>NC_136514.1:48053422-48155922 GCF_053919585.1 Euprymna scolopes | reverse complement strand
GTCCGACCACTGTCTGGTCATCAAATACGTTAAATATATTTTGATGCATGCAGTTTTCATATTAATTATAAGAGAACCAATTCATTGTTGATTATTATATTGTACCTAATATGCAATAGTGATTTCAAAAGTTAAAAGAAATGATTTGGGTGCCATCAGGTAGAGTCAAAACCAAAATAATTAGCTTCCAACTGCGTTCCCTATCGATGTAGCTTTCGAGAGATAGGTAAAAAACGACAAAGAAATGAATTATGTATGTGTGTGTGGGGGGGACGTTGAAATGAACATTTTACATTTCAACCTGCCGGTACGTGTTTTTCACCGACCAGAATAAAGATTTTACTCTTTATAAACTACCCTTAGTGTATGATTGCTATTTCTTGCTAATTTTAGTGTTATATGTCCTGTAGTTTAAGAGTTTATCGTTTAAATATTTACACACAGACACACACACAGACACACAGACACACGCATCTACTATTTTATTTATATGGAGATTAAATTATTTTTGATATGAGGTACAGCTTATCAAGTTCCAGAAGCCACTCGGAGATTAGGGTTAATAGATGAACACCGTGATTAACGGCAATGGAGAAATAAGGTACGCATTTATTATTTTTGAGGACGGTTTAAAAGAATTTGCTTACGTTTGAGTTAAAACGATCATGCTATAGTCAGCTAGGAAGGAGTTCTGTGGTATTGAGTTCCACAGGTGAGCATCCATAGGTAAGAATCTTTGCGTATAGAATTTTCGTTTGTTATAGGTACAGACAGAGAGTACAAGAAATTGTTGTCAGTGGTTGTGAGTGCTTACCATGAATGTTTTACTGCGGAGTGGCCTTAGGTTGAAGCTCATAAACAGCAGAGACAGACTCGCTAAATCTCTTCTCTGAGAAAGAGGTAACAGAAAGGAGAGAGGGAACCTCTCATCAGATTTCAAAACTGATTTTGTACTCTGTCAATGTATGAAAGAGTGCACTGAATAGCTTCTCCCAAAATGTGGCAAGAGTACTCCATTTTAGGATTATTTGGCTCTCGTTCAGATAGATTGGGTCGAAAGGTTCAGATCGACTGTGTCCGTCAGGTTTAAATTTAGGCGAGTAAAAAATAGATTTTTTTTTTTAGTTTTTCTTATAATTGTAAATCGCTCACTGGCTATCTTCAGCCATATTTTATCTTTAGATAGACCTCAAGATAAATCAAATATTGATAAAGAAAGCCCATGATGGTTTTATAATTAAAAGTAAAACTTAAGAAAACGCTGTATTTTTCGTCTGGGTTCGCTCTTCCAGCTTGTAACCTTAGGTATTATGTTGACCTGAACTTATGTAATATTGTACCTAAATATTACTCTCTAATTATTAAATAATCAAGCACCCTGTACGTGTTTTTACAAATGAAAGGAAATATGGTTTATATAATATTAAAAAAAAAACATATTATTATACACGTACATACGGCCATTTATATTTTGTAGCGATCGATGTAGAAGATTAAATAGAAACAAAACTGCAGTCAACTCACGCACAAAAAACTTCTGACATAAATTAGAAACAAAAACATTAATAGAGAAAAAAAATTGTTCCATCTAAAATTTTCAGTTATAAGTAATACATTTTGATTAGATACCAACGATAAGCGGTTTTTAAAACAGTAAAGTCGTCTCCTGTCAATGAAATCATGGTCAATCTACAGAATCGACAATCTATAGATTTTAAATAAATAATTTATATATTATATATAAGAGGTATCCTATACCAATTATCCACCTATTTAAGCAGCCAGGAAGTAAATGATGGTTGGGTGTCTCTATTCCGAAATCCATTCTTAACCTGAGGAGGTTAAAGGTGTCGAACCCGGAAGTTGGTAATGTTTATTCTGAAAGCCGTTCTTAACATGAGGAGATGGGAGATTGGGCGCCAACAACAACAACAACAACAACAACAACAACAACAACAACAACAACCGCGCTTTAATTTTTTACGAGGGGGTGGGACCTGCCTCCATCGGGCAACTCCGGTTAACGGATCCTGCTAATATATAAATAAATGTCAAAAGTCTATATTCCAAATTTCAAGATGTTGACCATTTTACATTTTATTGTGCATCTCAACGTACTTAAAGAAATAAAATGTAAGATGGTCAACATTTTTAAATTTGGAATATAGACTTTTGTCATATATATATATATATATATATATATATATATATACGACGAAAAGATCTGTCTCGAAATATTATATTACACGGACATACCACCAGACCGACTTTCCCAGGTAACCACCGTGCAAATATAAATATACTGCGTATATGAAATATGAATATGCACACATGTATTTATAAGTTGTATTAATAAATTTCCCACCTGCTTCAGCCTGTGTCTTTCCGTTACTTCTGCATTGTACCGCCTTCTACAATTATATATATATATATATATATATATGTATATATATATATATATATATATATATGATTGCTTCCAGGTTCAGTATTGACTTGTTCTTTTCTCAGCAAGTAATACTCATTATGTCATTCGAAAATTATAGAAATCATTTATATTAAGTCTTTTAGATCTTATCTTTGTAAGCAAAAATGAAATTTTTTTTAATTCTTTCCCTTAAAATTTTTTCTCGCTTTTTTTTGTGTGTCCCCCGCCATAATTTCATTTCATGTTATCTTTTTAATCGGAACTATACCTCGATTTAGCTCTGTTGAGCAAGGTGCGAAACGCTTTCACTTAAAAATTTTTTTTTTAATTCATTGTAAACATTTGGTCTATATTAAATATAGACCAAATGTTTACAACGAATTAAAAAAAAAATTAAAATGCTATCATAAAAATATACCCAAATATTATTACGTGCATAAAAGAATAACCATGGGCATGCATATTTCTAGTTTTCAGCATTGGTTGGGATCGAATTAATGACACCAGCATCCTCCACAGTCTAGCATTCTACTATTGAGCCACGATAACTCATCACTTAAATGCGTGTTTTATTTTTTCGCTTTTTAAGTTTATGATTTTTTTTTAGCGATATTAACAGTTTCGAAACGCTGTTATTTATTTGTTTTATTTTTCTGCTTAGCGTGTTTTTAAAGAGCTATGCGCTCTTTTTGTTACCCTCTCTCTCTCTCTCTCACACACACACACACAAGTTTTATGGGACGTATTTTTGTTTATTTTTATTATTTATTATTACGTGCATTAAAGGTGTATATATATATATATATATATATATATATATATATATATATATATATATATATATATATATATATATATATATATATACGTTTTATTTTTTATTACCATATCTTTCTGTTAAGTTACATTAGTGTTTCAGCTACCCGGCCGTTTTCTTGGCCGTCTGTAGCTCCTCAGACTTTTACAGAAGGGCGCCGAAAAGGAAACTGCACTTGGTGTTTAAAAATGGCAAATTTAATCTAAATTAAATGTAACTGCTTAAACAACTTATATCTCATTGGATACGATTTTTATTCCTCTATAATTTTTCCTGTTCATATTTGACCTTTCATCGAAGTATGCTAATGTGCACGTCAATTAATGTGCACGTCAATTGCAAGGTCGAATTAATTCGACCAAGTACATTAATATATTGACTAAGGATTTTCTACCCTACTTTGGTCAGAATTTGGATGATAATCCCATCTTCATGCAGGATAATGCTCCCAGCTGGCCATGTAAAGAGGTTCCTTGAAGAGCATGATATTCCGTGTTTGGATTGGACTTCAAGCCTATTGAAAACTTATGACATTACATCAAGCAATAGTAACACAATAATAAAATTTCACATCTGGAAAAACTTTGGACAAAAATTAAAGAGAAGCCGAATGCCCTTTCACCGGAGTGTTTTCGCAGACTAATTCAAGGAATGCCCAAAAGATTGCAATCTGTCAAATTGCAGAAAAGCTATGCTACTAAATATTAACTAGTTCATTCTGTTGCTGTTGTATTTGTGTTGCATTAATGTTCTAAAGTTATATTTGAAAAACAATTTTCCATTGTGCGGAGTTTTTTTTTTTCGCCTTCTTTATTTGAAGTTAATTTTTTAAATTGACGTGAACGCGAGGATACTCAAATATGACTACAACTTGGATGTCTTCAAGTCCAAAGTTAACAAATTCCTAATGAACCGCCCCCTTAAGTAAACACTTCATCAAATCTCCACACTAACGTACTGTACTTGCAATAACCCTTATCCCTGAGTGGCTTCCGGGCCTTGATTAGTGGTGACCACCGTGTAAAAAAAAAAAGAAAAGTAAAATTATAGAGAAATTAAAGACGAATCAAATGACGTATAAATTGTTCCAACAGTTACATTCAATTTAGCTTAAATCTGCGTTTTTTGAATAAATGACAAGTGCAGACTTTCTTTTTTGGCGAAACTATATATATATATATATATATATAATTATTTTTTTTTACTATAATAATTAAATACCTACATACACTAGTGTTTCATCATTTCGGAAATCTTCGAACTCGGCAACATGAGACATCTCTGGCTCGATTAGCAAAGACCGTATCCATTCGGCTACCATTAACCGCGTGAAATAACGTTGAATTTAAACATTATGATTTTAACAGTCATCTAATCGTTATCCGATGATCTATGCATAAGAGCTAAATTGACCGACTTTAATTCAACTGAAAGTGCTCAACGATAAGAAACGAATTTGCTGTAATAATTATTTTTTTACTATAATAATTAAATACCCACAGACACTAGTGTTTTATCCTTTCGGGAATCTTCAGTGCAGGGTGTCACGATTAGCACCAGTCGAACGATTCGAACTCGGCAAAATGAGACATCTCTGGCTCGATTAGTAAAGACCGTATCCATTCGGCTACCATTAACCGCGTGAAATAACGTTGAATTTAAGCATTTTAATTTTAAATGTTCTTTACGTCAGTCAGACAGTGGTGTATATATATATATATATATATATATATATATATATATATATATATATATATATATATATATATTCTTCAATGACATGATTGTATTATATATATATATATATATATATATATATATATATATATATATGTATGTATGTATGTGTGTGTGTATGCATCCTGCAAATGTTAACATTTACAATTAAATATGTTTTATTCTTACAATGTTTCGGTAGATATAACCTCCGACTTTCTTCAGGTTTATCTTGTCGAAATCGAGAATCCATTCGTCGAACAGAACCTCAATTTACAAAGACAGCCTGATTTCGGCGGCAATATTAGCCTCCAGGAACTACATACTGCGAATGGCATCTAAAACATATCGGCAAGAAGAATGTCTGACTATGAGATCATCTTTACTTTTAGCGCTGGCTAATTTATACATCGTATACATCAATAAAATGGTATTACGATGCACACCAGTAAATGCAACAATGTGGTTGCGCTATATATGATACCAGTTATACTCTGGCATCACAAAAAATTAAATCTATAAATAAGATGATACATCTATCGTGATGCTTTCGACCCCCCCAAGTGTTGTGAAATAGACAAAGGAAGAGAAAGATGTGACAAAAAAGGGGAAATAGGTTTATCAGCAGAACAATTGATACGAAGTTGTTCAAAAAGAAACACGCAAAAAAAAAAAAAATGGGATGATTGATCGAAATGTGACAATTAACGAAAACAGGGGAATCGAGCAAAGGATCCGTCGATATATTTTTACAGTTAGTTTTGGATGTGCCAATATGTTTTGCGACAGTTCACGACAGTTAAGAACAGTTTATGGACAGTTTCGAGTAAGATATGAAGACAGCTTCTGTTGGACGCAGTTAAACGCGGGATTCGGCTTGGACAAGATCGAGAGGGCTTTAGGAAATAAAGAAATGAATTGGTCGACCGAATGATGAACTAAACTTCGACAGTAGATGTAGATATGAACTTTAGCCATTAGACGGCTGTTTTCCCGATGGCGTCATGCATCCTCTGCACACTCAGAACTGAACGGATACCCACATGATATGTTTTCTATGTTTTCTTTTCGTTGATTGAATTTATTTTTATATACTTGTGAGCCACTGCGCACCCTTTGGCAGCCGACAATGTGAGAGACGACGACACGGCCAGAATAGAAGATGAAGAAGAAGAATAGCACAAGAACAGCATGAGGGTTGGCGGTTATTGAGCGGGAAGCAAAATTAGTACTAGCGAGGGTTGGCTCAGCAGTAGAGGTTCAGGTTCAGACTCTGGAGTCCTGGTTTCAAATCCCGATAGGATTTGTAACGACGAAACATGTATCCGTGCATACTTGAGGTACTTGCTTGTCTAGCCGCACTGATGAGCTGTGAAGCAGCGAAACAGTACTGTATGTGGATGACTATATATATATATGTGTGTGTGTGTGTGTGTGTTCACATTACATTTAAAAGAAGATATATGTCGTTCATTATCCAAGTAAAAAACAAGGCCAAGCACTAAGACTGCAATGCCGAGCGATTGACAGATTTCCTGATGCGCAGCACCTGGATGTGACTAAAAATATGCATACCCTAGAACTCGGATATATACGGGTGTGGATATCCTGCCATTAACGTGATTGGAAAGCAAGAAAAGAGAGACTTAATAAAGGTCAAGCAGAACGTATTTGGCAGTCCAGCTATTGCGATCATCACATCAGTGCCGTAGTGTAAGGCGGTTCATGTGAAGCGAAGCTGTTGTTGGCGGGTCATACGCTATCTTCTTTTTTTGTTCTTCATTATAAGTGAACATTTTTTTGTCTGTCTGTATCATTAATCCATTTACTAATTAATGTCTCAAAGGATGTTCCATTTTTCGACTTTCACTTTCAGACACAAAATGTTATCTTATTGGCGGAACCAATAAAGGCGAGCAGTTGTCATGGCGACAAGCCGAAGGGAAATGTCGAACTTACGGAGAATTTTTTGGACTTGCCAGTATCAGCAATTCGTTACAACAAGGTAAACGATCAAAGTGAAAATTGATTATTTAAGTAGATTATAGTTAAATAAAATATTCCTTGGGAATGCCCGCTAATATTCGTGCTTTTTCATTTTTTTTTACAAATTTGTTGCAATAATGCTTTAATGATGTGTTTCTGTGCTTATTTTTGTTGTGTCTTTTTTTTCTGCCTAGTTTTTTATTCCATAAACTAATATTACATTTTGTCTGAAATTTTCATTTCATATGCAAACTCCGTCTCTCTTTCTTTCTTTTTTTCTCTCTTTCTCTCTCATACTCCTCCCATATAATATATACTAAAGCCTCCTATTTTTTTTAACTCAAAAGCTACGAAGATGGGAGTGTGTGCATTTAAACGAGCGACCTATTGTGCTCCAGAATGTATTTTTCTACATAGTCACCACAGTTCTTAATGCACTTTTGCCGGCCTCTTTTGATGATCCGGTCGTAAACGTTACTCACATCCCTGCCCTATCTCCTAACAGTGTTGACATCAACTACATCGGCTTCGTAAATGTTAATCAGTTCAATTATTCTGCATGGAGGAATTCAATGTCGCATTTCTGTTTCTGATGCTCGTCCATGACAGGGTTTGATTTCTTAGGGTCTCACACCGTGAATATCTGCAACAGAGATATGAAACTTTCAGACCATGCAGGCATAAGTTCAGTAATCATGAAAATGTTGTTTGCAATCATGTCTGATGGATTCAGTCGGAATAAAAATAAGAATTTGGAACGTCCCTCGTATACCACTTTCTTGTACGTGGCGTGATGGCTCAAGTGTCAGGGTACCTGCCTCGCGTTCAAGTGACTCGGGTTTCGATTCTTGAGTTCGTACATGTTCTACTGATGAGCCAAAGCGAGGGTGCGACTCGAGTTTAAGACTTCCGATTTGAGGTTTTTCTGATTAATGTGAGATTCGATGTTGTTTCATTGTGGAAACATATATATATATATATATATATATATATATATATATATATATATATATATATATATATATATATATTACATTAAAATATCTACGCGAAATGACCCGTATACCTGACATATGCAATAGTTGAATTCTGTAGCCCTAACTATGCTAAAAGTAATCTCTGTCGGTCTCTCTCTTTCTCTTTCTCCAGCCATTCAAAATTGTGAAGATTTAAATATCCACAGATGTGAATGTTGACTGAGGACTAAGCAGTCAGACCATGATAAATACGCTTAGAAATAGTATCAAAGACCACTACTCCATCATTGTGGGGACGGTAGAGGGCAAATATAAATACTGTGCTGTGGGTAAGTGCTACTCTAAAGCACATACAGGGATGTTTGGGGTCTCCTTTGGAGATGTCCCTACTACAAGGGAAGCTATCCCTTATGTAGGTACGTATTCCACGACAATGGCGATCTCAGGGGTCATGTTTGGATGTGAAGTTAAAATAGTCTTTAATGAAGCAATCGGCTAAGAAAGAAGTTGAGCTAACGCCAGTTTCACCCAAGAACAATAAATCAGGTTTGATCCCCCGTAATAGGATTTCAACCTCTGGAAATTTGGAACGTAGAACTCTGATGTCAAAGAAGGATACCTTTTAGTGAGGGTCTGCGTTGGAAGCTGTGGTTCTCTTGTTTTGTTTGTTGGAATTATTCGTAGTTATGTTGGGGAGTTTGTAGAAGATGTCAACAGAGTTTTTTAGAGCAAGGCTGAGGCGAAGCGAGAGAGAGAGAATAGGGACGGCGAAAGTAAAGAAGGAAGACTTTTGTAGACCAATGATAAGGAAAACCCATATCAGTTCCTATTAAAATGGCATCCAAAGGTTCTACCGGAAGTTACTATATGGTCTAGATTCATTCACCAAATAACAATGCAGCAGCCTCTGTATTAAACACCTTTTGATAAGATGTCAACACAGGTAAATGTTTACTTCTAGCACCCTTATTAGTGATTTCACAACAAGAATAGAATTGAAATAGAATTTAGTCATTTCTCGCTACTGCCCACTTGAAATCATCGACTAAGTATACAACGTTTGCTTTTCCATTTGTCAGAAACGCCGTTCATTCGTTGTAGATGAGGACTGAAGGACAAAACAGGGGAAGCAAAGGTTTCTGGACTGCTGAGAATGCATTCACCATGGCTTTTATACTTTCCTTAAAAAAAAATGGGTCAACTAAGTGTTGTATTTAGTATAAGTCTAGAACTACTATTTTTCAAGGTAAATTAAAGATATGTCACCCGCCCCCCCCCCCACGAGGGTCGCGTAGATTAAAGGAGGAGGAAAGAAGTTAAGACATGAGTTACTTTTACTCTAGTTTTGCTGGTTAGGGTTAGAGAATTCAACTGCTGCCTATGTCGGGTATACGGGCTATTTTCGCATGCATTCTACCGGACGGGGAAGTGCAATTAGGTTTTTTTTTTAAGAATTAAAGATTTTAGGCTTCCATTTATATATACGAAAAACAAAATGCTTAATTAAGTTAAAAACAAATAAAAATTACATTCTTAAAAAAATAAGAGAAGCAGAAAAAGTGAAAAGTAACAAAAAAAAAGAAAAAAAAAAGAAAATCTAAAATAAAATCACACAAATTTCAGAAAAAAGCGATTTTTTTTTTGTTTAGATTTTGGAACATTAAAAGCAATGTTTTTTTTACACTAACGACAAGAAAAAAAATAAAAAAAATAAAAAAAGCAAATAATACTTCGTCCTTTTATCTTGACCCTAACTTTTTAGGCAGCGGTTAATGGCAAGAATTAAAAATCGATAAAATTCAATGTTTTTCGAAACATAAGTGTAAGATTGTATATATATATATATATATATATATATATATATATATATATATATATATATATATATATATAATATAATATATATATATATAATATAATATATATAATATATATAATATAATATATATATAATATATATATAATATATATAATATATATATATAGTATATATATATATATATTATATATATAGTATATATATAATATATAGTGAATATATTAGTGTATATATAGTATATATATATATATGTATACAGTATATATATGTATATAGTATACATATGTATATAGTATATATATGTATATAGTATATATATGTATATAGTATATGTATATAGTATATGTATATAGTATATATATATATGTATATAGTATATATATATGTATATAGTATATATATGTATATATATGTATATAGTATATATATGTATATAGTATATATATGTATATAGTATATATATATGTATATATATGTATATAGTATATATATATGTATATAGTATATATATGTATATAGTATATATATGTATATAGTATATATATAGTATATATATATGTATATAGTATATGTATATAGTATATATATGTATATAGTATATGTATATAGTATATATATGTATATATATGTATATAGTATATATATATGTGTATAGTATATATATGTATATAGTATATATATATATATATATATATATATATATATATTTAAATAAGGGAGTAGTCACCAACAATGTGTATTTTTTAACATTATTTTATTATTCCGTGTCTTGGTTTTTCCTTGCGAATTATGTTTGGATCATTGTAATAATGTTTTTAAGTCATTGAAATCGTTTACGCGCGTTTCAGACGGTCTGTGATGCGTCCTCGTCAGAAATTATTTTCAAATGTGTAAAAATGGCAATTTTCGTAGTTAGTTTGAAGTTTTTCCAAGGGGTGGATGCTTGTAAGTGTTTATTATACATTGGTTATATATATATATATATATATATATATATATATATATATATATATATATATATATATATATATATAGTAAAATTCTTTTAACTTTCTTGAAGTTATACATTGGAATTTTACCGTCACTGGATTTTTTTTACCTTCCACCAGACTATCCATTCATGTGTAATCACCCTTTTCTTCACCATATTCCCTCTGCTTCGCTGTTTTTGTTTTCAAGTAAGATCTTTGACTTACTTGGTGTTTCATCAAATACTTCTGCATGCAAAATCCGATCCCGCATTTTGCTAATTCCTACCCTCTGATAAGAAGGAAAGTATTTCTTCGAAACTCCGCGGATTAAGGACTATCCACTTATCTAGTGTTTCCTTTTCAGATTAAATATGTTTTTAACTTATTTCAAAGTGTTTTTAACATGTTTTATTAACTGTTTGCTCATATATGTATATAGTATATATATGTATTTAGTATGTATATATATAGTATATACATATCGTATATATATAGTATATAAAATAGTATATATATAGTATGTATATATATGGAAAGAGAGAGAGAGAGAGAGAGAGAGAGAGAGAAAGAAAGAAAGAAAGAAAGAAAGAAAGAAGATTTTCAACGTTATTCTATTATTGGAAAGTGAATACGTTCAACTTCTAAAATATTTTATTTCAGCATTTTTAACTCAGATGCTCTACAAGTTCAGCACATCTCTTTGGATCGGAATGCGCGTCAAGGATGCCACTTTAACGTGGGAGGATAATTCGGAACTTTCTTTCGTCCATCTTCCAAGCAGCCAGATCGAGAAATTATTTCGCTTGAAATACGAGGTAATTCATTGCACATTTAAAAAAAAAATGTATTTTCAGTATGTTGAAATATTTTGTAGCATAACTGTACTGGATATGATCACGAAGATTCGGACGATTAAATTTATAGCCAGGGATGATAAGATTTATAAAATATAACGATAATGACCAATCGCTTTATAAAATAAAATATACTGAATCTCTTTGAATGTTTCAGCTATAGCTTTTCGCCTTGACCCGACGGGACAGCTGCTAATCCTAACTGGATTAATACTAGCCATTTTTTTTTACCCGGAATAATATATAATTCAAAGCTTTTGTGACTGGATTGATGCTGCCAATATTCGGGACGATTACATTTAATATTCGGAAACGGGTGATTTTCTTTTTTCTTGTCATGCCCTTTTTGGTTCATTTTTCCTATTAAAATGGCATCCAAAGGTTCTACCGGAAGTTACTATATGGTCTAGATTCATTCACCAAATGACAATGCAGCAGCCTCTGTATTTAATACCTTCTGATAAGATGGCCTCATCGTGAGTTAATCCAAGGTTCGGGTCACTGAGTATCAGGCGGATAATGTCAACACAGGTAAATGTTTACTTCCAGCACCCTTATTAGTGATTGCACAACAAGAATAGAATTGAAATAGAATTTAGTCATTTCTCGCTACTGCCAACTTGAAACCATCGACTAAGTATACAACGTTTGCTTTCCCATTTGTCAGAAACGCCGTTCATTCGTTGTAGATGAGGACTGAAGGACAAAACAGGGGAAGCAAAGGTTTCTGGACTGCTGAGAATGCATTCACCATGGTTTTTATACTTTCCTTAAAAAAAAATGGGTCAACTAAGTGTTGTCATGCCCTTTTTGGGTCATTTTTTCTATCAGAAGAATGGCTCTCTACTCAAAACAATACGCTAATTATCTTTTTATGGCATTAAAAATATGAAATTATCAAAAAATTACAAACCTTATATATTCTGATTTAGTGAAACATATCAGGACATCATGAAACACGTTAATTACAAATTCAGTCGGAAAGCGATGACCTTCATTCAAGAAATCAAAGAAAATAATTTTATACGTTTTTTCATGTTATGATTCAGTGTTTTATTGGTTATACTTTTACTTTCCAGATGAAGTCAACATACTAGCCCTCGCTTGTTGGGTTGTTTTGTTTTACGGCAAATCAACCCTTTTTAGGTTATTTAATGCCGAATCCAGTTATTTTGATATTTTGATAAAAGGTTTTAAGCTTCAATTTGTTTTATATCTTCAAATATTTATTTGTGATGTTTGGTTCGGTTGTTTTGCTTTACGGCATATCAACACTTTTCGGGTTATTTAATGCCGAATCCAGTAATTTTAAATGTTATGCTTCAAGTTCTTTATATCTTTCAATATTTATTCGTAGCGTTTGGTTTGGTTGTTTTGTTTTGGGGAATATCAACCCTTTCCGGGTTCAATTATTTAGTCGCAAGTATTACGCTTCTAGCTCATTATATCTTCCAATATTTTTTTTTACATGGAGTTTACCACATATCAAGGCCCAAGGGCCACTCGGTGATAAGGGTTATTGTGTGTACAGTAGTCAATGGGATTGTAATAGTATTGGAGAATTGATAAAGTGTCATTACTTAAGGGGGCGGTTCATCAGGAATTTGTTTGTGTTGGACTTGAAGACATCCAGGTTGAAGACGGGAGGGAAACAGGCAAGCGGAACAGAGTTCCACAGGCGTGCAGTTCTAAGAAAGAAGCTTTGTTCATGGAATCTACGTTTTGATTTAGGCACAAATAAGGAGTGGGGGAAATTATTGACAGTGGTTTCAGCTAGTCGGGTGTTTTTTGAAAAAAGATTCGTGAGGGAGACTAGAGATTGGAGCTCAGACGAGCACTTGCCATGGAAATAACGATAGAACAAAGATAGGATCGCTACGTCTCTTCTGTGGGAAAGAGGTTGCAGGGAAGAGAAAAGGGCATCCCCCACTAAGCCACGAAGTCTATGTTGTACTCTGTCAAGGCAGGATAGGCTGTTTTTAGCAGCTCCTGCCCAGATGTGGCAGCAGTACTTCATCCTTGGACTATCTAACAATATCTATTCATACTGCTTTTAGTTTTGATTTTGCAGAACGTAATTGGGAAACAAGAACAAAAACAATAAAACGGAACATTTAAATAAGGAAACCGATATTTTCAGACAGCCTGATCTGGAGCAAACAAAATGGAGAACGTTTACTGACTTCGGTCCCTATGTTCTTTATTTTTTTTGTATTCTCTCTCGACCAGTGATCTAACTTTGATAAGTACCTTTAACTCGACGTACCTAAAATACAAACAATAAAATACTAATATATTTTTATTCTAGTTTCAGCCTTTAAATTATCAAAACACTCGCAATCGTATTCCAAATGTAATATCTACCCATTCTTTTGACATATTTCTCGTTACCATCTATGCTTTTATTCTTGTTATTGTATAGCTGGGTCTATGTAAAGAATGTATAGATGACGTGTCTGTGATCGTCTCTAATGTTTTTGGTTGTCTTCATAATGTGTGCGCACATATATGTATAATTCTATATCTGTGATCGTGTAGTGTTTCCAATGTTTTTCGTGTTGATTCATATGTGGGTGTTTCACGAATTACTACAGTTCAAACGGGACATTAAGGCTTCCTTCAGCCTTGACAGACTATGGATACCCACTGTAAGGGTGTCTGCGCGGGAAATTTTTGTGGTAAGAGTTGCGCAATCTCCAACCACACCTCTCCTGATTCGACATTGTTGAATACCAGTGGCAAGTGGAGGTTCAGGACGACTGGAAACAATGCCGAGATAAGCGGAAAGCACATACAGCGCCTAGAATTCCCAAATGATCACCCATCTGGTACTAGCCAGGCTCAATGTTGCTTAACTTCGGTGATCTGACGCGAACCGGTGTGTCAACGTGATTATGCCGTACAAACGGGACATATAAACAAACAACGAATAAAACAAACAACAAATAAAGATCTTTGTTTGCTTGACCCAGAGAAAGCACATACCATCTTCATAGTGCCGGGTAGTTTTCTCACTCGGTTGGTCTGTTCCTTGGTGTCCTGCAACAAATGTCTTCCCTTAACCTTCGACATCTAATAATAATAATAATAATAATAATAATAATAATACTCGGTTAGGTCACTTGATGATGCCCGGGAGTGCTAATATATAACATTGTTTACTAGATTGATTTTCGATCACACCAAAACAATCTTGGTACAATCTTCCAAAACTTTAGATCATTTATAGACATTTATACAGACGACAACACAATCTATGGCAACACTTCAAAGGCCAGCAATAACCAAGATCTTTCTGATTATCTCTCTTCTGACTTGAGAACGTGGTGCAATGGGGAAAAATGTGGCTGGTTAATTTTAATTCATCAAACACCAAGCTTCTCTCCTTTCATCATAATCATCCTGACCTCCATTACGCCCCAATTGAAACGAATGGCTCTCGTCTTAAGGAAACTCCATGTCTTGACAAACTTTTAGGATTGACCTTCACCCCTGAGCTGAAATGGAACACATACATCAAATCGGTTGCCACGATCGCTGGATTAATGAATTATTAATTCAGTATTGTTGCCACATCATGGCAGAAGTTTCTTGACGTGTCTCATCCAGCTTTGATAGAATTCAAAAACGTCTTCAAAATCTAGTAGGTAATGCTCTTTTCTCTTCCCTGCAACCACTTGTCTCTGCTCTATCGTTGTTTTCATTTCAAGTGCTCAACTGAACTCCAATCTATGGTCCCCCTTTGCCAAACTTTCACAAAAAAACACCCGACTAGCTACAACCACCATATGATTTCCTCCGCTCTATCCGTGCCTAAATCTAAACGCAGATTCCATGAACAAAGCTTCTTTCCCAAAACTGCCTACCTACGGAAAACACTGTTCCGTTGGTCTGCTTCCCGATTGAATACAACATGGTAGCCTTCAAATCTAATACAAACAAGTTCGTGTTAAGCCGTCTCCATAAATAATCAAATTCTACCCAATTTACACCATTAACAATTACTACCGCCTTATATCCATTAACCCGTATCCTCGAGTAACCTTCGGGCCTTGATAAATGGCGACTCACAAGTAAAAAAATAAAAAAGAATTAAAACTGAAAAGTATAGAAAGTAAATAATAAGAATTCAAATGATGATGTAGAGGACAAGGTTTGAAAGCAATTAGAGGGGTCCTTTATTTATTTCCAGGCAATGCCGAGTAACTATATCATAATAGTGTTGTAAGGCAATGCCTAGTACTATATCATAATAGTGTTGTAAGGCAATGCCTAGTACTATATCATAATAGTGTTGTAAGGCAATGCCTAGTACTATATCATAATAGTGTTGTATTCCTGTTTGTTTCTTTGTTCAGAATTAGATTTCTATATACAAAAGGCACACTTTTACATAATCACTGCTTCCAGTCGTCCTGGACCCCTGCTTGCCACTGCTTGAATCCAGTGGTAAGGAGAGGGCCAGGACGACTGGAAACAATACCGAGTTATGAAAATATGTCTGGCAATAAAGCTACACAGAATTTTCTGCGTTTCATCCTCGTAATTGCCATATGCATTTTCATAACTTACTACCCAGTTCAACTCACGTAGTGAGCACTGTTGAAGTAAATACTGAAAATCAACCTATAAAAATATATATTCTTATGAAATTTTATGGAGATACGTGAAATTATGATGATAATAATAATAATAATAATAATAATAATAATAATAATAATAATAATAATAATAATAATAATGTGTGTGTGTGTATGCGTGTGTGTTTGAAACGCATCCCATGAATATCAAATATTCACGTTAAGAATAAGATGTCCATTTTTCTATTTAGCTTACCAAAAGAAGCGGAAAAATTATTTAAGAAAAGAGAAAGATTAATCAGAATGCTAGGTTACGATGACCTTCGTCGATGTCGAATGCACTACTGGCGAAGGTCGACATGACCCGGCATTTTGATCATTCCCTTCATTTTTGTTTGTAAAGAAATACTTTCTGCGCCTACTTGTCGATTAAATACCAATGACAAAACATATTCAAAACTATGCGAAATCTGTTAAAGTTCACTAGAAACATAGAAATTACTATACACTACTAGAAATAATACTTACTCGGAATTAAAAGAGAGACACTGTGTCCTAATGCATCCCATGCTGCCTCTCTAACGGTTTTTACATTTTATGCACGACTATATTAGGCACGACTAATGTACGACTAATTGCTGTTGCTGATTATTATAAGTCGCTCTTCAAGCAACTTCGGTTTAGGAGACCTAGGCCTGTCCGTGCAAAATATGTCAATACTAACTGTATATATCCGGTGTTGCCAAGTTAAAACATATGGGCGAACCGAAGGCTCAGTCACATACTGTTTAAGATATACTGCATATCCTAACTTCTTACGGTTTTTCTGAAAGTTAACCACGTGTTGGCTTTATGAAATAATAACACACATTTATGAAAATTGAACGGGAAATAACTCTCATAGCTTTAAAGGGAAGTAACTCTCACAGCTTAAGTAGATAAACTTAATTTCGTTTTAAAAGGCGGTGTTGGTAATAATTATTGAAAATAAAATACATTAAATATAAATTAAATTAAAAATAAATAAAAACATCAACATAAATAATATTTCTAAATAGAACAATAAAAACAATTGTATTGCTACAGACAATTACTAACATGCTGATAATTATTAAAATAAATTTTCTTTAATGCAATATGCAAATGAGGTTACTTCTTTAATGAAGATTTCCTTTGAATACATAGAAATAACCTGGAATGAAAGTGTGATATGTCCGTTTTCAGTATTAAAATTAATTTATAAAACAGTGTACCTTTCGTACATATTAATCAAATTGTGAACAAATAAACGGACACTAATACGACTTTATTATGAAAAATTTCTCGTGGCATTATTAAAATAAACAATAAAACTAATTAAGTCACAACTTTCAGTCAAGAGTTTCCCTTTTCGCAAATATCTTTTTAGAGTCATACCTTAAAAGATATTTACAAAAAACACAAATAAGAACACTAGTAATCATATACATTCGAATCAGCCTTTTTTTAAACACAAATATGTTGATATTGTAACTTTAAAACATTTGGCGTGAAAGAAAATCCTTAAAGACTGAGACAATGATTTTTTTTTTCAAAATTAGTGTCCACTTTTAGGAGAACTAGATTTTCCCTATATTTATTCGGACCTTGTGCCTAACACTCTGCCTTCGTGGAGAGGCAAGTAAATACCTGTATGTTCTTTCTTTTTTTTTGTTTTTTTAATTAATTGACGTTTTGCAAAATCGCAAAATATATTTGTTAAAAAATAAAATCTTGGTTTAAAAAAAAGCAACTTTTTAAATCTCCTTTACCACTTGTAGATAAAAGTCACTTTGTGTATGTGTGTGTGTGAGTGTGTGTGTATGTGTGTGTGTGAGTTCCTTCCTCATAGGTTCCGAAACATCTGAGCCTATTATTTGCAAATTTCACACCAACAGCTGAGCCCATTATTTGCAAATTTCACACAAACAGCTGAGCCCATTATTTGCAAATTTCACACAAACAGCTGAGCCTATTATTTGCAAATTTCACACAAACAGCTGAGCCCATTATTTGCAAATTTCACACAAACAGCTGAGCCCATTATTTGCAAATTTCACACAAACAGCTGAGCCCATTATTTGCAAATTTCACACAAACAGCTGAGCCCATTATTTGCAAATTTCACACAAACAGCTGAGCCTATTATTTGCAAATTTCACACAAACAGCTGAGCCTATTATTTGCAAATTTTACACAAACAGCTGAGCCCATTATTTGCAAATTTCACACAAACAGCTGAGCACATTATTTGCAAATTTCACACAAACACGTGAGCCCATTATTTGCAAATTTCACACAAACAGCTGAGCCTATTATTTGCAAATTTCACACAAACAGCTGAGCACATTATTTGCAAATTTCACACAAACAGCTGAGCCCATTATTTGCAAATTTCACACAAACAGCTGACCCCATTATTTGCAAATTTCACACAAACAGCTGAGCCCATTATTTGCAAATTTCACACAAACAGCTGAGCCCATTATTTGCAAATTTCACACAAACAGCTGAGCCCATTATTTGCAAATTTCACACAAACAGCTGAACCCATTATTTGCAAATTTCACACAAACAGCTGAGCCCATTATTTGCAAATTTCACACAAACAGCTGAGCCCATTATTTGCAAATTTTACACAGATATATGTCTGGTAGTGTTCTTAGATGTATTTTGTACAGAATTCAATTTTGTACAGAATTCAATTTTGTACAGAATTCAATTTTGTACAGAATTCAATTTTGTACAAGTATTGAAGTATAAGTTTCGGAAATCGAAAAATTCCGATCTTAAAATAGTATTTTTTTTTCTCTTTTATAGATTTAATAAGAATTTTTACATGGGAATAATATATGTTACACCGCCTTAGGCGAAATAATAAAATATCTGTAAATCATTTTCGAAAATCGAAAAATAAAAAAACGATCTTTAAAAAAAGTGTTTCTCTCTTATAAATAAAAAAGGAAAATTTTTACAAGGGAATATTTTATGTTACACCAGCCAAGGGAAATAATAAAAAATTTAGCAAATCATTTCTTCTTAAAAACAGATTTATCATCATTTGGAGATATAGGTTAGTGGTAGAGCATTCGACTACAGATCATATGACACCCTGTTCAAGCTCGGGTGTACCTGGACATTTTATTATTTTTTTGGTTGGTTGTTTTTGTTTTACGGCATATCAACCTTTTTCAGATTACTTAATGCCGAATCTAGTTATTCTGAGGTACGATTTTTAATGGAGTATATATTTTTTAAAGTCAGATTCTATTTAATCCATAGTTGGGACCCTAACAGATACTACCACTCCGGGTCAGAGTAGACCTGGGAGCAATGGCAATTAAAGGATGGCTCCACACTCCCCAAGGCCCGCAAGGTGGGGCCTCAACATCGGATATAGTTTTAGGTCATATCCAGGACCTTTGATATTTGATTATTTTTTTCTTATTAATGAGTTTAATTTACGATAAAAGAAGTACAATTTAAACTCGCCGCAAATCATTTTTTTCTCTTTGCATATTTTAAAACTAAACATTAATCAGAAGTGACTTTTCCAGGGCATTCATCGCCAAGTCCAATTGTCAGCTGATGTGATAATGTAAAGAAACACAGACAGAATTTGATGAACGACCTTATCGTTATTTATTTTTTTTTTCGAATTAGTTCACCGGGCAAATTTTTGCTCGTAATATATAATAATTAATAATAGAGAATCAATACTCTATTGATTATAATCAATAGAGTATTGATTCTATAATAAAACATACACAATCGCATAAATTAAAATATCATGTTTAAACGTATTGTAAGGCCGGGCAACGCCGGGCGTCCAGCTAGTACAATAATAAATCTGCAACAAATACAATTAGAATAATATTTATTACGGGGGGGGGATTCTTATGTAAAAACAAGAAGCAATAAATTTTAACTTAGACAGACTGGCTTGATGTCTTAAAAAAATCTTTGTAAAAAAATAAATTAAATTTTGAGAGTGGGGTACAAGGTCTGCCACGCTTGAAATAGTGTTTTGTCAGTCATTTTTTTGGGTTGTCATGCTTAAATTTGAAATAAGATCATATCACTTCCTCCAATAGTCTGTCATGTTTAAGTTTGAGTTAGTATTATCTCAATAATTCCATTGGTCTGTCACACTTAAGTTTGAAATATCATTTTGTTATTCTCTCCATTATTCTGTCACGCTTAACTCTGAAATAATGTTTTGCCAATCTATTGATTTTTTTTATTGCATTTTCACCCAAACCAAAGCACGGTGCCACTTTGATGTAGGGAGTTACTATCTGGAACATAATTTGTGGGGGTACTGTGTAGGGAGTTGAGCAGCAAGATGTCTATTTACATTACACTTAAACTTCTGCATGTCAGTACAGTCAGGGAAAGAGGGACCCGGAAGGAAATTCCAGCGTCTAGCAGTTCTAGCAGTTCTAGAGAAGGAACTATTAGAGTAAAAGGCTTTCTTACATCTAGGGAGTTCTACTGTGTAGGGGTGGGATTTTGCTGCTTGTCAGATTTAGGTGTATTTCCGCTGAGGGGCACGGGCTTGTAGTTCGTCAGAACATCCACCATTAAAATACTTGTACAACAAACAGAGAGATACAATATTTCGTCGATGGGACAGTGACTGAAGCCTAGTCGATAGTTCAGGACCTATTATGTTGGCAACTCCCTTTTGAACTCTGTTTAAGGGGGAGAGACTAGTAGCAGATGGTCTGTGACGTTTACGTCTTAAGTAGTATTTTGTCATTCCCTCCAGTTATAACATAGTGCATATGAGCACGTGTGAAAGTTATCAGGAGCAACGAAGGATGGCTGACTCGCAAAGAGATTAAAAGCTGAAAAAGGCGCATATGCAAATTAGGAAGTGTGCGCGAAAGCGAAAAAGAAAAACAAAGAAAAAGTCGACGCGGATTTTTATTTCTTTCTCTCCTTTGTATGTAACAGCCACGTCACACAATGGTTTGCCAGGCTTAAATTTAAAATACCATTTTGTCGTTTCTGCTGTTGGTTTGTCACGCTTAATTTAAAAATAGTGTTTTGCCAATCCATCCGCCGATCTATCACGCATAAGTCTGTGATAACATAGATTAAATCGATGCATTTTAAGAATGTCTCTTTTATTTTGGGTATTTTTTTCATCTGTTTATCTACTTTAAGTGACTATATACTTCATTATTTATACTTGATACTATATGCTATGCTATACTTTATACTATATACTATACTATATACTATACTTTATACTATACTATATTTTATACTATACTTTATGCTATACTTTATACTATACTATGCTATAGTTTATACAATATACTATACTTTATACTATATACTATACTATATACTATACTATGAAGTATACTTTATACTTTATACTATACTTTGCTATACTTTATACTATACACTATACACTATACTATATTATATAATATACTATACTTTATACTATACTTGATACTATATGCTATGCTATACTTTATACTATATACTATATTATATACTATACTTTATACTATATACTATACTATATAATATACTATACTTTATACTATACTATATTTTATACTATACTTTATGCTATACTTTATACTATACTATGCTATAGTTTATACTATATACTATATATACTATACTTTATACTATACTATACTTTATACTATATACTATACTTTATATTATATACTTACGTTATTTATCTACTCTATATACTTACGTTACCGTCATATTTTTTTTACATCCGTGGACTGTTCAAGCGTTGCAGGTTGTTGTTGTTGGTGGTGATGGTGGTCCATCGGACATGCTACTCCGTTCATTTTTAATACGCTGCAGCAAAAAAAAAAAAAAGACATGTTCTAAAGATCAGCTTTCTTTTTTCTTATATTGTTTAGTATTGCATCGCGATGCACACCGAAAAGACAGCTGCTGGCATGTGGTTTCCGGCATTCTGCGAAGAAAAGGCTGGCTACATATGTCAAGGATACAAAAGTAAGTATAATACTTGCATTCAAGTATATGGAGTTTGCAGTAGGTTCGTCGTTAAAATCAAACCATCTACATCTCTTACTAGTAGAGAAAGAAGGTAACGGTGGGCTAGTGGTTAACGACAATGACTGACAACCTATGTGTTTCAAGTTCGAATCCTGTTTTTTCCATAATCATTTTCACTTAGAATGTTGGCAACCTTCGCCTAATCCCTTCCGTAAGTATCTGGTGTCTTTTTTTTTAGAGATAATTCTGCCTAGAAAAATATCGGTTAAACCAATGTTAACAATATAATTTTTGGATTAATACAATATGATGATGATGACTGGTAGAGATTCGGTATCAGTCTGAAGCCGAAACTATACTATGATTCCATTAACTTGTGCTATTTTTCTATAGTTTTATGCGCATTTCAGTTTTGTATACGATTTCAGACTGTTGCAATATTTTGATATACAATGAGGGTATGATCACCAAAAGTTGAAAGGTTCTACTTATAAACGCTGCCGATAGAAACTGACGTATCAAATCAAGCCACGTTATGCTACCAACCAATCAGAAAGCAGAATTGCTCCATAAAAATATTGAATCTTTGAGCATTACAGCACACAATTTTTTCGAATGCCCTGTTTTTTCAACGCTCAATTCAGTGAGTAGTGTAGTATTTGTTCTATTTTCAAGAGATTATCCTCCCATGCATTACCTCATCATTTAGTAGTATTATAATATCTGTTCTAGTACCTGTTCCGTTGTTATGAGACGATACTTCTCGGCAAAAACGCCCCCGAAAGACAACGGATACTCCCTGTAAGTGTGGTTGCGAGTGTAATTGTTAGGCAAAGGTTGCACAATCACAAATCACATCTCTCCTGAATTGGCACTGCTTGATTCCAGCGGCAAGGCGAAATCCAAGACGACTGGAAACAATGCCGAGATAAGAAGAGAGCACATACAGCACTTGGAATTCCCAAATAATCACCCCTTTTAGTACTGACCAAGTGCTGTATGTAAAAGCAGGTCGAAGCTACAACTATAAAGAACAGTCCTGTGCCTTTTTTGTGATCTGTGGCGACCAGGCATTGACCGACGACGAAAATTCGATTTCAAATATGTAATATATTTTACCGTTAAAAAAAACATTACAAATCGTTATGTCACATTAAAAATGGTCGGAATAAGCAGATAATTTCATTCCAATACGTGTTTTTTTTCTTTTACTCTTTTTCGACCTAAAGAAAGTGTATTTGTATTTATGATCATGTCTGACAGAGGATTATGGTGATGTGGCGGGCACACTTTTGATTAATTGGCTATGAACCTTGTCTAACCGTTATATATATATATATATATATATATATATATATATATATATATATATATATATATATATATATATATATATATATGTATATTGAATAAATGACAAAAGACTATATTCCAAAGTTCATGATGTTGACTATCTTATAATTTATTTATTTAATTCAGTTGACATTTACAATTCTTGACTGTATCTGTTTCGTAGCGCAAAATCAATCACTTAATTATTATATCAATCAGTGAATTTATTATGCCCTTAACTCATCAGAAGAAATAACAACAATCAAGAATTGTAAATGTCAACTGAATTAAATAAATAAATTATAAGATGGTCAACATCATGAACTTTGGAATATAGTCTTTTGTCATTTATATTACTCTGTAATTACACTGAGCTTCTTAAATAAGGAGTGTTATATATTATAAGGAAAATATATTTCCACAGATATATATATATATATATGTATATATATATATATATATATATATATATATATATATATATATATATATATGTATATATATATATATATATATATCAAAAGAAAGATGATGAATAAAAGTAATATATAACTTTATTATATCATCAGACCAACGCGGAAAAGTACAAGGGAAAAATAAGAAGAAAAAGAAACCTCTTTAGGCCATTGCGTTTCGAAACTAAATGCTCCTCATCAGAAGAGGGTAAGGGCCACGATTATACAATACACTTAATAGTATCCAGCTTTGCTTATCTTGATAAATATTACTGTGTTAAAGATCTATTCTTTAATCACATAATGGTTTATATATATATACAGTGTGTCCACAAAGTCTATGTAGCCAGACTTTGTGGAAGTCTGGTTACATAATATAGCCAGACTTTCTGAGCACCCTATATATATATATATATATATATATATATATATATATATATATATATATATATATATATTTATATACACGTGCGTGTGTGTGTGTGCGTGTGTGTGTGTGTACATATATATATATATATATATATATATATATATATATATATATATATATATATATATATATATATATACAAGGTGCCCACAAAGTCTGGCTACATAATCTACAGGATGCTTCCACAAAATCTGGCTACATAATGTAACCAAACTTTGTGGACACTCTGTGTGTGTGTATATATATATATATATATATATATATATATATATATATATATATATATATATATATATTAGCGAGATGTCTGTTCATATTAGATTTAAACTTCTGCATGTCAGTGCAGATTAAAAGCAGGAAGCAGGGAGTTAATGCCAATGTTTAGCAGTCCAAGGGAATAAAACTATTAAAATAGAAACTGTGCGAGACCAGATGTGGTATGGGTTAATTGTTGCTTTTTAAAGACTTGGATACGCTCTGGTGTTAATAGTTTTCTCGCACGGTAGAGGGAGCCTACCTTTTTGCAGTAACCTTAATGTAGTTATTTCAATTCATGTTGCCTATGAATGTTCAGTCGAGGAGCTTAGGTGGTGAGTTCTAAGTAAGGTATTGTTTGTTATGGTAATTAGTGGTTGAGAATTATTTTTGTAATTATTAAAGCAAAGAAGCTTGGTCTTGGTAGCATTAAATGTTACGGATCCATGTTTACGGATCCATGTTTACGGATCAATTCCAATACAGTTTGAAGGTCGTTTTCTAAGTTTTTTTGTCATTGCCTTGTATATATGTACCTTCATTTTTCCCTCATGTCTATTGAAGTGGTGCAAAAACGTGCTGTAATTTGCAAATGTATGCAGTTTAGAAACTATTTTATCAGGGAGATGGAGTTATATGAATCATATTTTTTTTTATTATTATTTTTATAAACCTCGCTTCTACACTATTGGGACGAGATTTTTTAGTCGATAAATGGAGTTTTCAGATAAAAAGCAATGTTTCCAACTGAATTTTTATCAATTCTAATAAGTTACAATAATAGCTTCTAAATTATGCAGTCAGAATTACCTGAATATTACTGAATTATTAAAAAAATCATTTTAATCGTGTGAGCAGGTGAAAAATTGCCGCCATCTTGTTTAAATCGAACAGGAAAATTACCTCCGTTTTGAACACTCCTTTGTCTTACGATCGTTTTCGTTAGATTATATTTTGAATTTTCTTTAATAAATAATTTTCTACCTTGTCGATTTTCGTAATTTTTGGATATAATCATCTTAAAATACGAGGAATACGTACATACTAACGTTTTCATGTGAAATTCAGTATTATCATCGCCGAAATTTCGTCCCAATGGTGTAGAAGCGCCAAATAAACGTTTCTTTCCTTTATGTTTAAGTTTATTTCGTCCCATTTATTTTACAGATACAAGCATCCCAGAAGTGGCAGTAGATGAAGAAGTCAAAGACGATGCAAGGCCAGGTTACGTTAAATATCGCGAGTCATACTACAAAGTCGTGACTGAATTGAAAACGTGGCAAGAAGCAGAAGCCTTTTGCCAATCGGAAGGCGGCCATCTTGTATCGGTGTTAAATGTTTACGAAAACGCTTTCCTTTATTTGCTCAACAAGGACGTAGAAGAATTTTGGATAGGCGCAAAACTGACCAAGGTAAAATTTCATGTTAAGCTTTAAGAGAAAAAAAGTTACAAGTAGGGCTAGGACAACAGCATATTCTTTTCCTTGTTTTGATTTTCAGGTATATATCCGTTGATGACTTATATGTCTTTTATGTAGAGTCATGTCGCTCTCAGTTGATTAATTGTATCTAACTGTGTAGTATATATACTTGGGAGTAAAAACAATGAAAAGAATATGCTGTTGTCCTAGCCTAGTCACAAGATTCCAGTGTATTAAGAGGGATGTGAACACTGTGGGCGGTAAGGTTCAACGGCCTGCCGAAATGATTCTACTTACTTTCAGCATCGCTTAGCTTGGTCCTATCCTTGCTACTAGTCTTAATTGATGCTGGTTCAAGAGAAATGGAGCAGTTGATTGCGTAACACTTGCTTTATTTAGATCATTTATCATGGAAATACTTTTTCGAAGGGCATCCGGAAGTTACATCGACCAAAATATGAAAATAACACTCAAGACGAGAACAGTAGTTCGAAGAATTCAAATAATACGAATGCCTGTGAGTGTTCTACCCGTTTCCGATCATTTTCCAGACGACTATCTGTACCGTGGCCCCTTAAAATCTCCACAACTTCCTGAACGAATTTTCATTGAACTAATGGAACTTGCTACTAAATCAGTCTCCTTTAGTTTCAACAATATTATGTACCGTCAAATTGATGGGATATCAATGGGCAGCCCTCTTGGTCCTTCGTTAGCCAACATTTTCGTTGGATTTTTGGAAAACGAATTATTTTCCAAAATTACTAAGCCAGCATTCTACACACGTTACGTTGATGATACTTTTGCATGCTTTCCCTCTCGGAGCGAAGCTGAACAGTTTCTTCGTCTTCTTTGCAACCTGCATCCATCTTTACAATTTACTATGGAGGTTGAAGACTGTAACTCTCTCCCATTCCTCGACGTTCGTGTTTCTAAAGTTGGTACTACGTTTGAGACCTCTGTTTATAGAAAACCTACATTTACAGGGCTCTATCTTAATTGGTTTTCTTTTGCCCCTCAGTCTAGAAAAATAAACCTCATTAGCGCTCTTACGCATCGTGCACTTATGATTTGTTCACCAAACCGTCTTGATACGGAACTTGGTGAAATCATAAATATTTTTCTTAATAATGGATATCCCATTAATATAATAAAATCTACTATTGAACGTAAAATTACTACATTTAATAGCGGTAAACATATTGGTCCATCACGGTGTCCCATTTATTTAAAATTACCATGGTTGGGTCCTGATGGCCTACATATTGTTAAAAGGATTTCTTCTGTTACTCAACGGTGTTTTCCAGCTACTATGCTTCGAGTATTTTACACAACTCGAACCTTTTTCTCTTCTTTTCGTAAAGATGTTTTGCCAACCATTCAAAAGAACTCTGTTGTTTATAAATTCGTCTGTCAGTGTGGAGCTGACTACGTTGGCAAAACGTCCCAAAGATTAGAAATGAGAATATCCCAACATATCCCTCGGGATATTCGACTACACCAGGTTTTGAGAGCATCCGGGCACTCCCAGGCTCATGAGTCTGCCATTGGCGATCACTTGTTGAGTATAAATAGGTGTGCCGATCAATATTCCGATGGGTGGTTTTCTGTTTTATACAGTGCTAGGTCGAACTATCACCTCAATATCATTGAGGCGTTAGTTATTAACAACTCTCGACCTAGCCTGTGTAGACAAAAGATTCTTAGACATCAGTTGGAGATATTCATTGATTTAAAACCACCTGAACAGTGAGAATTTTAATTTTTTTTTTTTTTTTTTTTTCTCTCACTGTTCTTCCAACTGCAACCAAAATTCCCCACTTCCCTCATTCGTTTTTCTTAGTTTTTAATCTATCATTCTGACGTCTCCTCTTAGAGGGTCAGACGATAAGGCCTTAAGGAAAAAAATTTTATTTTCATCTGCCCATTTCTTGTTTTTTGGTATTTAAATTAAATGATGTTTCCTCTAAAATTTATCCTTCCATTCTGTTGTACCAAAAATTTACTTACATATTTTCGAGGTCGGTACAACTCACAATTTATCAAAACGTTAAACAAGGTTATACGTATTAAAAATAAGTTAATCGTTTTGAAGTGTAGGATGGAATTTCTAAAATCTTGCCGCCTTAATCATGTTGCTCCCGGCTATATCTGCCATCGTATTTCGAAAATTAAATGTAGAAATACATTGGCAGTTCAACGTGTTTTTCTACAAGATGAAATCCTGTTTAATTCTGATACATATAATTCGTTACGTAGTAAACACCTTTTTCTTTGGGCCATGGTTTGGAAAGAATTATCTTTCTTTGATAAACTCCGTTTTTCTAGGTTTTTATCCATCGGTGATAAATTTACCCGTATTAAATGTACTTCTTCTTATGATAAATATTTAAAAAATTTAATTACTAAGAAGTTTGGGATTATAACAAATTTGGATAAACATATATTTAATTATTCTTCTCATGTTTTGTCCAATACAGAAGAATTTGTTTTATCTGCTGGCTTACAATTCTGCATTCCTCCCCCTTCTGTTGATCAAATCGCAGTATTTAGTGAAATTGAATTATTGTATACTCAATTAAAACACCATTCGCCTATCTCTACTGATGAATTAACTAGTGTTAAAATTCAGTTGGGCGAATTAGGTCGGAGGTTTTCTGCCATAAATACTAAATCTAGTGATTTTGTGTGGCAAAAAAATCATTTTGAAGCGGCACAATTAATTAGGTCTAATCCCGACATTTACCTTTCTCGCCCGGATAAAGGATCGGGCGTTGTTATACTTAACAAAACGGATTATATCTCCAAAATGTTACAAATCTTGGACGATAAAAGTAAATTTCTCCGTTTGGGTGACTTAAGCCATGATGATACTTTTCGTATGGAAATAAAAATCCAGAAAAGATTTCTTCAACTTCATAAAAGCGGATTTATTTCTAAGTAGATTTATGATAGAATCCGACCCATCGGTTCTCAAAGGCCTAGAATGTACGGTTTACCCAAGGTCCATAAACCCAACATTCCTTTGAGACCCATTTTATCTATGTTGGGTTCTGCACAACACGAACTTGGTAAATGGCTAGTTGACCTTCTTAAACCTGTGCTTTCTTTTTATTCGGTCCATTGTATCCCTGATTCTTTTCAATTCGTATCCAAGATACAAAAATTGCCTTTATCTAAAAATACCGAGTTCTTGGCCTCCTTTGACATTAATAGTCTCTTTACTAATATACCTTTGGATGAAACCATTGGTATTTGTGCTGACTATCTGTACCGTGGCCCCTTAAAATCTCCACAACTTCCTGAACGAATTTTCATTGAACTAATGGAACTTGCTACTAAATCAGTCTCCTTTAGTTTCAACAATATTATGTACCGTCAAATTGATGGGATATCAATGGGCAGCCCTCTTGGTCCTTCGTTAGCCAACATTTTCGTTGGATTTTTGGAAAACGAATTATTTTCCAAAATTACTAAGCCAGCATTCTACACACGTTACGTTGATGATACTTTTGCATGCTTTCCCTCTCGGAGCGAAGCTGAACAGTTTCTTCGTCTTCTTTGCAACCTGCATCCATCTTTACAATTTACTATGGAGGTTGAAGACTGTAACTCTCTCCCATTCCTCGACGTTCGTGTTTCTAAAGTTGGTACTACGTTTGAGACCTCTGTTTATAGAAAACCTACATTTACAGGGCTCTATCTTAATTGGTTTTCTTTTGCCCCTCAGTCTAGAAAAATAAACCTCATTAGCGCTCTTACGCATCGTGCACTTATGATTTGTTCACCAAACCGTCTTGATACGGAACTTGGTGAAATCATAAATATTTTTCTTAATAATGGATATCCCATTAATATAATAAAATCTACTATTGAACGTAAAAAATTACTACATTTAATAGCGGTAAACATATTGGTCCATCACGGTGTCCCATTTATTTAAAATTACCATGGTTGGGTCCTGATGGCCTACATATTGTTAAAAGGATTTCTTCTGTTACTCAACGGTGTTTTCCAGCTACTATGCTTCGAGTAGTTTACACAACTCGAACCTTTTTCTCTTCTTTTCGTAAAGATGTTTTGCCAACCATTCAAAAGAACTCTGTTGTTTATAAATTCGTCTGTCAGTGTGGAGCTGACTACGTTGGCAAAACGTCCCAAAGATTAGAAATGAGAATATCCCAACATATCCCTCGGGATATTCGACTACACCAGGTTTTGAGAGCATCCGGGCACTCCCAGGCTCATGAGTCTGCCATTGGCGATCACTTGTTGAGTATAAATAGGTGTGCCGATCAATATTCCGATGGGTGGTTTTCTGTTTTATACAGTGCTAGGTCGAACTATCACCTCAATATCATTGAGGCGTTAGTTATTAACAACTCTCGACCTAGCCTGTGTAGACAAAAGATTCTTAGACATCAGTTGGAGATATTCATTGATTTAAAACCACCTGAACAGTGAGAATTTTAATTTTTTTTTTTTTTTTTTCTCTCACTGTTCTTCCAACTGCAACCAAAATTCCCCACTTCCCTCATTCGTTTTTCTTAGTTTTTAATCTATCATTCTGACGTCTCCTCTTAGAGGGTCAGACGATAAGGCCTTAAGGAAAAAAATTTTATTTTCATCTGCCCATTTCTTGTTTTTTGGTATTTAAATTAAATGATGTTTCCTCTAAAATTTATCCTTCCATTCTGTTGTACCAAAAATTTACATATATATATATATATATATATATATATATATATATATATATATATATATATATATATATATATATATACTAGCAAAAGTACACGTTGTTGACTGGGTTCAAAAACAGCCTACAGAAAATGGACTGTGATTGATGAAAGTATGATAGGTTATGAAAAGGAGGGGGTTGTAAAGAGATAGGTTTTGATACTCAAAAATTTTACCCTAAGCAAAATATGATGAAAGTAAAGATAATTTTTGCGAAAATATATTTTTTTTTTATATCAACTTTGTTTCCATTCGTAGCCAAGAGGGACCAACAAAATGATGTTTCCTTACAAAGAGAAAATGTTATATATATATATATATATATGATAATATAAATATACAAGAAATAAATGTTACCATAGTCAATAAAAGTTACTTTTATGGTAGAAAAGTTCATATGTTTGTATTTTTAAGTAGTTTGTAAAAAGATTTTTTTTAATTCACCAACCGGTTTTAAAAAAAAAAAATCAAAATGGCAGCGACTTTGAAATGGAGAGCCCTGTTTTCAATTTGCAGGAAGGGCACCTGAGCATTCTGTGTTAACAATTTAAGAGAGTTCCGCCAACGTAAGGAATATTTATAAACATATTTTAATGTTTTCCGTTATTTTGTGCTTGAGGATTATTAGATTATGGCATGTGTAGTTTATATAAAAATTCATTTAAGTAGTTATCGTCTCAAATTTCGTTTTAATTTCGGTTCGCTGAAATTATTTCAAGTAAAGAGCATTAAGAAATATTTCAAAATAAAAAAAAACATGAACTGAACTTTTATTGACGATGGTAACATTTATTTCTTGTATATTTTTTTTCGGGTAGTCGTTTGTTGGCTTTTCTGCTAAACACTCTTACTAAATAAAATCGACGAAATATCGAAAAACAAAGAAACAAAAACAGTTTTGAAAAATAATGAAGCTTTACTTATTTTAGTAAAATAATCCGAAACAGCAAAATGGGATATTAAAAAAGTAAACACGCAATTACTTTAGTTTTTTTAAGCAAAGAATCGATATAAATATGAATTAAAAGAAAATGGCACCCTTTTCTAGCAGAAAAGCTTCGTTTCAGTTTTACAGGGTTGAACGGTGTAGTATTGCGCCGTCGGATTCAGGGTTGTAATATTGTAATGTAAAGAACACGCAGAAAGGGCTGTAATCAACTGAATTCCTTCTAGTACACTGACAAAAAAAGCTTAAACAGATATATAAATAAAAATAAAAAGGTTATATAAATGTTTTTAAAAAAACACGTAATCACGTGAGCAGAATTTTTCCTTCTTTTGACACGATAACAAGTTCTTATTTTTTATAATTTATCTATTTATCTATTTTCGAAAGAGTGCCACGTGCAAGTGGAGAAGGAAAAAAACAGAGTTATGCAAAATGTGTGTCGAGAATTGTCTAAAGTTCCGACTTTTTTTTTTTTGGCTTTCACTTTAATATAACTGTGAATTTATGAGGTGAATTTATTCGACACAATATGATTCAACCAAAAAAATAAATAAATAAAAGCTAACGTGGATTAAGATTAAAGTTAAGGTGTTATTGTGGACTTTCACCCCTTTTAAAAAACCTTGTTAAACTTTTTGGCATATTTACATTCTATGGAGTTCAGGCGCGAACGAACACCCCATAATTTTATTATACCATATTTCTTCAAACTGAAACATAATTATCAAAGTATACTTACGCAAATAGATATGAAAAGTCTTTGTTAAAGTTTGTGCCATATTTCCATGGAGTACAGGCGCGAACGCAGACCGCACAATTTTATTATACCATCCTTATTTAAGTTGAAACATACTTATCAAAGTATTCTTATGTACATCTATATCAAAAACCTTTGTAATCATTTTTTTTAATTTTTTATTTTCATACTTTGGGAGCCAGGCGCGAACGCAGACCCCGCAATTTTTATGAACCATCGTTCTGTCAGATCAAACATACCCGTTCCTGTGTCTCGATACATCTTCTATCATTATATGTAATCAGCTTTTTAAAATAGTCAACCATATATGAGCCTATTCGTGACCACACACACACACACACACACACACACACACACACATTCAGATATATATATATATATATATATATATATATATATATATATATATATATATATAAGCTCTTCTCTATTTTTGGATAATTGAGCTTTTTCATCTGGCTTGAATTGTTTATATAAATATTAAAAATATTTATATATTGTTTCAAGTGACTAAACTTATTATAATTCTTATATATACACCGATGAAGACTGAAGGATCGGTCGAAAATTATGTACTTATAAAAATGTTTTTTTTATTTCTTTTCATATTATTTTGTATTCCTGCACGTCACCAATTGAAAACGAATAAAGAAAAGTTATAAGCTTTTATACTTTTCGTATTCTTTTTTATTCATATATATATATATATATATATATATATATATATATATATATATATATATATATATATATATATATATATATATATATAGTGTTATAATGGAATAATTCCAGGAGGAAATCCGGGTATGAGAGCTCAATGTGGTAAAAAGAGCAATAACATAAAAATATAACACGGAAATTACATAATTGTCGATGCAATAATTTATTTCAACTTTATGGTATTTTCAAGCATCTAAACTAGACAATTACATTTTTGATACTGAAATAAAGAAAGAAAAAGAATCGGGCCCCGACCGTCAAAAACCAGTAGTAGCAATCCACTTAATACATTTCATAGAGAGGGTGGGAATTAAGTTAGTAGGGGAGGGATTTTTTAAAAAACAACAAGAACATTATGACACTTAAACGCCTGTCCGGTAACCCGACATAACAACACACACACACACACACACACACACACACACACACACACACACACACACACACACACACACACACACACACACACACACACACACACACACACACACACACACACACACACACACACACACACACACACACACACACACACACACACACACACACACACACACACACACACACACACACACACACACACACACACACACACACACACACACACACACACACACACACACACACACACACACACACACACACACACACACACACACACACACACACACACACACACACACACACACACACACACACACACACACACACACACACACACACACACACACACACACACACACACACACACACACACACACACACACACACACACACACACACACACACACACACACACACACACACACACACACACACACACACACACACACACACACACACACACACACACACACACACACACACACACACACACACACACACACACACACACACACACACACACACACACACACACACACACACACACACACACACACACACACACACACACACACACAGTCATGGAGTTAATTTAGTCATGGAAAATAAGTCTATTAAAAGATATATACAAAAATTTATATACAAAGTTTTAAAACTATCTGTATGTTTTCATGTTAAAATTATTTTGAAATAAATATTATCTTATAATACGTTTAAATTTTCTATATTGTATTTGTAATATATTACTATGAATTCAAAAAATTGATTCTTATGTAGTTAATATTTTATGTATTTTTATGCAATTAATTTTATTGGTGATTATAGCGGTCGTTGTTATTTTGCTCACTATTATTTCACTTCCTAATTGATTAAGATGAAGAAAATTGCATTATTAGTCGCCCCCAATTCCATAGGACGTATTTAGTTTCGGTTAATATATACTTTTATTCATTCCGTACACAAAAGTACTTTCATGCACGCATAAAGAAATAAAGAAATAAAATAGTTATTATTTTAAAGTTTTGTGTTAATTTATATTAAATCTAATAATTTATATATATATATATATATATATATATATATATATATATATATATATATATATATATAATACATGCATTACCGATTCATAAAAATAAAGCTGAACTGCTTTTATGTATTTATTACTTTTCATATTTGTTTTAATTTCAGAGACAGTTTTCATGGTCGGACAATTCGTCGATGCTCTATACTGATTGGGTACCGATCGAAGTTATCGAGAATCAAACCAGTTGTGGTGTCATCAGCAATGTGGAGAAATGGAATCTAGTGGAATGTGAAAAACAACACCAATCAGTCTGTAAAATCTCCACAGGTAAATTTGTTAAGGCCGTCCCCGATCCCCCCCCCCCCGTTTTCTAACTTGTCTAATTAAGTGAAATAGATTTTCGCCAAGTCTTCGAAATAAACATTATGAATACAGAATTAGCTATTTTAAAGGAAATAACAGTAGTAAGTTAGTCTAAGAACCCTGTAAGAACTGCAAGCATTTGGCATTCTCGACAGACATGAACGAGAGTGCCCACCCACTAAAAATTCGTGTTTTACACTATTTTTAAAAACTTTTTCCCATAATTATCATCGATTACGAACTTAAGTATCATTTTAACAGGAAAAAATTTTGAAAAAAAAATAATAAATTTAATGACTTTTAAGAAAGGGGTTCACTTTCTTTTTATAACGTTCTACTTCATTGCTTCCTGACTTACTGTCCATTTCTTTACCGACGTGTCACGTGATTAGTTCCCCTTCTTAAAAGCCATTAAATTTATTTTCAAAATTTTTTTTCTGCTAATATGATACCCAAGTCTGTAATGTATGATAATTCCTAAAACAAAAACTTAAAAAATAAAATACGCATTTTTAGGGTGTAGGCATTCTCTTTCTGCTGACTGTTTTCGTCCTACCTATATCATTACCTATATATTTGACCTATATCATTTGTGTTTTTAAGACTGAGCCTAATAGGCATCTCCTGTGTTTGCGATAATCATCTTTCACTAGCGGGACTGTGGAAATTCCACAGAGGACTCATTCATATGTAATATATTGATATTGGCATTCTGTAGATGTTTAGTAAATGGAGACGCTCTGATATTATTGTAGCTCTTTTGTTAAAACTGCAAAAGTATTTATCTAAGCTAGCACGAACGCCCGGCAAATCCCGGTCGTAAAGTACACTTAAATGTGATATTTCAATTCTTGCAGATTTCGTATAAATTATTATAGAGTTAAGTTCTATCGATTTTTATATATTATAAAGTTGCGATTTCAAAAATAAAAAAATACATCTATATGACTTAGGTGCATTACCTTGAATCGAAACCGAAATAAAAACTTTTGAAAAAAAAAATATGTATATATATAATTTGAGTTCCTTCATCCATAATCGAAACCGAAACCAAAACTTATGAAGAATTCTTGATAAAATTATTTATATAAAAAAAGATGACTTAATTACCATCAGCTATAATCGAAACCGAAACCAAAACTTATGGAGAATTCTTGGTAAAATTATTTATGAAAAGAAATGGAAGTACATAACAATTAAGCGACCCGATGTAAGCGTGGCACAGAAATTAACACACACGCTATTATAATAATATATAGATTCTTATCAGCTCCTTAAATCAAGTGGCTTCATGCTTTGTCTAGGGTTATTCCCATCAAAATAAAGTGTATGCGTATTAGACACTAATGTCGAGTGTCTTCTGTCTCTTTGTACAGAACTTTGTCAAAACAACATGGCACGGTGACACTTCACTTTACAAGTAAACCCTGACCAAACACTCAACATAGCATAGTCCTCAAACCCGAAATAAGATATCGTCAGTGTGGCTACACACTGGCTTATATGCAGAACTGAGCACCTCCTCCAAATGATGTCACCTCAAGTAACAACATTTGGTTGGATACTCTACCAGACCAGATGAATTCTTGTCTTAGAATCCGGCAAAACCAAAAGACCAAAACAAAGATATGCTGCAACATCAATTGGGCAGAAGAAAATTCAGGTTATGTATATATATATATATATATATATATATATATATATATATATATATATATATATATATATATATATATATATAAAATGAAAATTACAATTGAATTTACCAAAATGATCCAAGATGGTAAAATTAAAGTAAATTATAAATATTAATTAGTAGTTATGCCTCGGAAGTAGAGTGAAAAGCACAACCTATTTTTTTTTATTAATATTATTTTTTTCCTTGTACACATTTTTGTGAATTATTCCATGGATTTCTGCCTTTGGATTATTATGGACCATCTTCTTCCAATTACGGCATTTCCTTGGATTTTACTTGTACAAATGGAAATTCTTTTAACTTTCTTGAAGTTTTACATTTGGATTTTACCGTCACTGGATTTTTTATCTTCCACCAGACTATCGATTCATGTGTAATCACCTTTTTCTTTACCATATTCCCTCTGCTTAACTTATTTTGTTTTCAAGTAAGATCTTTGACTTACTTGTTGTTTCATCAAATACTTCTGCATGCAAAATCCGATCCCGCATTTTGCTAATTCCTACCTTCTGATGAGAAGGAGAGTATTTCTTCGAAACTCCGCGGATTAAGGACTATCCATTTATCTAGTGTTTCCTTTTCAGATTAAATATGTTTTTAACTCATTTCAAAGTGTTTTTTAACATATTTTATTAACTGTTTGCTCATATATATATATATATATATATATATATATATATATATATATATATATATATATATATATATATATATAAATATGAATATCATATAGATCTTTGACCCAGTTTCCAGCTAACTACAATATAGTCGTCTTCAAGTCCAACATACCCAAGTTCTCCTTAAATAATCCAATTATATCGAATTTCCACTACTAACGATTACTACACTATTGTCCCAATAACTACCGTATACTCATTAACCCTTATCCTTGAGTGGCCTCCGGGCCTTGATAAGTGTTGACTCCTTTATATAAAAAAGAAAAACCTTTTGATTTCTGATGTCTAAGTCAGAGAAAGAGAGAGAGAGAGAGAGAGAGAGAGAGAGAGAGAGAGAGAGAGAGAGAGAAAAGAAGCCATATCTATATTATTATTGGTCTGTCTATCTGTTTGTCCATTCTATTTTTCTCCGAAACTACTGGCTGAGATTTTGTAGGAATCTTTGTTATGATAAGGTGCAGCGAACCAAGTATTATGGTATCCATTCGATGCACTGTAAGGATTAATAAAGATTGGTATTTTATGCAAAAATGATCACAAATTTAACCATATTCAGCCATCAATTTGACATAAAAACAATCACACTAAATCAATGTGTTATAACTTTTGCCCGATTTTAAAAGGCTAAAAAGACTGATATAATAATATGAAGTTAGATATATGTATATTTTTATATGTTTTATGTACATGATTCATACCTAAACTAATTAACCGATCATTTTAGAACATATCTACTTATTCTAAGCGACGTAATGTGGGCTATATTTAGTTTTATTTAGTTTATGAAAAGGGGTAAATGGGGGTGGTCGTAATGTAGGCTAAGCATTCCGAAGCAGCACAAATTGGAACAAATACATTGAGGACACTGTCCAGGCTGCTGCAAAGAAGGTGGGCTCCATCTAAGGTGCTAGAAGATTCTTTTTTTCCACCATCAACGCACTTACCCCCATCTGGCCCCAATTGAAATGCATATCTCTCGTCTTGGGGAGGCTCCATTGGGACTGACCTTCACTCCTGATCTGAAATGGAGCACATGCATCAAATCTGTTGCCAAGGTCGCTGAAAAAATGGTTGGATCAGTCTACAGTTCAAATAGATATCTCACTGCCGATGCAATCCTCTATTTGCATAAGAGCCAAGTACCTACTAGGATGGGGTACTATTGCTACATCTGGGCAAGAGCTGCTTTGAGAAGCCTATCCTTCTTTGACAGAGTTAAAAACCGACGTTGTAACCTAGTAGATGATGCTCATTTCCTTTCCCTGCAACCTCTTTCCCACAGAAGAGACATTGCTAGCCTGTCTATGCTCTATCGTTATTTTCATGGAAAATGTTCGCCTGGGCTCCAATCTATGGTTCTCCCCTTGCCAAACTTTTACAAAAAACACTCATCTAGCTAAAACCACTATCAACAATTTCACCCATTTTCAATCTGTGCCTAAATCTAAATGTTGATTCCAGGAACAAAGCTTCTTTCCTAGAATTGGCCGCCTGTGGAACTCTGTTCCAACTGACTACAATATGGTCGTCTTCAAGTCCAATGTAAACAAGTTCGTGTTGAACCATCTCCTTAAATAATCAAACTATACAAAATTTCCACTACTAACAATTACTATGCTATTGTCCCAACGACCACCGTATTAACCCTTATCCTCAAATAGCCTCTGAGCCTTAATAAGTCGTGACTCCTTGGTAAAAAAAGAAAAAAATCTCTACAAAGCCACCATTCCTCTAAGTATGGATTATTGTTGCCACGTCTGGACTCGTGCATCTAGTCTCTCCCTCTTAGAGAGGACCCCAAAACAGAGTTTCAAATCTAAGAGGTCCTGCACCATTGGCCAAGCTCCAGCCTCTGTCCCATCGCCACAGTATTGCATCCCTGTGTCTGTTTGCCAAGTAATTAAATAGAATGTGCTCTAATGAGATCTTCACACTTGTGCCCCCCTCGACGTACATACTTGAAACTAATCTGACAAGCAGCAAAATCCCACCCTTAACTGTTGTTGTCCCTAGATGCCGGAAAGCCTTCTTGTTTAATAGTTTTTATTCCCTCAGAATTTTAGTTTTCGTTTCCTGCTGCCATTGACTGTACTAACCTGCAGAAGTTTGAATGTAATGTCAACAGACATCTCGCTGCTTAACTCCCCACAATCCTCTGTCAGACACTATTAGAGTAGAAGGTTTTTCGGTATCTAGAGAAGAGGTGAGATTTTGCTGCTGATTAGGTATGTATGTTGAAGAGGCACAATTGCAATGAATTCATCAGAGCACGGTCCATTAAAGAAATTGCACAGGCAGAGGGGACAGATGGTTTAGCTTAGCTGATAGTACGAGACCTATTAGATTTGAAACTCTTTTTGCGCACCCTATCTAAGAGTGGTAGATACTAGTGTTGGGACGATTAATCGGAATCAGAATCGGGAATCCGAAAAATTGACAAATTTTCGAAAGAATTGGTGCCTATTTTCCGATGCCAAAACGATTCTTTTAATTTTCTTTTTTTATTTGATTTTGTTTAAAGCAAAATCTTCCATTGCTGGTAATAATGATAAAATAATAAATATTTATTGATTTTAAATTACCAGTAAAGCAAAAATCTATTGATCATCCTCCACAAGTGTAATTTTACGTTTATGAAAATATCTGCACATTTAACATGCATTTTGTTTTTATTCACAGAAAACAACTCTATAGTTAAATATTTAGAGATTTATAAAGAATCGGAATCGATAATTGTATCAGAATCGGAAATACATTACGGAATCGGTAATTGTATCGGAATCGGGAAAAATATTGGAATCGTCCCATCACTAGTAGATACACCCGCCCAGATGTGTCAACACTACTCCGTGCTTGGGCGATTTAATAACGTAAATCTTTTTCAGATTTGGAAAGTTCTCTAAAGATATGTACGTGATGCAATTCGGGGGATTACAGTTACAATCTCTTTCTTAGTAAAATAGAAAATCCGAATTAAAACATTTTTATCAAATCGGCTTACAGATAATCACTTTGAGCGCAAGAGTCTTTGTTCAGTTTCTAGCATGTCTAGCTGACGATTCTCGCGGATTTCAAAAACAAAACCGATAACGGTGACAAAAACAATAACAGCTTATAAGAAAAGCGAGCGTTGAAAATATGAACAATTTCCATCCGGACAAACTTGGTTGGTTGGTTGTTTTTGTTTTACGGCATATCAACCTTTTTCAGGACCGGACAAATTTGGGGGAAAATTTATATTATTATTTGTACTCACTTGAGGCTTTCAAACGGTCTGCCATGCAAGATTACTCACTGACAAGAAACAGTAATGTTTACTGAAGCGTTGGCAACAAGTCCCCACCCCCAGTACTTCCCACCTCTTTCGATAACCTTTGCGAGTAATTTTTCATTATCACAACGGCCGCTTGCCATTGACTACTTGCTAACAACGACTATTGGTCTTCACTGGAATTTGGGTGGCAACATGACTACTCAGGGTCACGTTCTCTGTGCACTCATCCAGCGGAAGTCTGGTTTTAGAGTTTTCCATCTTCATTGACTCTTTGGAACTATCTATGCCGACGCCACCATTTTTTTTTTTTTTTTTTTTTTTTTTTTGCGGAGAAACGTAGTTAACTTGCAATTTTGCGGTTTCAATTTTCTTGGTTCCCTCAATCTTTTGGATTTACTTCTGTTGCAGAAACCATGTTGCTGGTTAGTTTTTAACGTATTTCGGTTGGTTTCCGCATTCAAGACTTGTCTTTGAGATTTTAATTGCTTTCATCATTATCGTCCGTTATATAGTTTCAGTCTTCCAATTAATTCAACTTTTTTTCCCAGATTTTCAAGACTGTTCCTAATTCTCCTAAAATTATTGGTATTCTATTGACTTTATGCATGTTCCATATTCCTTTCAGACTTTTTACAGGCTCTATTAATTATTATCATTATTATTATTATTATTATTATTTTATTATTATTATTATTATTTTTTTTTTATTATTGTTATTATTTTATTATTGTTATTATCATTGTTATTATTATTATTTTTATTATTATTATTATTATTTTATTGTTATTATTTTTTATTGTTATTATTGTTATTGTTATTGTTATTATTGTAATAATAGCAATAGTAATAATTATTGTTATTGTTATTATAGTAATAATAGCAATAGTAATAATAATAGTAGAAGTCTACTATTATTATTACTATTGCTATTATTACTATTATTATTTTTATTACTATTACGATAAATATTATTATTAATAATTATTATTATTAATATTATTATTAATAGTTATTATTATAATATTATTATTAAATATTATTATTATTATTAATATTATTATTAATAATTATTATTATTAATAATTATTATTATTAAAATTATTATTATTATTTTATTACTATTACTATAATTATTATTATTAATAATTATTATTATTATTATTATTATTATTAATATTATTATTAATATCATTATCAATAATAATTATTATTAATATTATTATCATTAATATTATTATTAATATTATTATTATTAATATTATTATTAATATTATTATTATTACTATTACTTATAAAATTCCCTGGAAATGCCCCTTCTGATTAATTATAAGATCCCGTGGAAATGCCCCTCCTTATTAAATATAAACTGCCCTGGAAACGTCCCTTCTGATTAATTATAAAATGATCATAATGCTGCGAGATCACGATAATATCAGAACAGTTCAACAAACTGATGCAACATATCAGAACCTGAAGACCCAGAGCTTTGTGATTTAGTTAATTTTTTTATCTACATGGTCCAACCTCATTGTAATTGTTTGATTATGTGATAAGTTTCTTACTGATGTGTGTTCTTATAATTTGCAAATACCTTTGAATTTCCATGGGTTCTACTATTTATTATTATTATTATTATTATTATTATTATTATTATTATTATTATTATTTGCACTTACTACGATTTCTCACACAGGACATCATCAGCATTTCCTTACTAATAGTAATCTGTGGTGTTTCCTGAACTGTAGGTGACAGCAAGTCTCTCCAGCTTCCAAGTATGCTACACTTTATTCTATATGCTTTGCAAATAATTTTGCATTATCGCAACAGCCACTTGCCATTGATTTCTCGCTGGTAGCGACCAGTGGTCTTCACTGGGATTTGAGTGGCTAGAGGAAGATCTTCAGTCAGGGGTTATAAATGGATGGTAACGTTCAACGCTGCCAAGACAAAGCTCGTTTCCTTTAATAATTACATAAAACGTTACCAACCAACAATAGCTATGGTTAGAGATACTTTACCTGAGAGCACTTCGTTCAAGCTCCTTGGCTTAGCGTTCACGGGAAACATGAGTTGGACTAGATAGATTCAGATCATTGTTAAGGCTGCTGCAAAGAAGGTGGGCTCTCTCTATCATGCTAGGAAGTTACTTACGCCTAAAAGTATCCTGTACCTCTACAAAGCCACCATTCGCCCATGTATGGAGTACTGCTGTCACATTTGGGCTGGTGCATCTGCTACTAGACTCTCACTCCTGGACAAGGTTCTAAAGAGAGTTACCAACCTAATAGGTCCTGAATTGTCATCTAAACATCAGCCCCTGTCCCACCGACGAAATGTTGCATCCCTCTGCCTGTTTTACAAGCATGTTAATGGTGGATGCTCTGACGAACTACAAGCACTTGGACCCCTTTGAGGAAAATACCTTTGACAAAACCGATAAGCAGCAAAATCCCACCCCTACACAGTTGAGATCCCTAGATGTAAGAAAGCCTTTTACTCTAATAGCTTCTTCCCCAGAACGGCAGAACTTTGGAATTCTCTTCCGGTTTCCTGCTTCGCCAACTGTACTGACATGCAGAAGTTCAAGTGTAATGTGAACAGACATCTTGCTGCTAAACTCCCTACATAGCACCCCTGGAACTTAGCTCCCTGATAGTAGGCCTCTACATCAAAGTGGCAATATGCCTTGTTTGGGGTGAAAATTTAATTAAAAAAAAATAAAAAAAATAAAAATCAGCCTCCCCAAGATACTAATCCTCTTTGTAATTCTTTAGTTGAGGTCTGACTAGTGCTTCTCCCCCCTCCCCTGGTCTTCCATCTCCCTGACCCGGCTATTTTGTCTAGTATCAGTCGAGACTGATGCCCTTTTCATATTTATTGTATTTATTTGCTTCCCCACAAAAGCAAATTAGGCACAAGACCGTTTTTATGTGGGGTAAAAACCAGCTCCCCTAAAAGTAGGCAAAAAGGGGGCACTCTGGTTACCAAAATAATAATTGTCCCAGTATAGAGGGTTTCCCCTCCATTGACTGGTACAAATTATCTTAAGTGCAGCATCTGCAGAACAGATGGTATTTATTTGCTCCCCCACCGAGCAAATTAGGCACAAGGCCAATTTTTAATGTGAGGAGTGAAGGGAGGGGGAAGGGAAAAAGGGGACCAGCTCCCGAGAGGTGGGAAATGGGAGCTGGTTAAAGGTCAGGCATGTGGGGTTGCCCCCACATCTGGTCTTTGCTAGTCATAGCTAGTCATAGCTAGTCATAGATTGCAGTATCTGCCGGAACAGATGGTATTTATTTGCTCCCCCACCGAGCAAATTAGGCAAAAGGCCGATTTTTAATGTGAGGAGTTAAGGGGAAATGGAGACCAACTCCCCGGGGAGTAAGGGAGCTGGATAGTGACAATTGGTATGAAGGGTTGTCCCTACATTGACCAAGGTCTTATATGTGGGGTCGCCCCCACATATGGTCTTTGCTTGCAGTATCTGTCGGAACAGATACTACACTTTGATCCCGGCCCGAATGCCCAAGAACAACAGAAAAAAGACAAGCCTCTTTTCTATTTATTTATTCATTCAGTTTATTATTATTATTTATTTATTTATTTACATATTTACATATTTATTTATTTTCTTTTAAAGGTACCACTAACAAAAATGTGCCTATTGTGCTTCATGTAAACGGAATTTGTCCGACAGGATGGCTCGGTCTTGATGATAATTGCTATCTTATAGTAAAAGACCGAACCAGGTCGTGGCCAGAAGCAGACTTTGAGTGTACGCAGATCGGAGCAAAGTTGGCCAGTTTCCACTCAATAGCCGACGTTGCCTTTTCGCAGCAGCACGCAAAATTATCCAACTCCTATTTCGAAGGTTTTTGGATTGGATTAAGCATGAAAGATGGTAAGTAACAGAAAAACATAAATTTAAAATTTATATATATATATATATATAAATATTTTCCGTGCATAACAGTTATCCAGGCACGCGTGGTTTCTAGTTATCAGTCGTTCTCAACATAGCTTAACCTTTTTTTTTTCGAACCCATGAGTACATAATCCGCAGTCTATAATTTTATCACTAACCCACAAAGCCTTGTCAAATTTTATGCACGATTTTATCGTTTTTAAATAGATCTGTTGTTTAAAAAAATCTTCATCTTCATGTATATATATATATATATATATATATATATATATATATATATATATATATATATATAGAGAGAGAGAGAGAGAGAGTTCATTCGCCCTTTGGAAGGTCTTGTTTTTAATCCTTCAGGGAGACTAACCGCCCTCCTCACCAAACAAGTCTGGTGGGGGAGCCAGTTTAGTCGCCAGTGACCCGACCATGAGGCAGGTAGTACTGGGTTACATGGTACCAGTAGCATATGACATGACCTGACATATAAAGGGCGAATGAACTCTTTTTCTGAGTCAACGGCCAACTAGCACCGTGTATATTTGTGTGTGTGTATATGTGTATTAGGCTAGAGAGGGCTCCCGTAAGCCGTGGTGAAGGCAACCTTTCTAGGAGAAGCAAATCTCTGATTTAAAAAACCATAAAGCGGAAGACCAGTACCCGCATTAAGCTGATCTGCAGTTTAATTTGTTGCTGGCTATCTTGCTCTTGCTTGTTGCTGGATCTCAACATTTTGAACCGAGAGAGAGACTTAGCTGTCGTACAAAGCTAAGACTCTTTAACATCATATTTGTATAGATACTCGCTCAGACATTTGGGCTCATTGATTTTAAATGTCTGAGGGAGTGGCACTCGTCTGACAAGGCGTTGCAATCATCATCATATATATATATATATATATATATATATATATATATATATACATGAAGATGAAGATATATACACACACTGGCATTTCAGCTCGGCCAGGGTGTTTGGAGGTATATGTTGAGCAAAAAAAAAAAAAAAAGAAAAAAAAAAGAAAAGCGGTCAATTTTTAAACTTTGACCCCTATTATGACCTCTTTAACATTTATTGTTTTGGGCTCAACCCAAGTTATTAAGTTAGATCCATGTCCAAGGAACCTATATCTAAAATTTCAAGTGTTTAGGCCCAGAATTGGCGGAGGAGTTTAGTGGAGTTCTCAAAGGTCAAATTGTTGAACTTTTACCCCTTAACAGCCGAATTTCTGGCCCAAAATGGATTACAAAGATTTTCTCAGATCTCAGTACCCTGTATATCAAATTTCGAGTCTGTAGACTTAAAATTGACAGAGTTATTGCGTAGGGAAATGTACATGCACACACATAGACACGTTCACTTTTATAGATATACTATCATTTCATCAGCTCGGCGTTGCCTGGGTGTTTGGAGGTGTATGTTAAGCAAAACAAAAAAAACAAAAAAAGGTAAGTTTTTTAAACTTTGACCCCTATTATGACCCCAATACATTTATTGTTTTGGGCTCAAATCAAGTTATTAAATTAGATCCATGTCCAAGGAACCTATATCTAAAATCACCAGTGTTTAGACCCAAAATTGTCGGAGGAGTTTGGTAAAGTCCTCAAAGGTCAAATCGTTGAACTTTGACCCCTTAACAGCTAAATTTCTGGCCGAAACCCGATCACAAAGATTTTCTCAGATCTCAGTACCCTGTATATCAAATTTTGAGTCTGTAGACTTAAAATTGGCAGAGTTATTGCGTAGGGAAATGTACACACACAGACACGTTCACTTTTATCGATATCTATCTATCTTCTATGTATACTCCTACAAATTCGGATTTCTTTTGTGTGTATCGATATTCATATTAAAAACCTTCTTTACTATTTATTTAAAAAGAAAATACAATTTTCTTATATATGGGTTGTGGAATTGCATTCACTAGCAAACGATCTAGCTAATTTGCATATTCCTTTAAACATTCATTTTAATTAATTCCCTATTAGTTGCTTCGGGTTTTTAATGGGATAATCATCTTTAGTTAACTATTACCTGTAATTATAATCATGCAGATATTCTATATGATCTATACTTCAATAATATTTGCGAAAAAAGTTTATATCAAACACAAAATTGTTTTCATATATATTTATGCATACGTATATATTTTTTATTAAACAAATCTATCTATCTATCTATCTATCTATCTATCTATCTATCTATCTATCTATCTATCTATCTATCTATCTATAAAAGTGAACGTGTCTGTGTGTGTGTCTGTGTATGTGTGTGTGTCTGTGTACATTTCCCTACGCAATAACTCTGTCAATTTTTAGTCTACAGACTCGAAATTTGATATACAAGGTACTGAGATTTGGGAAAATCGATGTGATCGGGTTTCGGCCAGAAATTTCGCTGTTAAAAGGTCAAAGTTCAACGATTTGAGCTTTGAGAACTCTACCAAACTCCTCCGACAATTATGGGTCTATGCACTTAAAATTTTAGATATAGGTTCCTTGGACATGGATCTAACTTAATAACTTGATTTGAGCCCAAAACAATAAATTTTAAGGGGTCATAATAAGGGTCAAAGTTTTAAAAAAAAATTGACCTCTGCGGTCTCTTCCAAATTACTCAGACAATTTCTGGCCTAAATATTTGAAATTTTACATAAAGGGTATACAGAGATAGGGCAAGCTTTTTCATCAGTTTGGGTCGAAAATTTTTAGTTACCAATATATAAATGTATGAATGTATGTCTGTTTGCATGTCTGCCTTAAACTTTCAATATTGGCGACAGATTTTGCCAAGATCAGTATCGTTTTAAAGTTCGACCTTTCATACGACAAATAACGAAAAATTGGCTAAAAACATTAATATCTTCCACTTCAACTAGGCACTTTTCTACAGGGGGGGGGGGTCACTTTGTTCGCCGATATTTTTTAAAGTTATCCTCCCCTTTAGATTGTCTAGCCTTAATTTTAAAAATTTTCGCTTCCGGTTTGGCGGTGGTCGTAACAGCACAAACATTAGTTTTAACCCATTCTTTTCCTCCTTTGCGGTACGGGTTCGAGCCTGCCTTCCTACTACCACTTTTTTTGTTTTTTGATCAACCTACACATACAAACACCCGGGCAACACCGGGCTGAAATGCTAGTATATATATAAAATTAAAGTGTGTGTGTGTGTGTGTGTGTGTCTGTGTACATTTCCATACGCAATAACCCTGAGAATTTTAAGTCTACAGACTCGAAATTTGATGTACAGGGCACTGAAATTTGGGAAAATATGTGATTGGTTTTCGGCCAGTAATTTGGCTGTTAAGGGTCAAAGTTCAACGATTTGACTTTTGAGAACTCTACAAAACTCCTCCGACAATTTTGGGTCTAAACACTTGAAATTTTAGATATAGGTTCCTTGGAGATGGATCTAACTTAATAACTTGATTTGAGCCAAAAACAATAAATTTTAAGGGGTAATAATGGGGGTTAAATGTAAAAAAATTGACCACTTTTTTTTTTTGCTCAACATACATCTTCAAATACCCGGGCAACGCCGGGCACCCATGCTAGTATAGATATATTTTCAGGTTGCAGGTATTCAAGAGTTACAATGTTGTTTACTGAAAAAATAACCAAAATATTATATATATATATATATATATATATATATATATATAATATTTTGGTTGTTGCAGTTTCTGATAGTTTCACTACGATGCATGAACACCATGTGCGTTTGTTGGATAATTAGTGTTGAATAGAGATACTTTGGGTAAAAATAGCGAACCAGATCTAAAATAAGAGTCTAAAATAAAAAATACTCCGACTGGTACATTTATATATATATATATATATATATATATATATATATATATATATATATATATATATATATATATATATATATATATATATATATATATATATATCGGGCACTGGTTTGCATGGCGCTGGGTGTGCTGATATATAATTTGTACAAGTTGTTAATACGCACTGAATGCGAAATTGTGAAACGCGCACAGATAGATAAACAGCCATACATAAAATCTTTTTCTTTTGTTTATAAACAGAATGTAGTAGTTTGCTTGAAGCATTGTGCGTATTGTCTAAAAGCGTTTGGGGTTTAGAAGGTTGTGAAATTAAATATGAAGTTGTGGAGACCGGTTGAATTCAAAGGATCTCTGAGTTAGGTATCAACAGACAATATATAATTTTATGATATTCTTTTATTTTCTGCTTACCCTTTTTTATTACATCTTCAGGCGTATGTCATACGTTCCTATTTACTTACGTCCCCAGAGGGCAGAGTTAGGCACAGGATCGGTTTTTAATGTGGGATAAATCCATCTCCCTAAAATGGGGCATTCTGGATGGGAACAGGAATAAAAAAATGTCTCAGTGATGAAGGATTACTCCTCCACTGACTGAGGACAGAAAAGGTGAAGTGTAGCATCAGAACAGATACTACACTGTGATCTTTGCCTGAAGGCGAAGAAAAAATATGTCATATGTTTATTAAGATTTTTTTTCTAATATTTCGAGGTTTGAACCTCTTATTCAAAGTAGGTCCATATCTAATCTACGTTTGTGTTTATTTGTTGGTCGGATCTATAAACCAGCATAGAAAACCGAAACTCTCTATAATTATTTTGTGCGGTTTAATTTTTTTATTTAATTGTTTATTGTTTTTAATTTACTTTACTCCTTTGGTAATAATTTGTGTAAAAACTACATATATTCTTTCGTTCTCTTTTATATTTTCTCTTCTATAGATCATATATACTATATATAATAGCGATCAACAGATATCTAAACTCAAAACTAATTAGAAAATAAAAACCCAGCGTTGCACTTTACCAAATTGCCCTATAAGATCCATTTAAAGATTCGAAACTATTTTCATTATTTTCCTCAGAAAATTTTATACATGTGATTGAAATTTCGTAAAAATAGGATGGTAATAATAAGATATATTTAAAGTAATAAAGGGGGAGTTATACCTTCTTAGAACCATTAACGGTATATCCTAAAATTTTGGAAATGCTGCACGTCCTCCCCCGTAAGTTTTACATAAGAATACTGTTTTCGATTTTATACAGATTTTCTGTACTTTCTACAGGGTACACATAAGCCTCACATATACATACACTCTTTACAATCTTTTACCATCTTGATTACAGGTACTTTATCCTGGGTAGATGGAAGTCCGGTGAATTTCGAGAATTTTATGCACGGAAACACAGCCAACGAAGGGCATGCAAGTTATGTGACCGGTGTTGTTTCGCAAGACAGCGATCGAAATTGTGTCCTCATTCACACCAGAACTGGACTTTGGCGGAGAGCGTCTTGTTATTATAGGCTTGGCTACATCTGCATGACACCTAAACGTAATATATTTTTTCATTGTATTTAATTACTAATGTCACTATAGTTGTATTTTCTTAACCTTTATTCTACTCAAATACAATTTCATATTCCTTTTATTTGGAGAGCTTGGATGGGACGCCCCTTGTTCGTATTATTTGGATTTTTCCGACTACTGTTCTCATTTTGAGTGTTATTTTAACAACGTTTCAGTTTGGAATCTGTTTTATTTTTTTTTTTTTTTTGCGAACTCGAGAATCTTTCTGTCGAACTCGGGAAACGTTTTGTCGAACTCTGGAATCTGCACGGATTTTCAAACGGAAACCTTTATTTAATCTACGGAGTTATCATGCTCTTTTTTTTTACCCCGTGGTCACCACTTATCAAGGTCCGGAAGCCACTCAGGGATAAGGGTTATTGCAAGTACATTACGTTAGTGTGGAGATTTGATGAAGTGTTTACTTAAGGGGGCGGTTCATTAGGAATTTGTTAACGTTGGACTTGAAGACATCCAGGTTGTAGTCAGATGGGAAGCAGGCAGACGGAACAGAGTTCCACAGGCGTGCAGTTCTAAGAAAGAAGCTTTGTTGATGGAATCTACGTTTTGATTTAGGCACAGGTAAAGAGTGGGGAAAGTTTTTCACAGTGGATTCAGCTAGACGGGTGTTTTTCGTGAAAGATTGGCGAGGGGGGGGGACCAGAGATTGGAGCTTAGACGAGCACCTGCCATGGAAATAACGATAAAACAAAGATAGGCTCTTATTCTGTCAACCATGACTGGGTAGAAGTCTTAAGTAATTAACAATTGTATTTTTAAGTGTCGCCCGCACTGAGAATTGAACCTTCAACCTCCAGAAGGGTCTAACCTATAACTGAATTCTTACCAAGTATTTTATTCACTACTCTACGGATTATTGCAGTATAATCAATCCTCATCGCATCAACCCAGAAACATAATTCGCCCCTGTTTTTTACTATAATAACTTCCGAAAATAATGTCCTCAATTGTAACTAACGAATTGACAGTTTCGCCCCACTTCCGAGGAGAAAATACCAATCCAGAACTATGTCAACATTGTCATCTAATTTGCATCTGACATGTAGACACCGTAAACATATATACAACTTAATGGTTTAAATAACATGGACATTTTATTCCATATTAATTGATGTCCTGAATTAAATGCTTTAATAATGTTTTTTATTTACCTCCTCGTCCTCAGAAAGTTGGACACAAGGCGTAGGTATAATGAACATGTTTCTATAAAACGAATTGAATTCGAACACATAAGTTTACGTTCTGTTCGTTAACCACTTCTCCACTATTTCTTGTTCTAGGTATTCTAGTTCATAGTGCATTTATAATCCATACATTCACACTTTAGGTAATTTCATTAAATGTAGTATTGAGTTGATTGCGCAAAAAAATATGTGTAATTATTAAAAAAAAGTTTCATGTTTAATATATTGAGATTAATTTAAGCCATTTGAATTTAGTTCAATTTACGCGTTAGAATCCGCTAACAAATCGAGGATAATCTCTGAAACAGAATATAGCGATAGTTGGTTTGCTAGAAAGAGCACGACAAATGTGTACACTATTTAAAGCAATTTTACTGGGTGAACAAATGGATGATAAAAGAAAAAGTTAATTGTACGGAAAAGAAGATTTGCGAAAAACGTGCTTCACGAAAACTTATCTGGAATTGAAAAGTTCGAATAACAACTTGCACGTGAGCCTTCCTCAATTTTGACTCTTTTCGTATCGGACTTGGTTGCAATTCAAATAGGAATTCGCTGATAAATGATGGCTAACTTGTAACTACTGTATCGGGGTTGTCACGAATAGTCTTCAGTTCAGGTCGATCATGTTAAGAAAGGGACTGGGTTTCTGTGACTGCCGTCTTATATCACCGAGCCTCAGTTTCATCCTGCTGCTGAATAAAAAAAAGGGCGAAAAAGAGGCAGGGCACATTCATGCGAGGGTTTTTATAAGCGATCTCATGTGACCCTAAAGCAGCAGGGACCGAAAATCCTGTCAGCCGAAAGAGACAAGAAAATGACTCGTCAATGTAATAAACAGACAGTAGCATAGTACAGACAGACAGACAGACAGACAGACAGACAGGGGGGACATAAATTCTAATAAATATTTAGGAGTTATTTCGAGTTAAAATTTATTTTATTTTAAGCATCTAAACACGAGAAATACATGATTTAAATATATAAATCTATATAATTATAAAACTCAAATGATCTTGTAACGATATATGTAACCCACTTTCCGGTTTACATCCGGTTGCTCATGCGCGCATGACCTGCGCACTGAAATATGAACGTTATTATGACGAAATTATTATTTAACATGAGCAGAGTGGGGTTTAAAATAACTTAAACGTAATACAGAAATGAACGATGTAAAAAAAAAAGCAGATATATCAAAATTTGAATTTAACTATAATAAGTATTATGGTATCTGTTCAGTGCACATTTACCTATAAGTATGGCCAACCACTTAGAATTCAGTAACTGTAAATTGTTTTTTCCAAAATAATCAATTATAATAAACAGAACGACTCATAGAAATCTATCTATATTCTTTTTTCATTTTAATATACTTTCATAGAAATGTTTCTGTTATGTAAAAAAAAAAAAAACCCTATTTTTTTTTATGTCACAAGTGTCACGATCATACATAAATTCCATAGCTAATATAACATACTGACCCAACGGGTCACGGGTAGTCTAGTATTGATTAAAGACTAACATGACCGACTTGTAGACGCTTCATATCGGCCATGTTAGTTTTCAATCAATTTATATATATATATTTAAATTGTGTAGTTCTTGTGTTTAGATGCTTAAAATGAAATAAATATTAACTCGAAATGACCCCTCATGCCATAATATTTAACATAAAAAAAAAAACTTTTTTAATGTGTACACAGATTCTTTCTCGCAATCAACTCAATACTAGATTTAGTGACATTGGTGTTTGGGAAGGTTTCTTGTAATTCTTAAAGGAAACGAGCTTAGCCTAGGAAGCATTAAACGTTACCATTTAGGAGGACAGCTCAATAAGAACTTAATAAAATTTGAAAACAACAATATTATAGTCAGCTGGCAAGCAACCCCGCGGTATTGTATTCTACGACGGACTGTATCTCTATTGTATATCTAGCCATACCTATCGCTAGAGATACAGTACCTGAAAGTCCTTCGTCTAAACTTGTCGGCTTAACGTTCACAGGGAACATGAGCTGGAACAGATACATTGAGAGCATAGCCTCTGCTGCTGCTGTGAGGAAGGTGGGCTCTCTCTACCATGCTAGAAAGTTACTTACACTTGACAGTATTCTGTACCTCTATAAGGCCACCATTCACCTATGTATGGAGTGAGTATTGTTGTCACATTTGAGCCGGTGCATCTGCCATATATATATATATATATATATATATATATATATATATATATATATATATATATATATATATAGCTATAGAATATATATATATATATATATATATATATATATATATATATATATATATATATATATATATATATATATAGCATAATCACGTTGACAAGCAGGGTCTCGTCAGATCACCGAAGTTAAGCAACGTTAAGCCTGGATAGTACTAGATGGGTGACCATTTGGGAATTCTAGGCGCTGTATGTGCTTTCCGCTTATCTCGACATTGTTTCCAGTCGTCCTGAACCTCCACTTGCCACTGGTATTCAACAATGTCGACTCAGGAGAGGTGTGGTTGGAGATTGCGCAATTCTTACCACAAAAATTTCACGCGCAGGTACCCTTATAGTGAGTATCCATAGTCTGTCAAGACTGGAGGCTTCCTTGAGTGTTCTATTGTTAAATCCTTGTATAAAGTATTATTCAATATTTCAGGATAAATGAGTTATTTAATGATAAACGTCATTTCCGGTTTTCAATGTCTCCTTTTATTTCAGATGAATCGAATAGTACAGATGGAATGGTAACACCGGAAGTGTGTATAGACTGTCCCAAACGGACACCAGTACAAGGTAAGCCCGCTTGGAAAAGCTGAACAAGTAATTGTTTTGTTGGAGCTCCGTTATCCACTCGATTCTTCTTCTTCTTCTTCTTCTTCTTCTTCTTCTTCTTCTTCTTCTTCTTTGTACACACTAGGTGGTCTCACAAAGGTAACCATCGGAGATTGCTCACTGACAACAACCGGTGGTTTACCCTGGAGTCTGGGTGAAAACAAATTTCCCCAGATTTCCCAGTGTTTCACCAGCTTTTCGATAACTTTTGCAAATAAATATCCATTATCGCAACAGCAGCTTGCTATTGATTTGTCACTGGCAATGAACATTATTCATCACTGGAATGTGGGTGTTAATTATCCTTCTCAAGATCTTTCCATTCTCCTCGACCCTTTTATACTTGTTATTGTGCTATTTGATGGTAGTTCTACAATGTTTTTGATGGCGGGGTTAATTTACGATTATATAGTTTTAGTTTTCTTTGTTCCACATGGTATTCCTCCAGATTTCCGTTTCACTTCCGTTGCTGCTTACATGTGGCCGACTCACATGTAACTCACATGTAGCTGACATGTATTAATCTCTGCATTCCAGTATTTTCAATAATATTTCAGTCGTTTTGTTTATTGCAATCCGTTAATTTTTCCAGCTATCCTCTAGATTCCAATTTCTCCTATTCATTTTTTGAAGTTTTCGGGGTCGTTCCTAGTGCTCCTACGATTATTGGTGTTATCCTGACTTCTTTTATGTTCCATATTCCTTTCAGCTTTCTAGTCAGTTCCGTGTATTTGCTTCGCTTCTCCTTCGCCATGATATTCGCCCTGTGGTCTGTGATGTGGCAGAAATTTTCTTTCTTGTTAACTCTGATGAGACTTGATCTCCTTACTTGAATGGGGTTATACAACCATGTTCCATGATTTCTGTTTCCAAATACTGCTACTCGTTTGTGTTTATGTTTGTACCATTTGTCTGGGTGTTCAAGATGCAGTTGTTTGCATAGTTTCAGTGTACTGCCTTCTCCATCTGGTCGTGTCTATTCTTATATTCTTTTTTGGGGTTAGTTTGTTGCATTCACTTATTATGTGGTTTATCATTTCGTCTATTTATTCACAGTTTACATTTGCTGTTTTCTTGTGTTTTGTCGATCTTAACTTTGATATAGTTGGTTCTAATCGCGTTATTTTGTGTGTCTGATAGCAGTGGTTCAGTTTCTCTGTTTCGGTGTCCTTTTCGTAGCCATGTCCGCGTACTTTCATAAGTCTCATATATTGTCATCCTCATGAATCGTCCATGTAGCTGTTTCTCTTCCCATTTTTTCTCGTCTTATTTCCTGCCTTTCTGTTATTTATCTGATTCATTTTACGGTTTCTCTTGCTCTATTTATGCTTTATGTTTTGCGTTATGTAATTTTCTAGTTCATTTTTTGTATCATTCACACAGTATTTTATACTAACTAGTCCTCTTCCTCCTCCGTGGTTACCGTCATCCTCTGGGTGCAGTGTATTATTATTTGTACTTACTAGGAGTTCTCACACACGTCATCGTCAGAGATTGCTCACTGACAACAATCGGTGATGTTCCTTAGAGTCTGGGTGACAACAAATCCCCCCCATAATTCCTGTACTCTCTCCCTCTTTGCAAATGAATTTGCATCATCACAATAGCCGTTTACCATTGAATTCTCGCTAACAATAACCATTGGCCATCACTAGAATTTTGGTGGCAATAAGCCTTCCCGAGATCTCAGTCCTCTTTGCTCTTATCTAGTAAAGGCCATGTCAGTGTTTTCTCTTTTCGCTCTTTTCATCCTCCCCGAACCTTCTCGACTATGTAGAGTCAGGTGATTCAAACAGTATCTTTTTTTGGGGGGGGGGTAGGGGGCAGTAAGTAAACTTGCGATTATACAGTTTTAATTTTCTTTTTTTTTTTTCATGTGGCGTTCCTTTATCTTTTTTTGTTATACGTCTATTGCATTTTCTATGACTGGTTAGCGTCTTTAGCTCGTGTGTATTAGTCTTCGCATCCAAATATTGTTGTTGTTGTTGTATATTTGTTTGTATGTTTGTTTGTTTGTTTATCTCAAGTTTCGGATGTTTTTTTTTTTTATTTAAACTTTTCGGACATCTTGGATATCGGGTCAATTACCTTGACTTTAGACACCCAAGGAGTTGCTTAACAATTTTGCCATTCCTAACAGACCAGCCATTTGTAAAATTGGAAAAGACATTCATTATTGTGAATATAAGTTCGCAATTAGATTGTTTTTTAAACAGCCATTTTTTTTTATTTCAATAAATAATTGCTTAATAGTAAATAATAATACGTAAGTCACGTTGTGGCGAGAAAACAAACATGCGCAGACGAATTAGAAGTGATAATATAAATATTAGTTGTTAGAGAGAAAGACAATACGCGAAAGGGAGAGGGAGTAAAAGAAAAGAGAGAAAAGAAAGAGACGGAGAAAGATTAGAACGGGGAAGGAAAAAGTGAAGAGAGAAAGGAAGAAAGAAGGTGGATAGATGCAGAGAGATGAGAGAGGGGAAGAGAAAGAGAGAGAGAGAGGGAGATAAAGGGGAGAGAGAAGGGCGAGAGACGGAGGGAAATAAGATGAGGGGAGAGAAGTGGGAGAGGTAAGGAGAAAGAGAGAGAAGGGGAATGAAGACATGAGAGAGATGTAAGGAAATAGATTAAGATTAATGAAGGAGAAAAGGAGAGAGAGATGAAACAGGTAAGGAGAGAGAGGGAGAAAAGGGCACAGACGATGAGAGAGAGGGGGGAGAGAGAGACGATGTATAGATGTAGACGAGAGAGATAAAAACGAGAGAGGAATAGAGTACCTATTTACAATGCCTCCCCACGGGACAGAGTTAGACACCAGAGAGAGGAATAGAGTAATGAGAGAGGGAATGACAGAGGGGGGAGGCAGAAAGAGATGACGAGAGATTAGAGAAGATTTAAAGAAATGGAGAGAGAACGAGAAGGGAGTGAGGAACTAAAGAGGAAGGGAGAGGTAAGCGAGAAAGCGAGAGAGATATATGGAGATAAAACTTGTTTCCTTCAATAATTACAAGAAACCTTCTCCACCACCAATAGCAATGGCCAAAAACTCATTACCTGAAAGTACTTCTTTTAAACTCCCCGGTCTAACATTCACAGTGACCATGAGTTGCAACATTTTTTTTTTTTACATGGAGGTCACCATTTATCAAGGCCCGGAGGCCACTCAAAGATAAGGGTTATTGCGTGTACAATTGGAGATTTGATATAGTGTCTTACTTAAGAGGGCGGTTTGTCAGGAATTTGTTTATGTTGGACTTGAAGACATCCAAGTTGTAGTCAGGTGAGAAACAGGCAAAAAGAAGAGAGTTCCACAGTTGAGAGCATTGCCAGGACTGTTGCGAAGAAGGTAGGCTCTCTCTACCGTGCTAGAAAACTACTAATGCCTGAAAGTATCCTCTATTAGGCCACCATTCGCCCATGTATGGAGTATTGTTGTCACATTTGGGCTGGTGCATCTGCTACTAGTCTCTCGCTCCTAGACAAGATTCAAAAGAGAGTCGCAAACCGCATAGGTCCTGAACTGTCATCCAAGCTTCAGCCTCTGTCCCATCGACGACATGTTGCATCGCTCTGTCTGTTCTACAAGTGAATTCTCCGACGAACTTCAAGCCCTTGTACTCCCTCGACGTAAATACCCCCGACAAAACCGACAAGCAGCTAAGTCGCACCCCTAGTAGAGATCCCTAGATGTAAGACAGCTTCCTATTCCAGTAGTTTCTACTCCAGAACTGCTAGTCTTTGGAACTCCCTTCCAGGTCCCTGCTTCCCCAACTGTACTGATATGCAGAAGTTCAAGTGTAATGTGAACAGAAATCTTGCTGCTCAACTCCCTACATAGTACCCCATGTAGATTATGTCCCTGATAGTAGTTCCCTACGTCTAAGTGGCAATGTGTCTTGTTTGGGGTGAAAATGTAATAAAATAAGACATAAGAGGGAAAAAGAAAGAGAGTAAACACAAGGAAATAAGAGAGGTAAAGAGAAAGAAGGGAGGCTGATAAAGGGAGAGAGAGAAGAGAGAAAAACAGATAGAACGCGATAGACAAAAGAGAGAGAGAGAGAGAGAGAGGGAGAGAGAGAGAGGTGGAGGAGAACAGAAGAAAGGGCAGGTGAACGAGGGGGGAGAGAAAGTGAAGAAAGGGGGACAGAGAAAAGATAAATGGCGAGAGCGAAGAGAGGAAGAAAGAGAAGAGAGAGAGAGAGATGAATGGAGAAGAGACGGAAGGCGAAAAGATGAGGAGAGGGAAAGAAAGGGATATAGAAAAGAGAGTGGAAAAAGGAGGAGAGGTAGGTGGGGTGAGAGGAAATAGAGAAAGACATGGAGAAGTATGGAGAGAAAAGGGAAAGATGGAAGAAGAGAGATGGATTTCTTTTGTTCATTGAAAAGCTCCGGCTGACATAATGTCAGACACGTGACCCTTCATCAAAAAATGGCACTCCACTTTTCCTTTACTTTCTTCCGCTTCTAAGATGAATGCATTTCCCCTCATTTTCCGCCTACCAACCAACCAACCAACCAACCAACCAACCCACCTCGCCAATCTCAAAATGGACTCGCCGATATTTCCCTGCATTGATTATTCCTATTGACAATAACCAATACAGTCTTTTCAAAAACAATGAACTCAAAATCGATTTTACCATGGATGATTGGTAGATTGGCATTCTTCTGTCTCCAGAGAGAATAGATTTCCTCCTATTCATCTACTTCCCTAGAAGGACTGGATATGATCCAAGGTCGAGGTTAATGTGGGATGAGACTATTGTTGAATATCACGTGGGCGTTCAGTAATGGGCACTGAGTTGAACTGACGAGCTCTCGTTTTTTACTCTCTTTCACCACAGACAAGGCATATTGCCACTTGGACACAGAGGAACTACTCTTTTGGATCATATCTAACAGAGGATCGTGGTGAGTTGAGCAGTGAAGTGTCTGTTCTATTACATTTAATTTTCTGTAGGTTAGTACAGTCACGGAAAGCAGAAGACAGGGAGGGAATTCAAAAGTCTAGTAGTCTGAGTGGGGGGGAAGACTATTATGGTAAAACGCTTTCCAGCATCTCGAGACTGAATGGGTGGGGTTATGCTGCTTCGCCGGTAATCGGGGGGGGGTATAAACGTCGAAGGGGGAGGGACACAAGTGCTGTGAGTTCATCAGAGCCACTCTATTATAGTACTTGTTAAACAGGCATAGAGAGTCCGATAAATGTGAAGTAATCTACTACTACTACTACTACTACTACTACTACTACTACTACTACTACTACTACAGTCTTCCGTTTTTTTTTTTTTATTTACGTCATTTAGTTACGTCCACTATCCTCTCACTCTCCTATGCCATTTTTGAAGCTATTGGTGCTACGCCGCCTATTTCCATCTCTTCTAGTCTCACCCCACTATCCCCAAAATTCCATGGTGCATGCAAGCAAATGATATTATCATTAACACACTTTTAGTATTACATAGAGAGATAGATGGACGTCGTAAAATCGCCTTTTACGGCCTCGTGGCCTTCAGTAATTACCAACGAGTGGGCTAATGGACCCCAGAGAGAAACCGTCACTTGAAGGAGGGTAGTGAGTGTCATGTTATAACGAGTCTTGCCATTGAATAGCTGCTGGTAAGGTGCCTATACAACGCGAAGTGTACAGCGATGCAAGGGTTGCGCAATAACCAAATTATGAGCTTATATTACTGTCATAACGTAACAAATACATGTCGTGAGCGATGTATTCTGTGTGGGAATCTATCTATCTATAACTTATTTTTGGTTAGTTTTTGACCTTGAAGTAGTTTTTGACCTTGAAGTAGTTTTTGACCTTGAAGTTGTTTTTGATCTTGAAGTTGTTTTGACCTTGAAGAAGTTTTTGACCTTGAAATAGTATTTTTTAGCTCTTTACGACATGCATCTGCCGAAGGTCGGACTGAAACGTGAACATAACAATCCAAATGAGGATAGTAGTCCAATGAATCTAAATAATACGAATAACACATTTGAACTGTAATTTTATTTTGTTTATATGTATAGAATTTAAAAAAATATATTTTTCTTTTACTTCCAGAAAAGCCGACTGGTTTAACAACCGCAGAAGTCGTCGGAATTATCCTCGTCGTGCCGACGGTGATGATCGTGTCGGCCATCATAGCTTATTTTGTTATAAAACGCAAGTCAGTGCGAATGTCAACGGACGGACAAGGCTTCGTGAACAGTTTATACGAAGCGCCGAACTTTATGTCGCTTAAAGAGGAAATGGAAAAAAACCCGAGCTGACTGAAAGAAGAGTTTGGCGAGCCTGGAAGGTTGCTATACGAGTTAGTGCGAAGGGACCAACGAAGTAACGTCCCCTTCACAATTCCATCGCCAAGTGTTGGGGCGCTTTTCTGACAATGCAAAACGCACACAACTAACTTTTTCTGCAACCGCGCTTGCTCTACAAACAAAAACAATATGCGCGCATTTCAGCGGGCAATCATTTTTATGGTTCAATATAATCGTTTTATACATAAAGAACGGATTTATAAATTTCAGTTACAAATTAAAAAAAAAACAGTTGTTCTTTATTTTTTTTAATGGTTTAAAAAAAAAAATTCGTTCACGCCAGCGTGGGAAAAGTGTTTTCTGTTTAGTCTTTACTATTATATCGATCGATTCAAAAAGTTATTTCGAGAATTACAAAACCATTTAGATGATCTTAGATTAACATCACGACAGAAGATCGAACATATTTAGCATGAAAACAAAGAAGATCGAACATATTTAGCATGAAAACAAAGAATTTTACAAGCGAGGCGTTTATAAGTTCGTTAACAGATGGAATCAAGTTATAAAGAGCAAAGTTCATTATTGTTACGAATAAAGATGCTCAAAAACACACTGTCTATCATTTCCAAGATGAAGTTTTAAATCGGTAAAACATTGCATCAACCTAATACATATATATATATATATATATATATATATATATATATATATATATATGTATTTATATATATATATATATATATATATATGTATTTATATATATATATATATATATATATATATATATATATATATATATATAAAAGCGAAAATGTATGTATGTATGTTTGTATGTGTGTTCGCTATGTCTACAAAAAGCTTTTTCAGAGAATCGGTCGGTCGCTTAACAACTTTTTAAAACTTTTTATGTCATATATAAATCGTAATATCTCACAGTTAACAACGAAGCTCGCTTGTCTATTTAATTTGCTTGATTTCGGGAAGATAAATATTCAATATTTGTCGCTCGCCGCATGTGGGTTAGTCTTTTTCCTATAACATCTTTGGAAAATAAAAATAAAAATAAAAAAAAGCGTTCCGCAGTAAATGAAATCTCGCAGTCAAACTTGACCTCATTAACGGATTAAAACGGGCACCTGCCAAATCCAAGTAATTAAATAAATTCAAACGTGATTCCGTTAGCATCTCGCGGTGGGGCAATGGTTAACGTCGCACGTTTTTTTTTTTCACACTTTAATTTACAACTTTACCTCAACGGTTTGGGTTCGATCCTCATACTTACTTTTTTTTTAACCCCACCCCCACCCCCGGAGTTTCCAAACACCCGGGCAACGCCGAGTACCCATCGCTAGTATATAATAAAAGGAAACTATGTGTGCCCTGTTCGCTTCAATAATCACGTAATTTTATGACCAAATAATGTGGATAACAATAGAAAAAATAAATGGGAAATATTTCTCACTTGCCATGCTTCTGTTCAGTCTTGAAAAGCCAAACGATACCCCTTAGGGGCAATAGCGCGCGTATTTGTGAGGCAAGGGTTGCGCAATCCCAACCACACCTCTCCTAAATCGGCACTGTTTGAGTCCAGTGGCAAGGAAAAGACCAGGACGACTGGAAACAATGCCGAGATAAGCGGAGAGCACATACATCACCTAAAAGTCCCAAATGGTCACCCATTTAGTACTGACCAGGTTCAACGTTGCTTAACTTTGGTGATCCAGCGGGAACCGGTGTGTCTACGTGATTATGCCGTATCACTTGCAGATAGATACTGGCTCTGATATAATCTTGATTCCAGTAAATTTTTGGCCGGTTTTAGAGAAAAGGGCGGTGGGATAGGGTAGTGGTTATGTAACCAATGTAATTATCTATTGTTATAGAAGTTACACTCCCTTTGGTTCTTTCTAATGATTTTACGGTTGAGAAGGCATTGCTTTTTTACTACAAGGTTTTTGTGTCTTAAATTTTTTTAGAGTAAATAATGAGTCTAATTTTATTGCTGTTGACAACCACTACCTTATCTTGCCAGCTTACCATGCACAATGTAGATTCTAGTGCAATTTTTCAACATCTACATAAAAAAACATACTTTTCTCCCCTTAGATGCAAGACAAATATTAGTCTATACACTCATAATAAAAACATTTTAAAAAAGCTAAAAAAAAATACTTGATTATTGCAGGTTTTTATATAGATGGTTTCAAATATTTATCAGCTTTTGAAACTTTGTTTCATGATGTATTATTTTATGTTACAGACTAAGATATGCTTTTTGTAGATGTTGAAACATTGTACTGGAATCTACATTATGTATGGTGTTGCGACGGGATAGGGTAATGTTTGTATGACCAACCTAACAATATGTTTCAAAGCTGTCAAAGAAGTTACACTCTCTCAAAGGGCATTAAAACCTATAGATGACGTTGGTTCTTTCCAAAGATTTTAGAGTTAGGGATTGTTTTGACTGTCAGGTATATATCCATTGATATCTTATATGTTTTTAGGTAGAGTGATATGCTTCTCGGTTGATTAATTGTGTCTAAGTCTGTCGGATATATACTCGAGGGTAAAAACGATGAAAAGGCATTGTTTTTTTTTTACTACAAGGTTTTGGGTCTTAATTTTTTTTTTACTACAAGGTTTTGGGTCTTAATTTTTTTTTTTACTACAAGGTCTTGGGTCTTAATTTTTTTTTTTTACTACAAGGTTTTGGGTCTTAATTTTTTTTTTTACTACAAGGTTTTGGGTCTTAATTTATTTTTTTACTACAAGGTTTTGGGTCTTAATTTTTTTTTTTTACTACAAGGTTTTGGGTCTTAATTTTTTTTTTTACTACAAGGTTTTGGGTCTTAATTTATTTTTTTACTACAAGGTTTTGGGTCTTAATTTTTTTTTTTTTACTACAAGGTTTTGGGTCTTAATTTTTTTTTTTACTACAAGGTTTTGGGTCTTAATTTTTTTTTTTACTACAAGGTTTTGGGTCTTAATTTTTTTTTTTACTACAAGGTTTTGGGTCTTAATTTTATTTTTTTACTACAAGGTTTTGGGTCTTAATTTATTTTTTTACTACAAGGTTTTGGGTCTTAATTTTTTTTTTTTTACTACAAGGTTTTGGGTCTTAATTTTATTTTTTACTACAAGGTTTTGGGTCTTAATTTTTTTTTTTTACTACAAGGTTTTGGGTCTTAATTTTTTTTTTTACTACAAGGTTTTGGGTCTTAATTTTTTTTTTTACTACAAGGTTTTGGGTCTTAATTTTTTTTTTTTACTACAAGGTTTTGGGTCTTAATTTTTTTTTTTACTACAAGGTTTTGGGTCTTAATTTTTTTTTTACTACAAGGTTTTGGGTCTTAATTTTTTTTTTACTACAAGGTTTTGGGTCTTAATTTTTTTTTATAGTAAATAATGAGTCTAATTTTATTGTTGTTGACAACCACTACCTTAACCCGCCATCTTACCATACATAATGTAGATTCCAATGCAATTTTTCAACATCTACTAAAAAAATATAATTGTCTCCTCTTCGACGTAAGAAAAATCTTAGTCTATATAACACACGAATAATACATGATAAAAAAAAACATTTTAAAAAACTAAAAAATACCTGAAGCGATCTACATAAAAACCTGGAATAAACCACATTACATTTCATACGAATCGTAATATTCTAAAATGCCTATTGTAACCCCCCCCCAGATTATGTGGCCCAATTACTAAACCAAGAATTTGGGTTCGTCTGTTGCCTAAAAACATCACGGCACCAACGGCCTATGAATACTGACCATTGCTGCTACTAATTTTCTTCCCTCCACAATCCTTATCAGCACATAATTTGACTCTTTCCTGAAAATGCTCTGGAAATAGAATAAAAACGTTTATAATACATGCGTGCACTTATATAAACATTTTAGATTTTGACACGAAAAAGATAAGAAATGTCGAAAAACTAAAAAAAAAAAAAAAAGGTATACTCAAACAGAAGCTCTCTGTTATTTCAAGCATCATGCATCAATTGTGCTCTATATATATTCTAGCAGGGAGACTCGACGTTACCCGGGATTGAAAGATGATAAACGAATGTTTCACACTCCCATATTTTTATTGTCATCGAAATCAATGAAATCGACCATTTTTCAATCAAATCAGTTGATTGCCTGCTCTAGTTGGGGATCTCTCGGGGGGGGGGGCACTGAGAGGAAGCTTCATATACCTCCTCACAATAATTTAGTCCACAATACATAGTAGTCTACATTGCACTGTAGAGAACGTACTGTTGGTTTTATAAAAGTATTTTATATATAATGACTTGCATTAAAGTTTAAAATGCAAAAATCAAGTATCATGCTTCAATTGTGCTCTAAACAGAAACATTCATTTCGAACGCACCCCCGTCATATCAAAGAAATTGTTGATTTTATATGCTTAACTTTACTGCTTGTGCTGTGATGATGGCTTGGATTTAAGTTTAACATGAAAAAGTACAGTACAACGGTGTAATGGTGATTTAAACAGAAACATTTATTTCGAACGCACCCCCGTCATATCAAAGAAATTGTTGATTTTATATGCTTAACTTTACTGCTTGTGCGGTGATGATGGCTTGGATTTAAGTTTAACATGAAAAAGTACAGTATAACGGTGTAATGGTGATTTAAACAGAAACATTTATTTTGAACGCACCCCTGTTATATCAAAGAATCTACTGTTGATTTTATATGTTGGGCCTTTCGGCTTATGTGTTAATAAAACTCCTCAAATGCACTGTGGAAGGTGTTGACTTTAGTCAAAATCGCCCGTTCCTTCTTTTATCGGATTATTTCGATTATCGATTATCGATAATTATCGAAGACATTCGGATAAAAAAAAAAGTTCTGCCAGGTACATAAATCGCCTGCGTGTAAAATTTTAGAAAAATTAGCCCAGCCGTTTTCTAGTACACAGAGAACAAGCCCAGACATACACACAAAGAGCCCACATACAAAGTTCTTTTTATATAATAGTAGAGTTATATGCACCCCCCCCCACACACACACACACACACACACTTATATATATATATATATGCAAAATATGTGCATATATATATATACGTTTTATTTTTTATTACCGTATTTTTCTGTTAACAGAAAAATACGGTAATAAAAAATAAAATGCATATTTGCTCTACAACAGTATTGAGAACTTTCTTCAGGTTTTTATTGATTACCATTTCTACTATATATATATATATATATATATATATATATATATATATATATATATATATATATATACATACATACATATATCTATTGTGTGTGTATATATTTGTATGTATAATGATTGTATCGCTGGAGTTTTTTTTTTTGCTCAGTAGCGGATAGAGCTCTATTATTGTATATTTTTCGTTTATTTAAAATCAGTTGTGACTAGTGGTCTAATGACGTTATTTTCGAAAGATATCACAGCTGACACATGTGTGCACATATATAGCGAATGATGTTTTTATGAATAAATAATTATACATTTATATATTTATATGTGCAAAATGGTAAGAAGTATTAGTTAAGGAGTAGAGGAATGATTGTTAATATTTTACTCATCTAGATCCACTTGTTCCGTCAGCCATGACTGGATAGAGGTTCTAAGAAATTCGCCATTGTATTTTTCGGTTGCCCAGACTGAGTGTTAGATTATGCCTGAGCGACACCGACTTACTTTTCAGGTAGTCGATTTAGGAAAACCGACTATTATTATTAAAAGTTAAACTGTTAGATAAAAGAACATTATCATTTATTGGTATGCTGAATTAGTTGTGTACAAAGACAAATATGTTTAATAGGTTTCGGAATGTGGAACGGGTTGGTAGAGCAATGAGACAAAGGAGCCAGGAATGCGACCATGATGAATTGGGTGTTGGAATACTCGAACAAATAGGTTTCGGAGGTAAAAGATCGAAAACGTGATTCAAAGTCACATGTTGAAATATGTGAGTTGAATTACGTTATATGAAACGAATAGTTACGTGCAATCATCCAACGGGAAAGCATTTCGTTGTTTCTTTTTGAAGGAATCTTCTTTGCAGTTGTTTGTAGATTGTCAACCAATACCCGGATGAATGAAGGTAACGTTTTCTTGTTTGGGCAAGATGTAATTCCCTTTGTTATAAGGAACTGTTTTATATAAAATGTTATATGCCCTGTTGAAACCGTATCTATATGTATAATGTATATATGTAAAACAGCTATACACTCATCTACAAAGGACATCGCGAAACTGTAGGCGACAATGGAGAAACTCATTATATACCCAAATATATTTTGTACTCACGTTCATTATATACATAGCATTATATATATATATATATATATATATATATATATATATATATATATATATATATATATATATATAGAGAGAGAGAGAGAGAGAGAGAGAGAGAGGAAGAGAGACCTCGCTATCTAACATATGGTTAACACTGACGCTATGCAACATATCGAATCTAGTGCCGTGCTCCCCATAAAGGTAGTACAAAGTGATATACACTTTCTGGTTATAATGTGACATGAGAATTGAACTTTTAGAAAGAGAGAGAGAGAAAGAGAGAAAGAGAGAGAGAGAGAAAGAGGAGGAGAGAGAAAGAGGAGGAGAGAGAAAGAGGAGGAGAAAGAGAAAAATGAGAGAGAAAGAGTAGAAGAGAGAGAGAGAGAGAGAGAGAGATAGAGAGGGATAGAAACAGTTATTTATAATGACACGAATGCGAACCAGAAGGTCTGACATATCCAGCTTTTCCATCTGAGAGGATGCACGTAATAGTCGTTCTATATCAGGCAATCCAGCAATGAATACCCATTGCAATATTTCTCCTCTACTCTCTCTCTCTCTCTCTTCTACTCTTTCTCTCTCTTCTACTCTACTCCCCCTCTCTCTATCTTACGCCACAAGTTACATCAACCGAAACGTTGTGAAAATGACAATCAACAGTAGTCCGATGAATAGTCCAAATAATAATAGATTAAAAGTTAAAAAAAAAATAATCAAAAAAACACCGAATAATTTATTTACAATTACCATAGAAAAGTTCGTAGTTGTCTACACTTATCCAGAATCGAACTCTTCAAAAATGAAAAAAAAAAAAAAAATACTAAAATGTACAGGTGGCCCAAAGGTCTACTCTATAAACTGGTTAATTGGCTGTTAACATTAAAGAGAAAGGCTACCGGGTAACGCCGAATGGATATTGCTAGTTTTTGTTCTACATGAAATAAAAAGCTACAGCAAATTCTGTAGCTTTTTTTAAAATACACCACCTTTTGTATGCTATGAATAAAAATAGCATCACTAAGAACGGCTGTAATGGAGGACCATGCAAGATGCCGTCGTTGTCTAAACTGAATCCATCAATTGGAATAGAGAAAGCCACGAATTACTTTGAAAAGGTTGGCTTGTTTCTATTAAAGGTAATTAGAAAGAAGCTGCTGCTGCTGTTGCTGTTGTGATGATGATGATGATGATGGTGATGATGATGATTATGATTATGATGATGATGATGATGATGGCGGCGGCGCTATAGTAGTTCTCATAATTAACAGTGGATTTGTTTTCCTTTTCATTTATAGACGTCTACCTTGCTTAATAAGACCATCAGACTATGTAGAGATTACAACTGATAACGATATTACTACGACGACTACTATTACAACTAAATTTGCTGCGATTAAATGCTATTACTATTACTACTATTACTACTATTAGACATTTTGGTATCGTATTGGTTGTCTATGTGTCTTCGTATCACTATGAAAATGTTTTGTTGGTTGTAACGTCAACATACACTTTGAAATGATATTTCCACCATTAAACGAGCAGATTGATTGGGCGTATATTATTTCAGATGCGTCCAAGAAATGTATACAGGGCGCTCCGTCTGTTTGTTGGTCTGTCACACCTTGTTTCATTGAAATGACGCTACCTGAAAGCTCGTCATTTAAATTGCTCGGCTTAACATTCACAGGCAACATGAATTGTAACAAATACATCGAAGACGTTGCCAAGGTTGCTGCAAGGGATGATTCTACTAAGACTGAGCATCTTTCCTTTAAACACTACAAAAGCCTTCTCAATCACTGATTGCCATGACAAATAACACCATGTCTGACAACCCATCTTTCAAATTCCTCAGCCTAACATTCACATACAACATGAATTGGAACAAATATATTGAGGCAATTGTCAAACCTGTTCCAAAGAAGGTGGGCTCCCTCTACTGTGCTAGAAAATTATTCACACCTGGTAGCATCCTATATCTCCACAAAGCCACCAATCGCCCAGGCATGGAGAATTGTTGCCACATCTGAACTGGTGCATCTACAGAGTCTAAAAAATAGTCTAAAATCTAATTCCGCACTGTCAATAAAGCTTCAACCCCTATCCCATCGCCGCATAGTTGCTTCCTTGTACATATTTTACAATTATTTTAATGGAATGTGTATTTGTGCCACCTTCGACATACATACTTCTGACTAACCCGACAAACAGCAAAACCCCACCCCTTCATTGTAGAGATCCCTAGATGCCGGAAATCCTTCTATCCTCGAATTGCAAGACTTTGGAATTCCCTCACAGTTTCCGACTTTCCTAATTGTACTGACATGCAGAAGTGTCCCTGTAGATATGATCCCAGCTAGTAGCCTCTTACGCCCACATGGCACTGTGTCTTGTTTGAGGCAAAGAAGAGTAAAAAAAAAAAGAAGAACATTTTCATTATTTTTTCCTGATATGTCTGTCCAGGTGTATCAGAATTTTTTGGGAATTTTTGACACCCTTAACAAAAGACTGCGAATAAAATATACGAAACTCGTAATTTCTTTTTTTAAAGTGGGTTGTTTGATTTATTTGTGGAATATATTTCCAAAATAAACTATTGAATTAAAAAAAAATAATAGAAATATTATTTTTTTATTTAAAAAAAGTGTTTACAAAATGTATATGCGCGCTCATGCAGCTATTTTTAGTCGCGTGCAAGAAACTCTATAAGTCACTCCGTTGGTCCGTCAGTCGGTCGGTCTGTCGGCCTGTCGGTCTCTTTGTAACACTTTTGTGCTTAGCCTTTTTGGTTAAGACCAAGGTCTGTTGTTAATAGATGCTGTTCTTAGCTTTTTAAGTTTTTCTTGGCCTTTTGGTCAATATCAAAGTGTAGTATTTGATCCGGCAGATACTGCAAGCTATGACTAGCTATGACTAGCAAAGACCAGATGTGGGGGTAACCCCACATGCCTGACCTTTAACCAGCTCCCATTTCCCACCTCTCGGGAGCTGGTCCCCTTTTTCCCTTCCCCCTCCCTTCACTCCTCACATTAAAAATTGGCCTTGTGCCTAATTTGCTCGGCGGGGGAGCAAATAAATACCATCTGATCCGGCAGATACTGCTAGCAAAGACCATATGTGGGGGCGACCCCACAGATAACACCTTGGTCAATGTAGGGGCAACCCTTCATACCAATTGTCACTATCCAGCTCCCCTACTCCCCGGGGAGTTGGTCCCCATTTCCCCTTTACTCCTCACATTAAAAATCGGCGTTGTGCCTAATTTGCTCGGTGAAGGAGCAAATAAATATCATCTGTTCCGGCAGATACTGCAAGCAAAGACCATGTGGGGGTAACCCCACATATCAGACCTTGGTTAATGTAGGGGCAACCCTTCATACTAATTGTCACTATCCAGCTCCCCTATTCCTCGGAGAGTTGGTCCCCATTTCCCCTTTATTCCTCACATTAAATATCGGCCTTGTGCCTTATTTGCTCGGTTGGAGAGCAAATAAATACCCCCTTTTCTTGGCCTTTTTGGCCGAGATCAAAGTGTAGTATCTGTTCCGGCAGATACTGCAAGCTATGACTAGCTATGACTAGCAAAGACCATATGTGGGGGCAACCCCACATGCCTGACCTTTAACCAGCTCCCATTTCCCACCTCTCGGGAGCTGGTCCCCTTTTTCCCTTCCCCCTCCCTTCACTCCTCACATTAAAAATCGGCCTTGTGCCTAATTTGCTCGGTGGGGGAGCAAATAAATACCATCTGTTCCGGCAGATACTGCAAGCAAAGACCATATGTGGGAGCAACCCCACATATAAGACCTTCGTCAATGTAGGGCAACCCTTCATACCAATTGTCACTATCCAGCTCCCCATTTCCCTTTTACTCCTCACATTAAAAATCGGCCTTGTGCCTAATTTTCTCGGTTGGGAAGCAAATAAATACCAACCCTTCATACCAATTGTCACTATCCAGCTCCCTCTAGTCCCCGGGAGCTGGCCCCCATTTCCCCTTCACTCCTCACATAAAAAATCGGCCTTGTGCCTAATTTGATCGGTGGGGGAGCAAATAAGTACCCTTTTCTTGGCCTTTTGGCAAAGATTAAAGTGTAGTATCTGTCCTTACATGTTGTACTTATGTTTATCACTTTGTGATATAAAGTGGGGAATCACTTTTCTGTATTAATTTAATGATTAAAGTGTAGTATCTGTATTTTCTGTATTAATTTAATGATTAAAGTGTAGTATCTGTCCTTACATGTTGTACTTATGTTTATAACTTTGTGATATAAAGTGGGGGATCACTTTTTAGTATTAATTTAATGTAGAATGATCACTCACTTTACAACTAGTCAATCTCAAAGCCATTCACGTCATTCTCCAGATCATTGAAGTTGTTTTTGAAGGATTCCAGTTATTTTTAAGCATTCAAGTCATTCTTAAGGTCATTCAATTCATCCTTAAGTTCATTAAAGTCATTCTAAGTCATTTACTTTTTATTTATTTAAGTCATTTCAGCCCATTTTTCGGCCATTTTAGTTTATTTATAAGAATTTCATGTCAATCCTACATTCACGCATTCATTCATTACACGAGAGCACGTGACTAATGGCTATCGGCCTTGTTTTCTACGTCATGAAAGGAATTGAATTTTACGAGTTAAATTTTTTTCAATTTAAAAAATTATCAATATTTTTCTATTGACTTAATTTTTAAGATATTTTCAGGTTTAATGTCAAATTGTATGCTCTTTCCAATAAACCGAATATAATATTCTCGACAAACGTTTTTTTAATTCGCCTCCCCCCATTTTGAAATGTCTATTAAAAAGTAAATAATTAATTTTCTCACCTAAGGTTTATATATCACAAGTTGAAGATAAAAGATCAATAAATAAAATAATCTAAAGTAAACCTTGATGAGTGAAATGTGATCATTTTCAAATACGGTGACTTATACTTGACTAATTTAATTGTTGACAGTAACCACATGTCAGAAATTCAAAAGGGAGATAAGACAGATATCAGCACTTTAAATGTTTGTTTCTTTATATAGTTACCACCGGGAAATATATTTGGTCTAATGTGTTGTTTTTACGTTTTTGAAATAATTAATTATGGTGCTTTTCAGCCTCCGTATTTGTTAACTTGAAGAAAGGGAGGCAACTCCGCTTTGTGACCACATGTTATTAGATTTTAAAATCGCGGTCTTTTCTGATGCTTGCTTAAAAAAATTCTTTTATTTAAAAAGTACATGGAATATAAAATATAAATATGGACAAATTCTTATAAATGAAGAATGGAAGCACCCATTGATTAGTATTTTTTATAGATAAGTGATTTTTTAGAATTTATATATATTTATTATAATTGGAGTAAGTTAAAATTCATCGAAAGATAGTGAGTGTAATTATTCAGATTTTTATAACTCATTTTTAATGACGACATCTGACACTGCTAATGTCTCTCTTTCACACTTTTCGTCTCTCCATCATCAATGTTCTCTCTATCTCTCTGTTTCTATCTCTCTCTCTCTCTTTTTATTTTTCTCGGAGGGGGAGGCGCAAATTGTCCAATGGCTATCACCGAACAAGATCAAAGTGCAGTATCTGTTCTTCAGATGCTGCACTTCAATTTCTTGTTCTCTGTCAGTGGAGGAGAAATCCTTCACGACTGAGACAATTTTTATTTTTGTTCCTTTTCTCCACGTTAAAAAAAATCGACCCTGGTGTCTAACTCTGTCCAGTGAGGAGCTATTGTAAAAAGGAACACTATGGAATTGGCAAAATCGATGTCAGGTCAAGTTATATCTATTTATTTAATTTGGGAAAGCTATGAATGTCTCTCTCGAGCTATGTGTAAAATAACAGTTTTCAGTTTTCAGTGTGCGTTAGTTATGATCTGGATTACATAACACGAAATGTGATGATATTTATGTCGATCCTCGTCACCTCGTTCTCACACACTTTACATTTTTAAAACAAAATACTACATTAAATATATACCTTTACTGCGTTGCTTGACTATTGTGCTCGCACCAATCGCGGGAACGTGTTACATATATCTCTCCTTGGCCTTCGGGCCAAGATCAAAGTGTAGTATCTGTTCCGGCAGATACTGCAAGCTATGACTAGCTAGGACTAGCAAAGACCAGATGTGGGGGCAACCCCACATGCCTGACCTTTAACCAGCTCCCATTTCCCACCTCTCGGGAGCTGGTCCCCTTTTCCCCTTCCCCCTCCCTTCACTCCTCACATTAAAAATTGGCCTTGTGCCTAATTTGCTCGGTGGGGGAGCAAATAAATACCATCTCTCCTTGGCCTTCGGGCCAAGATCAAAGTGTAGTATCTGTTCCGGCAGATACTGCAAGCTATGACTAGCTATGACTAGCTATGACTAGCAAAGACCAGATGTGGGGGCAACCCCACATGCCTGACCTTTAACCAGCTCCCATTTCCCACCTCTCGGGAGCTGGTCCCCTTTTCCCCTTCCCCCTCCCTTCACTCCTCACATTAAACATCGGCCTTGTGCCTAATTTGCTCGGTGGGGGAGCAAATAAATACCATCTGTTCCGGCAGATGCTGCACTTGGGATAGTTTGTACCAGTCAATGGAGGGGAAGCCCTCTATACTGGGACAATTATTATTTTTGGTAACCAGAGTGCCCCCTTTTTGCCTACTTTTAGGGGAGCTGGTTTTTACCTCACATTAAAAACGGCCTTGTGCCTAATTTGCTCGGTGGGGGAGCAAATAAATACCATCTGTTCTCTGATACATACACAGCGATAGGCAGTGTTGTTCTGGCGACACATTCTCGTGGCCGGCGAGCTTGTTGGGTAGCGTTCTGTCCGCACCCCCACTTTGTCTGTCTTTCTCTGCTCTCCCCCCTCCCCCACGGGGGGGGGATCCGAGCTGATAATTTACGACCTTCCCGCGAGGGAGGGTCGGAAACACTTTCTCTCTTCCCTCCACTAACTTCCCACTCCCTCTCTCAGTTCTATCTCCCCTCTTGCCGCCTTTGGCGCCACTTCTTTTTGGCGCCAAAGTCGGCTCCCAATTTGGACGTCGACTCCACGTCACTCATTTTGGTGAATTTATACAGGGAAGAGAGAGCTTTTATTCAAAGATGGACACCCCCAGCCCGGGGACCACCAATACAGATACCCCCAGCCAGGAGGCTACCACAAGAAAAACTGCTCCCCAAGAGGACGGCTCCCCAACAGGGGAAGCAAAAAGCAACGGGGCATACCGCCCGGACACTAAACCAAAGGACGCCCCTCAGAAGGAAGAAAACTCACCAGCAGCTCCCCAAGAGGGCGACTCCCCAAAAAGGGGAGAAAAAACAATGTTGGACGGGGCATCCCGTTCCGGCAACAAAAATCAAGAGGCAGTAGCCCCAAAGGACGATAAGGGAGACAGTGCTCCCCAAGAGGGCGACTCCCCACAAAGGGGAGAAAAAACAATGTTGGACAGGGCATCCCGCTCTGACTACAAAAATCAAGAGGCAGTAGCCCCAAAGGACGATAAGAGAGACAGTGCTCCCCAGGAGGGCTACTGCCCCAAAAGGGGAGCAAATCAAGAAAACGAGGGGGCATACAGCCTAGACCTCCCCAAAACAAAAGGGGCAAAAGCTCCCAAGGACAATAAAGAGGACAACGCTCCCCAGGAGGCCGACTCCCCAAAAAGGGAAGTATTTCCTGGAAGAAGTATAGAGCAGGGAGAGTCGGTCCCAAAGGAAAGCGGAAAGGGAAATGCGCCTCAAAATAGCAACCCTTCCGCCAAGGAACAGCAAAAACAGTCCAACCTCACCAAAGATCCAACACCAACAAGAGGGTCGGCATGGGGGAAGACTGTAGAGAAGCAACTGTCCCCTCAAGAGTATAGAGACTTGTACTTGACCAAGTACAGACAATACATAGAGGGGGCAGAAATTAAACCAGTGCCAGGCGCTTGGGAGGCAATCGAAGACAGAGTGCTCTCCCTCATCATCTCGGATATGCCGGAAAACCGCCTCCTAGGGATGAAAAAGGAAGACATGGCAGGGCTCCTACACAAGCTAAACATCCCGGTATTATACCTGTACCAGAGGAGCTACGCCATGTGGGACATCCTCCTACCCACCAAGGAAGATGCGGAGAGACTCTCCCTACAGGAAATTAAGTATGGGAGAACAAAACTAAAGCCCGAATACCAGGGCAGGACAAGGACCCGGGTGCAGGTATTCAATGTACCTATGCAAATATCAGCAGAAATCCTGGGATCCTTCTTCACACAGTTCGGCGAGGTGGAAAAAATAACCCCAGTGCGGTCGAAAACCGGCATGCACTTGGGCAGCTACACTGTGGCCATGAGGCTAAAGAAAGAAGGCTTCCAGGCGATACCAGCACAGCTGACATTTAAGGAGGCAACTATGACAGTAGTAGTGGAGGGGCGTCGTCCGCACTGCTGGTTTTGCCAAAAACAGGGTCACATGGCCAAGAGCTGCCCTCAAAGGTCAAATCCTACTCAAGTGACACTAAAGGCGGTCCCAACCTCTGAGACAGCACCAGTGTCCAAACAGGCTGTCACAACTCCTGCAACCAGAGCACCAACCCCAGCACCGAGGAAACCCAAAACTGTGCAGGAGCCCAAAGGGGAGGAATGGATCACGGTAATGAGGCGGAAACGGAAGCCCACAATCCCATCTACCACCGTCCCACAACCAACCCAACAACCGAGGCAGCAACAACAACAGCAGCCTCCACAACAGCCGCAGCAACAGCCATGGCAGCAGACACAGCAGCAGCAGCCAAACCAGCCGTTGAACCAGCCGCAGCAACAACATCAGCTGCCGCGGCCAATTCCACAACCAATGCCACGAAAACAGCAGCAACAACAAAAACAGCAGCAGCAGCAACAGCCAGAACAGCAGCAACAAAAACGGCTGCAGCAACCAGAAAAGCAACAGCATCAACCGGAGAAACAACAATTAGAGGAGCAGCAACAACCAACGGTCCCCACACCAATTGAGACGGGGATCAAGCGAAGAAAACACTGCTCCTCTGAGGATGAATCTGCTAGTGAGAGGGAGAGGAACTCAACCTCACCACTCCCCGGTTCATTCAAAAGAATAAAAAAGAAAAGGAAAGGGGAAGAAAAGGCAGCCCCCACTCCCTGTGAGCATACACCACCTCTAACAACAACACAACCCACTTCCACCCCCATACCACATACTGCACCAACACTAGACACCGCACTAACACCAACACCAACATCAGACACCGCACCAACACCAACACCAACATCAGACACCGCACCAACACCAGACACTGCACCAACACCAGACACTGCACCAACACCAGACACTGCACCAACACCAACACCAGACACCGCACCAACACCAACACCAGACATCACACCAACACCAGACACCGCACCAACACCAACACCAGACACCACACAGACACTCGTCCCCACACCAATGCAAATTGAGCCGCCATCCCAGAAAGAAAAGAATAAACCCGGGAGGGGGAGAGACCCTTCAGATTCTCCCACTTATGGACTCACTCCAACAGGGACTCTCGCCCTCGAAACGAGAGAGGAACTTTGTTCTGTAGACCCCCTGTCTGTGGCAATGGGCGTACCACACCGGCAGAGAAAAAATTTAAAACCTCTGCTGGACTGCCAACAGATAGGGGGAAAAGACGTTAATGTCCCCTCTAATTTCCCGGACGCCCCACGGCTAACAACTTTCGTCAGGCTTCCTGAGGCCTGCAAAACCAACGTGTGGACAATGCTGGAAGCCGCTGAAGGGGCTGGTCCGGGAATTGAACTGATTAGGAAAAATGACCCTTCCCTTGAGGAACTCGCAAAACAATACAAGGGAAGGGTCCCAGTGTTGGTCCATCCGTCACTCTATAGGGCCCTTAAATTGACTTACCCTTTGGATGTCGGCGGCATTGTGAGAGAAGGTCAGGACATGAAAAACCTGACCACCTTGAGCATTGCACACAACGTCGGTGTCCTTTCCCCGGCTGACTTCGGAGCTGAGTGTAACACACCTTAAGGTAGGTACCATGGCTTTGAATTTGGCTAGTCTGAATGCGAGGGGCTTGAGATCATCGGGCCGGGCGGCTCGCCTCCGGCACGACCTCTTGTCCCTGGGAGTGGATGTCGCTGCGATTCAGGAGACGCATTTCGTTTCCTCTGTGGACTGTCAGGTGCTGGCCCGAGACTTTGAGGTTTTCTCAGCATATGGCAGCCCGCGGGGGAAGGGAGTTTCCGTGCTGGTTAAACGTACCCTGTCGGCGACGGTCGACGTTGTCCATAGAGATGCAGTGGGTAGGCTGGTTGTGGCCGATGTTGCCGTAAAAGATTCTGTGTTTCGGGTGATTGCGGTTCATGCGCCCAGCACCGCTCGTGAGAGGGTCTCATTCTTCAGTCAGCTTGACGCGTTTGTAGATTGTCGGAAGCGGGTAGTGCTAATGGGGGATTGGAATTCCATCTTAGACCCCGACATAGATAAGGTAGGAGGCGGAGCTAGAGGATCGGAGAGGTGCGAGTCCAGCCTGGCTGATCTGATGGCTAGATGCGGTCTGGTCGACAGGTTTCGGGTCGAGCATCCAGGGCGGGAGATGTGGACGTGGACCAATAGTGTTTCCTCCTATCCAAATACTTATTTGGACAGGATGTTAGTTAGGAGAGGCGAAGTAGACTTCTTATCTTGTCCCACTTTCACTTGGCTAGGCCAGACGGACCATAAATTAGTTATGGCCCGGCTGAAGCTAGGAAATAGGCCTAAGTTAGCGGGGTACTGGAAGTTAAACACCTCCCTTCTGGAGATACAAGACTTCCAAGATCAGTTAAGAGAATTGATTAAGAAGGCACTAGTGGGGGCGGTTACCGGGAGTAAGTGGTGGTTAGGTCTCAAAGCCAAGATCAGAAGCTTCTCCGTCAAGTATGCCCAGCGCCTCGCACTAGATAAGGCCAAGACGAAGAAGAAGCTAGAGCAGAAACTAGCCCAGGCTACGGGGGAGGGTGATAGGGTTAGTCAGGAACTAGCTAAGCAGGACCTTCTACGCGAGACTAGCGAGCGTTACGAAGGCCAAGTAGTTAGAGCTAGGCTTAGAAAGATAGGCAACGAAGCAGTCAATTCTGATGCAGACGTGCGCCGTGAGGTTTCTAGGCGTGGCTCGGACAAATACATTGCAAAAATCAAACATCCGAATGGACGCACCCTGGAATCGACTCGGGAGATCTGCGAGGGGTTTCGAGAACATTTCGAGGAGCGTTTTACGCAGCAGCCCGATCTTCCGGTCCTTGAGTTTAGCGACTATTTGGCCGACTCTCCCCGCCTCGAGGTGGCTAGAGCGGCTAGTTGCGAGGGCCGGGTGACGGAGCGGGAGGTCTTTACTGCGCTGAAGCAGGTCAGCTGTGACAGATCGCCAGGACTTGATGGTCTGCCATACGAACTGTACTTGAGGCTGTCGCCCATGTTTCTGCCTCTTCTGACGGATATGTTCAACCATTGGTTTGCTCAGGGATCCATCCCAGGGCAGGTGACCAAGGGAGTGATCACATTGCTGAAGAAAGGTGACGGGCATGGAGGGGAAGAGTTAGACGACTACAGGCCCATAACTCTGCTAAACACAGAGTTGAAGATTTTGGCCAAGGTCCTGTCGAATCGGCTGCAGGTTGTTATCGACGAGTTGGTTGAACCGGAACAGAACTACGCTGTGAAGGGGAGATCGATTCAGAACAACTTGCACCTGATCCGCATGATCCTAGAGGGGGGAATAGATGACGACACGGAAGCCACGCTGATAAACTTAGATCAGTCCAAAGCTTTCGATAGGGTCGACCATCGTTTCCTGGCATCTGTCTTAGAGGCCGCCGGTTTTAAACCGGACTTTTGCAAGTGGATCTCCATAATGTATCGACAGCCCATGGCTGTCGTGCAAGTGAACGGAAAGCGCTCGAAACCCTTTGTTGTCTCTCGGTCGGTTCGTCAGGGTTGTCCGATGTCGCCCCTGCTTTATGTCCTGGCTTTGGAGCCTCTTCTCCGCAAGCTGAGACATGGGGAGGCAAATTCGGCCCTGCGCGGAATGGCTCTGCCTGGCGGCACAGCTGCCAAGGTATCCGCGTTCGCCGATGATGTCACGATCTTCGTGTCGGGCTTCAGAGACATTGAGGTCGTGTCGGAGGCACTCACACAGTACGAAAGAATTACAGGGGCCAAGATAAACCGCAACAAGTCGGTAGGACTGCGGTTGGGCGCATGGAGTGGCAACGCAAACCTCCCTGCGCCCTTCAGCTGGACAGATGGCCCGGTCCGGATCCTCGGCGTGTGGTTCGGACCGGGTCTCCAGCTTGACAAGAATTGGTTGGAGGTACGGTCAAAGGTGGAGGCTGCAGTCAATTCGTGGCTTCCTAGGAAACTTTCCTTAAAGGGTAGAGCTAAGGCGTGCGCCACTTACGTCTTTCCTCTCATCCTTTACCGACTGGCCGTACTTCCCCTGCCTGCACAACACCTAAAAGCTCTTGTCGAACTCTTGTCCTCGCTCCTTTGGGACAGAGGAAGACACTGGGTGAGCAGACAGGTCTGTATTCAACGTCCGTGTGAGGGAGGCTTGGGAATGCCGGACTTGAAGTGTCATCGAGATGCTGAGAGGCTGGCCTTCCTGAGCCACTATATGCAGGAGGACCAACCGTGGCACCCCGTGGTTACTGCCGCCTTCCCCGACCTCGTTCTCGACCCTTCCATCGAGAGCCGTCGCAGGCCGCGGGGAGAATCTGCCTACATGAAAGAGTGCCGAGCCGCGCTAAAACGACTACCAAGGTCCAGTGACCTTGTGACTGCTACCCGTAGGGAACTCCACAGGGATCTAGTGAAGGGGGCCGCTGACGACCCGCTATGCGCGCGTTTGGGGTGGCAGCAGAGTGAGATCCGCTCCGCGTGGAGCTGGGCGCCAGGTTCGAGTCATCTGAACAATTCGGAGTTCTCTCTGACCTGGCGATTGGCCCGAAATGCACTTCCACTCAACAACATACAATGCAGTTCTGGGTTTCTGGAGTCGCCTGATTGTCCCCGTTGTGGGACAACGGCTGTGGAAACTACGGATCACGCTTTCTTCAATTGCCGCGAACTCCGCCAGTACTGGTCGTATGTCAGTGGGGTGACGGCTCGCATCGATCCTGAGCATCCTTGCCCAATTACTGTATCCAATGTTGTGGACAACGTGAGGCCGCCGTGGGACCGGGAAAGACAAATGGTCTACATTACGATTCTGGCCGTGGCGAGAATGGTGATTTGGACGTCGCGTCTGCAAGGTTGCCGGGGGGTGTTGTCTTTTTCTGATCAAGATCTGATCGCGTTCTTTAAACACCAACTACGGGTGAAGATCAGATGTGATAGAAGAAGGCTGCATCGCGCGGCATTTGACAGAAGATGGATACATGTGGCAAGTCTGTGTGTATGAAGAGGAGCCAGATTTGAATACGTGTTCCCCGCCTAGGTGTGGAACGCGCAGTTCTGTAAAGTTAAATTAAACAAGTAGTCTCTCAGCTAGCTGAGTGTGTGTTCCATCCCTCCCCGATTAGGAAGCCTCCAAGATCCCCATCCCCTCTTACCTGCAATTTTTGTTTTCACCCCTTCCTCTAAATTTTACCCATCTTGGAGAAAAAGAAATACAAACTAACCTCCATCCCTTACCCACAAAATTTTCTTTTCTCCATTCACCCCCATCTAGAGGGCATCCCCATCTAGAGACTGACCCGCAGAAGCGAGGTTCCTTTTACAAACCTAGTGGAACGGGCAGTCTATCAACTAGACGGGGTTGGGAGGGTCCTACTAATCACCTTTTGTTTTTTCTTCCCCCTCCCTCGACACAAATGAATTATTGTTACCATTTTATTGTTATCTTTTTTTGTTTTTACACGTCAATAAAAAATGTTTTAAAAATTGGGAGTTACTAGGACGTCCCCCAATATGAAAGGGTGAATGCGGTATTATGGTGAAAGAAGATACTAGCTGGGAGAAACTTTTGACTTTGTTTAGTTCTGGAGTGACAAGGATGACCAACGACCCCCAAAATCCCCCCTTTTGAGTTGGCCATGTGCCTAAGTTTTTTGTTCATCGTTGATTTTTTTCTGTATTTTTTTAACATGAATAAAAGATTTAATATCTCAAAGTGTAGTATCTGTTCCGGCAGATACTGCAAGCTATGACTAGCAAAGACCAGATGTGGGGGCAACCCCACATACCTGACCTTTAACCAGCTCCCATTTCCCACCTCTCGGGAGCTGGTCCCCTTTTTCCCTTCCCCCTCCCTTCACTCCTCACATTAAAAATCGGCCTTGTGCCTAATTTGCTCGGTGGGGGAGCAAATAAATACCATCTGTTCCGGCAGATGCTGCAGGCTATGACTAGCTATGACTAGCTATGACTAGAAAAGACCAGATGTGGGGGCAACCCAACATGCCTGACCATTAACCAGCTCCCATTTCCCACCTCTCGGGAGCTGGTCCCCTTTTTCCCTTATCCCTCCCTTCACTCCTCACATTAAAAATTGGCCTTGTGCCTAATTTGCTCGGTGGGGGAGCAAATAAATACCATCTGTTCCGGCAGATACTGCACTTAAGATAATTTGTACTAGTCAATGGAGGGGAAACCCTCTATACTGGGACAATTATTATTTTTGGTAACCAGAGTGCCCCCTTTTTGCCTACTTTTAGGGGAGCTGGTTTTTACCTCACATTAAAAACGGCCTTGTGCCTAATTTGCTCAGTGGGGGAGCAAATAAATACCATCTGTTCCGGCAGATGCTGCACTTGGGATAGTTTGTGCCAGTCAATGGAGGGGAAGCCCTCTATACTGGGACAATTATTATTTTTGGTAACCAGAGTGCCCCCTTTTTGCCTACTTTTAGGGGAGCTGGTTTTTACCTCACATTAAAAACGGCCTTGTGCCTAATTTGCTCAGTGGGGGAGCAAATAAATACAATCTGTTCCGGCAGATGCTGCAAGCTATGACTAGCTATGACTAGCAAAGACTAGATGTGGGGGCAACCCCACATGCCTGACCTTTAACCAGCTCCCATTTCCCACCTCTCGGGAGCTGGTCCCCTTTTTCCCTTCCCCCTCCCTTCACTCCTCACATTAAAAATCGGCCTTGTGCCTAATTTGCTTGGTGGGGGAGCAAATAAATACCATCTGTTCCGGCAGATACTGCACTTAAGATAATTTGTACCAGTCAATGGAGGGGAGACCCTCTATACAGGGATAATTTTTATTTTTGGTAACCAGAGTGACCCCTTTTAGGGGAGCTGGTTTTTACCTCACATTAAAAACGGCCTTGTGCCTAATTTGCTCAGTGGGGGAGCAAATAAATACACACTGTTCCGGCAGATGCTGCAGGCTATGACTAGCTATGACTAGCTATGACTAGCAAAGACCAGATGTGGGGCAACCCCACATGCCTGACCATTAACCAGCTCCCATTTCCCACCTCTCGGGAGCTGGTCCCCTTTTTCCCTTCCCCCTCCCTTCACTCCTCACATTAAAAATCGGCCTTGTGCCTAATTTGCTCGGTGGGGGAGCAAATAAATACCATCTGTTCCGGCAGATACTGCAAGCTATGACTAGCTATGACTAGCTATGACTAGCAAAGACCAGATGTGGGGGCAACCCCACATGTCTGACCCTTAACCAGCTCCCATTTCCCACCTCTCGGAAGCTGGTCCCCTTTTCCCCTTCCCCCTCCCTTCACTCCTCACATTAAAAATCGGCCTTGTGCCTAATTTGCTCGGTGGGGGAGCAAATAAATACCATCTGTTCCGGCAGATGCTGCAAGCTATGACTAGCTATGACTAGCTATGACTAGCAAAGACCAGATGTGGGAGCAACCCCACATGCCTGACCATTAACCAGCTCCCATTTCCCACTTCTCGGGAGCTGGTCCCCTTTTTCCCTTCCCCCTCCCTTCACTCCTCACATTAAAAATCGGCCTTGTGCCTAATTTGCTCGGTGGGGGAGCAAATAAATACCATCTGTTCCGGCAGATGCTGCAAGCTATGACTAGCTATGACTAGCAAAGACCAGATGTGGGGGCAACCCCACATGCCTGACTTTTAACCAGCTCCCATTTCCCACCTCTCGGGAGCTTGTCCCCTTTTTCCCTTCCCCCTCCCTTCACTCCTCACATTAAAAATGTGCCTTGTGCCTAATTTGCTCGGTGGGGGAGCAAATAAATACCATCTGTTCCGGCAGATACTGCAAGCAAAGACCATATGTGGGGGCAACTCCACATATAAGACCTTGGTCAATGTAGGGGCAACCCTTCATACCAATTGTCACTATCCAGCTCCTCTACTCCCCGGGGAGTTGGTCCCCATTTCCCCTTCACTCCTCACATTAAAAATCGGCCTTGTGCCTAATTTGCTCGGTGGGGGAGCAAATAAATACCATCTGTTCCGGCAGATACTGCAAGCTATGACTAGCTATGACTAGCTATGACTAGCAAAGACCAGATGTGGGGGCAACCCCATATGTCTGACCCTTAACCAGCTCCCATTTCCCACCTCTCGGAAGCTGGTCCCCTTTTCCCCTTCCCCCTCCCTTCACTCCTCACATTAAAAATCGGCCTTGTGCCTAATTTACTCGGTGGGGGAGCAAATAAATACCATCTGTTCCGGCAGATACTGCAAGCTATGACTAGCTATGACTAGCTATGACTAGCAAAGACCAGATGTGGGGGCAACCCCACATGCCTGACCATTAACCAGCTCCCATTTCCCACTTCTCGGGAGCTGGTCCCCTTTTTCCCTTCCCCCTCCCTTCACTCCTCACATTAAAAATCGGCCTTGTGCCTAATCTGCTCGGTGGGGGAGCAAATAAATACCATCTGTTCCGGCAGATACTGCAAGTTATGACTAGCTATGACTAGCAAAGACCAGATGTGGGGGCAACCCCACATGCCTGACCATTAACCAGCTCCCATTTCCCACCTCTCGGGAGCTGGTCCCCTTTTTCCCTTCCCCCTCCCTTCACTCCTCACATTAAAAATTGGCCTTATGCCTAATTTGCTCGGTGGGGGAGCAAATAAATATCATCTGTTCCGGCAGATACTGCAAGCAAAGACCATATGTGGGGGCAACTCCACATATAAGACCTTGGTCAATGTAGGGGCAACCCTTCATACCAATTGTCACTATCCAGCTCCACTACTCCCCGGGGAGTTGGTCCCCATTTCCCCTTCACTCCTCACATTAAAAATTGGCCTTGTGCCTAATTTGCTCGGTGGGGGAGCAAATAAATACCATCTGTTCCGGCAGATACTGCAAGCTATGACTAGCTATGACTAGCTATGACTAGCAAAGACCAGATGTGGGGGCAACCCCACATACCTGACCTTTAACCAGCTCCCATTTCCCACCTCTCGGGAGCTGGTCCCCCTTTTCTCTTCCCCCCTCCCTTCACTCCTCACATTAAAAATCGGCCTTGTGCCTAATTTGCTCGGTGGGGGAGCAAATAAATACCATCTGTTCCGGCAGATGCTGCAAGCTATGACTAGCTATGACTAGCTATGACTAGCAAAGACCAGATGTGGGGGCAACCCCATATGTCTGACCCTTAACCAGCTCCCATTTCCCACCTCTCGGAAGCTGGTCCCCTTTTCCCCTTCCCCCTCCCTTCACTCCTCACATTAAAAATCGGCCTTGTGCCTAATTTGCTCGGTGGGGGAGCAAATAAATACCATCTGTTCCGGCAGATACTGCAAGCTATGACTAGCTATGACTAGCTATGACTAGCAAAGACCAGATGTGGGGGCAACCCCACATGCCTGACCATTAACCAGCTCCCATTTCCCACTTCTCGGGAGCTGGTCCCCTTTTTCCCTTCCCCCTCCCTTCACTCCTCACATTAAAAATCGGCCTTGTGCCTTATCTGCTCGGTGGGGGAGCAAATAAATACCATCTGTTCCGGCAGATACTGCAAGTTATGACTAGCTATGACTAGCAAAGACCAGATGTGGGGGCAACCCCACATGCCTGACCATTAACCAGCTCCCATTTCCCACCTCTCGGGAGCTGGTCCCCTTTTTCCCTTCCCCCTCCCTTCACTCCTCACATTAAAAATTGGCCTTATGCCTAATTTGCTCGGTGGGGGAGCAAATAAATATCATCTGTTCCGGCAGATACTGCAAGCAAAGACCATATGTGGGGGCAACTCCACATATAAGACCTTGGTCAATGTAGGGGCAACCCTTCATACCAATTGTCACTATCCAGCTCCACTACTCCCCGGGGAGTTGGTCCCCATTTCCCCTTCACTCCTCACATTAAAAATTGGCCTTGTGCCTAATTTGCTCGGTGGGGGAGCAAATAAATACCATCTGTTCCGGCAGATACTGCAAGCTATGACTAGCTATGACTAGCTATGACTAGCAAAGACCAGATGTGGGGGCAACCCCACATACCTGACCTTTAACCAGCTCCCATTTCCCACCTCTCGGGAGCTGGTCCCCCTTTTCTCTTCCCCCCTCCCTTCACTCCTCACATTAAAAATCGGCCTTGTGCCTAATTTGCTCGGTGGGGGAGCAAATAAATACCATCTGTTCCGGCAGATGCTGCAAGCTATGACTAGCTATGATTAGCAAAGACCAGATGTGGGTGCAACCCCACATGCCTGACCATTAACCAGCTCCCATTTCCCACCTCTCGGGAGCTGGTCCCCTTTTTCCCTTCCCCCTCCCTTCACTCCTCACATTAAAAATCGGCCTTGTGCCTAATTTGCTCGGTGGGGGAGCAAATAAATACCATCTGTTCCGGCAGATACTGCAAGCAAAGACCAGATGTGGGGGAAACCCCACATACCTGACCTTTAACCAGCTCCCATTTCCCACCTCTCGGGAGCTGGTCCCCTTTTTCCCTTCCCCCTCCCTTCACTCCTCACATAAAAAATTGGCCTTGTGCCTAATTTGCTCGGTGGGGGAGCAAATAAATACCATCTGTTCTTCAGATGCTGCACTTCAATTTCTTGTTCTCTTTCGGCGGAGGAGAAATCCTTCACGACTGAGACAATTTTTATTTTTGTACCTTTATTTCACGTTAAAAAACGACCCTGGTGTCTTACTCTGTCCCGTGGGGAGGCATAGTAAATAGGTACATATATCTCTGGCTGGTGATCATCTAGCGATTAAATGGACAGTTAATTAATTTATCAATGAATACGAGACACTTTGTTTATAAAAGCAGACGTAGTTTATTTTACGATATATTTAATATACACATTTCAACACAATGCTCGCGGTGGGGGTGGGGGACTTGTGGTAGGGTTGGTCGCGAACTGTGTCAATCTGTCCCTCAGCTGTCCGTTTCTCTGACTGTCTGCCTCTTGCTTTATTCATCTTTTCTCTTTTATTGATGTCTATTGGACCCATTAACCCAGTTCTTCACCAGCTTGCTATTACAATTTTTTGCTGGTTTTCGGTCTGACCCGTGACCGATTTACGTCATGGATCCAGGTCGCTACACGTCCGGGGATTCTATTGTTTATTTTCGTTTGCCTGGACATTAGTTCGCTCGCACCTCTGCTTCATCCTCCCACATCTTTACCTTTAGGTGGTGCAAGTTTATTGTTTACAGATTGAGACGCCTTACCGGGAAATGCCGACGGGAATACTATGCAATTCTACAAAACCCTTCTTTAAAGGTGTTGGTTTGACTATTCCCCCAGCTTCCGACTTTGTGTTACATAGTCGAAGATACGTCCGTGTTGACCCTGTTGATAGATAAAAACCCTAAGTGCGTGGCTGCATTGGCGCTAAAGTAAAAATTCCATAAGGAGTGAGCACAATCATCTACGTATGTACTCTGCTTTTATACAAAGATACTAGATGGCAGTGGAAATAATTATGGTTAACCTAGAAGCGAGCAAAAAGTTTATTAGATGTAACGCATCCACGCGGTAGGATTTCTCGGGGTTATGTGATATCAAGCGGTGATCATTTTGATACTCAAGTTAGATTTGTTTCAATAAGAAATTATGAATCGGCAAAGATAAATATACATTGTGTTTTATACCCTCTAAGTTTCGAATAGCTGCCGTGGGTGATATTAACACCGCCTATAAAAACTGTTTCCATTCTGGATCGGCGACTTATGAGGACAAGGTATTGCCACAAATTGTATGTTATATAATCTCTCTCTCTCTCTCTCTCTCTCTCATATATATATATATATATATATATATATATATATATATATATATATATATATATGCTAGCATGGGTTCCCGGCGTTGCCTGGGTGTTTGGAAGTGTATGCTGAACAAAAAAAAAAAGGTCAATTTTTTAAAACTTTTACCCCTATTATGACCACTTAAAATTTATTGATTTGGGCTCAAGTCGAGTTATTAAGTTAGATCTATGTCCAAGGAACCTATATCTAAAATTTAAAGTGTTTAGACCCAAAATTGTCGGAGGAGTTTTGTAGAGTTCTCAAAAGTCAAATCGTTCAACTTTGACCCCTTAACAAGCAAATTTCTGTCCGAAAACGAATCACATAGATTTTCCCAAATCTCAGTATCCTGTAAATCAAGTTTCGAGTCTGTAGACTGAAAATTGTCAAAGTTATTGCGTAGGGAAATGTACACAGACACACAGACAGACAGACGCACAGACACGTTCACTTATATATATATATATATATATATACATATATATATACATATATATATATATATATATATATATATATATATATATATATATATATATATATATATATATAAAAATTCGAGGTGCAGTCAATAAGTTTCCAGCCTTTTTTTCTACAGGCATTTAAAATTGTCGTAGTCTCTTTAAAATTCAGTATGTTATTGGTATACATCTTATGATATAACTGACCAGTTTTTATGATTTCAGGTTCAGATGAACAGCTACAGCAGGAATTGGATTGCCCCCTACTAAAGCCTGGTGAATTAAAAAAAAATGCAACCTGGATGTGAAGACACTTTTGAAGAACGATATGAAATAAATTTCTGTTTTAAACTTAAGAAAAATGCCACAGAAAAGTATAGAATTCTTAAGACTGCTTTTAGAACATCTTGCTTGAATCGGGCATCAGTTTTTGAGTGACATAAGAGATTCAAGGTAAGCAGAGAGGCTGTAAGGGATGATGAGAAATGTGGGAGAAGTAAGGAAGTCAGAACACCAGAGTTGATTGGCCAAATAAAGAAGTTCATGGATCGTTGTGTGTCTATAAAGACAATAAATGCAGAGTTTGATGTCAGTGTGGGAACTGTACACTAAATTATTCACAAGGAACTGAAGACGCGGAAGATTTACGCAAAGTTTGTCTTAAGGATGCTCCATCCTTGTCACGGACTATTTTTTCCAAGATGGGCATCAGAACAGTTTTTCATTATAACTATTGCTTCCTGTGACTTTTGGTTATTCCATAAGCTCAAGGAAAATCACAGGGGCTGTCGTTATAAGACAATCGAGGGAATGAAAGTGGTTGTGAAGAGGGTCATTAGCACGCTCACATTAGAAGACTCTCATGGGGGCTTTCAGAAGTTGTTGGAAGATACAAGTGCATTGCAGCCGGAGGAGATTACTTCTAAGGGTTCTAGAGTTTAATGCGTGTACTATCAATAAAAGTGCCTATACGAAAAAAAAAAAAAAAAATCTGCCGTGTTTGGGCGAAAATGTAATAAAAAAAAAACAAAAACAAAAAACATCAGCAAAATTTTCTCCAAGTTACTGCGTGTATCGTTGGCAAATAACGTGTCTGTTTTTTTTTTCGCATATATCCAAATGTTTATTATTTTTCCCGTTCATATTCTAATTACTCAGCATCAATTTTTTTTTTTTTTTTTTTTTTTTACTATAGCTTAATCTAGTTCATTTCATTTAAAGTAATCCTTTCTGTGTTACTGCGAAATAGACTTCGCCGTCAGAAGGCGCTCTTTCCATGAAAATCAAATTCTCTTCTCGGAGGGCCTCAGAAATTAGGAAGAACGCAGACAGCGGAATGGGATGGAACGAAAAGTATATGAAATTTGAGGAGACTTATTTTCCACAAAGTCCCGACGGAAAATCAGCGGTTGTTAGCAGCGATAAATAAGTTAGCAACTGGTGGGAAAAAGTCTAAGTAAGTCAGACTACTACTACTACTACTACTACTACTACTACTACTACTACTACTACTACTACTACTAATAATAATAATAATGATATTGATCATAAAATACCAGCGGGACCCGTGGAAATTCCACAGAGGACCTATTCACATGCAATATATTTATGTGGGTATTCTGTAGATATTCAGCGTAAATGGGGACGCTCTGATATTATTGTAGCTTTTTTTTTTTGTTAAAACTGCAAAACTTTTTAATCTAGCACGAACGCCCGACAAGCCCGGTCGTAAAGTACGCTTAAATATGATATTTTAATTCTTGCAGATTTCGTATATATTATTATAGAGTTAATGTTCTATAGATTTTTATATATCATAAAGTTGTGATTTAAAAAAAAAAATATCCATATGATTGTAGTGCATTAGCTTGAATCGAAACCGAAATAAAAACTTACGAAGAATTCTTGAGAAAATTATTTATATATATATATATATATATATATATATATATATATATATATATATATATATATATATATATATATATATAAATAGATTACTGGAGTACCATCAGTTATAATCGAAACCGAAACCAAAACTTTTGAAGAATTCTTTGTAAAATTATTTATAAAAAAAGTAGATAACTTAAGTGCCATCAGCTATAATCGAAACCGAAACCAAAACTTATGAAGAATTCTTTGTAAAATTATTTATGACAAGAAATGGAAGTACATGGTGCGCCTAAGTCATATGAATAACTTTTTTATTTTTGAAATCATAACTTTATAATATATAAAAAATGACTCTATAATAATATATACGAAATCTGTATAAATTAAAAGATCGTATTTAAGCGGATTTAACGATCGTCTCCATTTATACTGAACATCCACAAAATACAAACATCAATATATTACATGTGAAAGAGTCTGCTGTGAAATTTCAACAGGTACCACTAGTGATGTAATATTATAACTAGAAATAATAGTATTGTCGCTTTGAATTTCCCTTATGATATGCCCGAATACGCGTTTTATGTCAATTTCGGTGTAAATATATCGGTTAGTTTTAGAGCCTATAAATGAACAATGGAGAAATCGACAGACACATGCCTTTTATATTGCTATAGATGTCATATTGCTTTATATTGCTATAGATGTTATATTGCTATAGATGTTATATTGCTATAGATGTCATATTGCTATAGATTTTATATTGTTATAGATGTTATATTGCTTTATATTGCTATAGATGTTATATTGCTATAGATGTTATATTGCTATAGATGTTATATTGCTTTATATTGCTATAGATGTTATATTGCGATAGATGTTATATTGCTATAGATGTTATATTGCTATAGATGTTATATTGCTTTATATTGCTATAGATGTTATATTGCTATAGATGTTATATTGCTATAGATGTTATATTGCTTTATATTGCTATAGATTTTATATTGCTATAGATTTTATATTGCTATAGATGTTATATTGCTATAGATGTTATATTGCTACAGATGCTATATTGCCATAGATGCTATATTGCTTAAATGTCGAAACAGTTAGTAATCATTTCGAACTGTTTGGTGTCTTTTAATCTTTTTATTATTTCTTTTTTTTTTCGTCCCTGGACAAATTAAAATTATTTATGATGCGATGATGTCCAAGGAATTAAAAGGTTAAATCGATAATCCCCATCTTTTCTTCGCTGAGCCTGACTGACATGCAAAATTGGAGGAGTCTAACGGGCTAATAATAATAATAATAATAATAATAATAATAGGAAGAAGAAGACCACCACCACCACCAACAACAACAACAACAACAACAACAATGTCCAGCTTTTTGCAGGGTGAATCTTCATCCTCTTCTGTTCTCTTCCCTTGCAATTGTTGTTGCTTGATTTATTTATAACGTCTCTCTCTCTCTCTCACACCCACACACACACACACACATATATATATATAACATATATATATATATATATATATATATATATATATATATATATATATATATATATATATATATATATATATATATATATACACACATTGGTTAAAGGGAAAATTATTCCCAACTCGCATATAGGTAAAAATGCACTTTTATATAAATAATTGAATTCATTCAAAACGTATCGCAAAAACAAAAACAAATAAATATAACCTAAGTAAATCGCGACATATCCAAACAGTCGTGCGGGATGGACGAGTCCCGATTCAGCCACTGGTGAGTGGTAGACGACGAAACACGTGTCAGTTGATAATTATATTTAAAAAAAAATGTATGCCGCTCGCCATATGGAGGTACCAAATTGATTAAAGGAAAAATTATTTCCAACTCACATTTAGGTAAAAATGTACTTTTGTAAATAATTGAATTCACTCAAAACGTATCGCAAAAAAAAAAAATAAAAAAAAAAATAACGTCTCTAGGTCGCCTGAGGAAGTCTCTTTAACAGAAGCAGATGGCTATTTGTAGCGACCGTATGTAACTGTTTACCCTCAAATAAAAATAAAAAATACTTTGCTGTTTTTATTGAGCACTATTTAACAACCTTATATATATATATAATGGAAATAATATTAGGACAAAATTAAGAAATAAGAAGGAGCAAACCAAATTATGTTTCGTCTTTATTTCGAGACTTCCTTTAAAGAAAATGGGATTTGTTGAATATTCGCTTAAGAACTAGCTCTCAAATAGCTCTTGAGCACCTGTGGAGTATTCTCAGGACTGAAATAGGAGGCAATTAAAAAGAAAGTATAACCTTTTGGAGTTAAAGTTACGGCAAACAATTTATCAGCTACTGAAATTGATGTTGACAATAGGCTTCCAAGTGTTATTGACAAAAAAAAAAAAATGAGCATGCGCGCAATGAATTTTAAAAGGTTCTTATGATTTTCTGGTTGGTTGGTTGGTTGGTTATATATACGAAGGTAACTTTCGTATAAGTAACATCGCCTGAAGAGGTCCCTAGTTAATTGTAACAGCTCGACCGACACATGGTCATGAATATGTGAATACAAAAATAAAAAGTGCCCTCATTCGGTATTATTCTAAAACTTCATTGGTTGCTTCACCTCTGGAAAATATTTACCTGTAATTATATATATATATATATATATATATATATATATATATATATATATATATATATATATGTATATATATAGTACAAAACTTTGTTGAAATTCAAAGACTCACATTTTTTTAAAAAATATAAATTTCTTTTATTTCACCGTGGATTTCTTCATTACAGACGTTTCGTTAATGGCTGGACAATTTTATTATTTTATGCTTCCATAGAAATATATATATATATATATATATATATATATATATATATATATATATATATATATATAGATAGATAGATAGATATATATATATATACGTTTTATTTTTATTACCGTATCTTTCTGTTAAGTTACATTATTGTTTCAGCTACCCGGCCATTTTTTTTGCCGTCTGTAGCTTCCTCAGACTTTTACAGACATGTTCGTTATTATGGGATGAAAGAGTGAAAGAGTGAATGAGCTCGGGAGGGGGGCGAGGAGGGCGGAAGAAAGAGAGGAAGGGAACCAGAGGGGAGGTGGGAGGGGGGCTTGGTATGTCGGTAATGTTTTAGTTTTGGAGTTTAAGGAACTTGTGGGGGAGGGTCTGGGAATTCATTTTTGGTGTGGCTGAGGGCATAGGGATACATGGAGGGGAAAGGGGAATATCTGGGGGTAGGGGTAGGGGGTTTACTTTAAAATTCGAGTCTTAATGTTAAAGTTTGCTCTACAACAGTATTGAGCACTTTCTTCAGTTTTTATTAATTACCATTTCCACTATATATATATATATATATATATATATATATATATATATATATATATATGCGTGTGTGTATGTATATATTTGTATATGTATGTAGATATGTATGTGTATATATGTATATATATATGATATGTTTGCATGTGTGTATGTATATATTTGTATATGTATGTATATATGTATGTGTATATATGTATATATATATGTGTGTGTGTATGTATATATTTGTATATGTATGTGTATATATATGTGTACATATATATGTATATCAATATATATGTATATACATATATATAAATGGGTATATATGTTTGTATATATATGTTCTTGTGTGTGGTGTGGTTGTTCAAGTGGCAGAGTGCTTGTCTCGTGCGCGAGAGATTCAGGTTTCGTATTCCGAGTTTGGATGTGTGCGACAGATGCGCCCAAATGAGATCGAAACTCAAGTTTTGAACTTCTAGTTGTTGACTTTCATGGCTTATGTATGCTGCGACGTGGTTTGATTGTGGGAATAATTATATCATCTCTCACATCTTGAAAATTCTAATATATATGTATATATACATTTATATCTCTATATATGTGCATATATATACATATATATTTATATATATATATATATATATATATACATACACACACGCACACACACACACACACACACACACACACACACACACACACACACATATATATTGCCTAAGGAAGGTTCGAGTATTTTATAAAATATACTAAAATAAGAATAAGGAAATAAATATGCAGTTTTCGTTTTTTGAAAAACCAACTAACTTTAACATATCGCAGACTTAGCACTTGCATAATCTTACATTCTGCTAGAGAATCCACAATTACCAGAGAATTCAACTATATAACGGTGGGCTGAAAATAAATTAAATAAAATTAAAATATGAAACCTTAACATAAACTGTTAAATTGAAAACGGGGATCATCAGCTGTTTACCAGGTAGCTGATTCGGATATATATATATATATATGATTAAATAATATATATATATATCTGATTAAATAATATATATATATATTTGATTAAATAATATATATATATCTGATTAAATAATATATATATATGATTAATTAATATAATATATATATATATATGATTAAATAATATATATATATATGATTAAATAATATATGTATGTATATATATATATATATATATGATTAAATAATATATATATATATATGATTAAATAATATATATATATATATATGATTAAATAATATATATATGATTAATTAATATATAATATTTATATATGATTAAATAATATATATATATATATATGATTAAATAATATATATATATATGATTAAATAAAATATAATATATATATGATTAAATAATATATATATATATATGATTAAATGATATATATATATATGATTAAATAATAACTATCCTTTATACCTACAGCTACTAGTGTTACATTCTTACGAAATCATCAGTGTAGGGCGTGACAATTCCTACCATCCGTGAGATTCGCACCTATCCACCTTTGACTCCATTTGCTAAGCCTTTACCTCCGGGACACCAAACAATTGCCACGGGAATGAAGGGAATTCACAACTAATAATCGCCAAATTTAGGCCGACACATTAGACAATCTAGAGTATTCAAACGAGCGCAAGTCGTGAACATTGCATAAACGCTAGTTGACTGCCTTTTAGTTATTATTCTGCAGACAGTGCCCATCCTTATGTATTTTTAGAGACTTGATAATTATAACAATATAATAATTCTTCTTTATACCTGCAGACTCTTCATACATATATATGTGTGTATATGTAAGTATATGTGTGTGTATATGTATATATATATGCGTGTGTGTGCGCGTGTGTCTATATGTGTATGTATATATGTGCGTATGGGATTGTTTGATTTTCTCTAGTTCACGTTTAGACCCGTTGGAACATGTTAAAATGAACGTGGATTAATTAGCTTAAGGTGATTTAGTCGTTTATTCGATTTACTCATTAAATAACCTTAGTTGCAGTTAATATCGACGAAACTATTGCTAATATAGATTGAAAATAAGATGATGCAATTCGAAACGATTAACACAAGGCATTAATTTATTATGAACTGATTAAAAATAGTCATACAAAATAAACTGTCTCTTTAAATCGTTAATCTGTACTATGCAAAAAGAGCTTACGGCATAATCACGTTGACACACCGGTTCTCGTTAGGTCACCGAAGTTAAGCAATATTGAGCCTGGTCAGTACCAGATGGGTGACTAATTTGGAAATTCCAGGCTCTGTATTTAGGAAGACGCCGACACTTTCCTGCAAGAATTGTAAAAACCTAAGGTTGTCATCTTCCCTAACGGGGAAGTCAATCTATATGGCCTGCGACTGGGAACCGCTTGTGAATTCTATACTCCCATACAACTTTCTCCTTTGGAACAAGCCGGTGAAGCACGCATAGGATTAGTGCCGTTTTAATGTATAAGGCCTGTCAAAATATTATTATTATTTTTTTTTTTTTTACACAGTGGTCACAACTTATCAAGGCCCGGAAGCCATTCAAGGATAAGTGTTATTGCAAGTACATTACGTTAGTGTGGAGATTTGATGAAGTATTTACTTAAGGGGGCGGTTCATTAGGAATTTGTTAACGTTGGACTTGAAGGCATCCAAGTTGTAGTCAGGTGGGAAGAAGGCAGACGGAACAGAGTTCCACAGGCGTGCAGTTCTAAGAAAGAAGCTTTGTTCATGGAATCCACGTTTTGATTTAGGCACAGATAAAGAGTGAGGGAAATTTTGTATAATTGGAGGACGTCGACACCTCCCTGCAAGAGTTGCAAAACCCTAACGTTGTCATCTTCCCTAACGGGGATATACATGCGACCGGGAACCGCTTGTGAGTTCTATACTCCCATGGAACTTTCTCATTTGGAACAAGCCGGTGAAACACGCATAGGATAAGTGCGGTTTCTATGCATAAGGCCTATTAAAATATTATGTTGTATAATTGATTTAAATAACCCGTTTTGAGGGTAATAGACAGGTCACTTAGATAAATAAATATTCTAGAATTATCCACACACACACACGCACACACACACACACACACACACACACACACACACACACACACACATATATATATATAATATAATATAATATAAAGCTGAACGTCTGTGTGTGTGTCTAGTCACGAATAGGCTCCTATATGGTTGAATATTATAGAAAATTAATCACATATAATGATAGAAGATGTATCGAGACACAGGAATGGGTATGTTTGATCTGGCAGAACGGCGGTTCATTAAAATTGTGGTGTCTCTGTTCGCGCCTGGTCCACGAAGTATGGAAATAAAAAATTTAAAAATTAAAAAAAAAACGTTTACAAGTGTTTTTGATATAGATGTACATAATAATACTTTAATAAGTATGTTTTAACTTAAATAAGGATGGTATAATAAAATTATGGGGTCTGCGTTCGCGCCTGGCCTCCAAAGAATGGAAATAGGCACAAACTTTAATAAAGACTGCGTAAGTATACTTTGATAATTATGTTTCAGTTTGAAGAAATATGGTATGATAAAATTATGGAGTGTTCGTTCGCGCTTGACCGCCATAGAATGGAAATATGTCACAAAGTTTAACAAGGTTTTTTTAATATAAATCCACAGAATATTGTGATACGTGTTTCAGTGTGAACAGGTATGGTATAATAAATGATGCGGTTTATCTATTTTATTTTTACTTTCATCATATTTTGCTTTGGTTTTGATACCCCCAAATTCGAAGCTATCTCTTTACAACCCTTCCTTTTCATAACCTACCATACTTTCATAAATCAGAGTCGATTTTCTGTAGGTTGTTTTTTGAACCCAGTCAACGACGGGTACTTTTGCATGTGTATATATATATATATATATATATATATATATATATAAATAATGTATATATAAATAATGTATATATAAATATATAAATAATGTATATATAATGTATATATATAATGTATATATATATAATGTATATATATAATGTATATATATATAATGTATATATATAATGTATATATAATGTATATATATAATGTATATATGTATATATATGCATATGTCTATATATATGTATATATGTGTATATATGTATATATGTCTATATATATGTATATATATGTATATATGTAAATATATGTATATATATATGTATATATATACATGTAAATATATATATATGTAAATATATATATATGTATATATATATATATATATGTATATATATGCATATGTATATATATATATGCATATGCATGAGTATATATATGTATATATATGTGTATATATATACATATATATATGCATATGCATATATATGTATATTAATATATATTTATGTATATTTATATATGTATGTATTTATATGTATATATAATATATATTTATGTATATATATATGTATGTATTTATATGTATATATATGTATGTACATATTTGTATATATATATGTATGTATATATATTTATGTATATATATGTATGCATATATATGTATATATATGTATAAACAAGCCTCATGAAATATAAATTGCCAATGGCACTATCTGCTATATATATATATATATATATATATATATATATATATATATATATATATATATATCATCGGCGGTCACTCGTGTCCGAGTAAGACTGTCCTCCGTTGTGGCTTCTGTGGGTCCTCAGGTGAGCATAGAGCCCAATCCTAGACCCAATTTGTCTTGTGCAATTTGGGCAGATAAAGGTAGTGATGGTGGGGGAGGGTTTGGTGTGTCTGGTTGATAATCTGTCCTTTCTGTGCTTGCGTTCATCCTCATCAGCTTGATTTAGGTCACTACTATAAAGCGCAGCACCTTCGTGGACAGCGCTCCTCCATGCCAACCTGCTCCCAGCCACGTCCTCCCATGTCTCAAGGTCCATGTGAAACCGTTTTAGATTTGCTTTGATGTTGTCCTTATACCTCATCTTTTGGCCACCCTGGGCACGCTTTCCCTCAACAAGCTGAGAGTAGGAAATCTGTTTTGGGAGGCGGAGATCCGGCATTCGGACAACATGACCAGTCCATCTGAGCTGGCGTTGAGCAACAGTAGCGGTGATAGTGGGAATGTCAGCCTCACTCAGGACGCTGGTGTTGGTGCGTCGGTCCTTCCAACTAATTCTGAGGATTTTTCGGAGGCATCTTTAATGGTACGTCTCCAGGGTTTTTACGTGCCTCCTGTATGTAGTCCAGGTCTCCGATCCATAGAGAAGAGTGGGCAGCAAGACAGCTTTATATATCATGATTTTGGTCTTTGCCAGAAGGTCACTGTTCTCAAATACTCTCTTCCTTAGCCTTGAGAAAGCCCCGCTGGCACAGCTGAGACGGTGTTGTATTTCATCATCTATGTTGTCTTTTGATGATAGGATGCTGCCTAGGTATGGGAAGTCGTCCACATTTTCCAGTCTAGCGTTGTCGATGGAGATGTTTGGGGGTGAGACTGGAGTACTGTTTGGTGGTGATTGATGGAGGATTTGTTTTTTTTTAATATTAATTGTTAGTCCTAGCTGTTTGTACGCTCTCGTGAAGGCAACCAGTGTACACTGTAGGTCCTCTTCTGAGAGGGCTACAAGGGCGTTATCGTCTGCATACTGTAGCTCCATAATGGATATGGTGTTCGTTCGACCTTTGGCCCAAATCTGTTGATGTTAAAAAGTCGCCCGTCAGTTCTGTACATAATCCGAACTCCATGGGGAAGATGTTTGTCCGTGAGATGGAGGATAGCAGTAAGGAAGATGGAGAACAGGGTTGGGGCAATGACACATCCCTGTTTCACTCCCGTGTCAACCCTGAAGGGCTCTGTTTTATCTCCACTACTACTGAGGACTGTAGCTGACATATTGTCATGTAGCAGTCTCAGTACCCGAATGTACCTCTCTGGGCATCCAAACCTTGCAAGAACCAGCCAAAGGGCTTGACGGTTCACAGAGTCAAAGGCTTTAGTAAGGTCTATAAAAGCCATGTATAATGGTAAATTTTGCTCCCTGCACTTTTCTTGGAGTTGACGAGCAGTGAAGATCATGTCCATCGTGCCTCTATTTGGTCGAAAGCCACTTTGGGACTCGGGAAGGATGGTTTCTGCAAGGGGTGTAAGCCTGTTGGCCAAAACCCGAGCTAGGGCTTTCCCTGTGGTAGAGAGGAGAGAAATGCCCCGGTAGTTCCCACAGTTTGCCTTGTCTCCCTTCTTAAAGATGGAGACAACTAGGGCATCTCTAAGTTGTGCAGGGATTTTCTCTTGTTCCCATATTTTGAGCAGCAGGGCATGGATGTGTCTGAGAAGATCAGGCCCGCCTTTCTTCAGGATTTCTGCTGGGATGCCGTCAGAACCAGCCGCCTTATTGTTTTTCATCTTCCTAATTGCATCCCGCACCTCTTCCAGACTGGGTGGTTCTCCCAGGCTCTCAATTATGGGCTGTTGTGGGAGTTTTTCAAGAGCCCTCATCTCTGGAGTGGTGTCCCTGTTCAGAAGATCCTCGTAATGCTCTTTCCATCTATTTGTTATTTCTCCCTTTCCTTTCAGCAGCGTGAGCCCATCCTTAGACCGAAGGGGGGTCAGAGAACGGTAGCTGGGGCCGTATATCACTTTTGTGGCTTCAAAGAATCGTCTGGTGTCCCCAGAGTCAGCAAACTGCTGGATCTCCTGAGCCTTCTTCATCCACCAGAGGTTCTTCAGCTTCCTGACTGTCGATTGGACAGCCGCTTTAGCCTTGGCATGGACAGCTCTTTTAACCTTGCAATTGATGTTATTCTACCAGGTGATAAAAGTTTGCCTCTTGATGTCTATAAGCTGTTGGATTTCGGTATCGTTTTCATCGTACCAATCCTGATGTTTCCGCTTTTTCTGCCATAGGATGCTTATACTGGAGTCCATGATGGCAGAGGACAGCTTGTCCCAGTGCTCTTCAGCGTCATGCGGATACTGCTTTGGCAGGTCCGCGCTAAGAGCCGCCTGGAGGTGTTGTTGGTAGGTGATATCGCCCAGCTGCTCGATGTTGAGCTTTGGTCGGCTCTGTCTTTTTTGCATCCTTTGCTTCCGCATTAAATGGATAGACATGATGGAGCGAATAAGACGGTGGTCGGTCCAACAATTGTCTGTACTGGTCATTGCCCTGGTGTTCAGCACATCACAGCGGTCTTTGGCACGGACAATGACATAGTCAATGAGGTGCCTGATTTTACTTCGAGGGTGCATCCATGATGTTTTGAATGCGTTTTTTTGTCGGAAAAGTGTGTTCGTGATGATCAGGTTATGTTCTGAGCACTTTGTCAGTGAGAGTGTACCATTTGAGTTAATATTCCCAACTCCTTATCTTCCAAGCGTTCCTCTCCAGTGCTGATGGTCTCGTCCCACTCTGGCATTGAAGTCCCCAAGTAGGATTATCTTGGGGGCCCCGGATAAAATGGTGTCAAGGTCAGCATAAAAGGTCTCCTTTATTTCATCATGTGCATCAAGTGTTGGAGCATACGCACTAATCACAGTGGCCATTTGGCTGCCCGCAAGCATCAGGCGCATGGTCATTAGGCGTTCGTTGATGCCCACAGGGGGCTCATTGAGGTGGCGGATGAGGCTGTTCTTTATAGCAAAGCCCACGCCATGGATACGTGGCTCTTCCTTTCCAAAAGGTGTACTCGCCTTTCTCCTCCCTCAGCTGCCCGTCGTCAGCCAGTCGGGTTTCAGAGAGCGCAGCTATGTCAATCTGGAACCTCCTTAGCTCTCTTGAGATAATGGCAGTTTTTCTTTCGGGTCGATCACTTGTTTTGTTGTCCATGAGGGTCCTCACATTCCAGGTTCCAAAATATAGGCGTAAGTTTTCTTTCTTTTTCCGACCACGTGGTGGTGATCCCTCTGGATGCGGTAGTCCAGACGGGTTTTTTTGAGGCAGGCTATTTTTAGGGGTACCTTTTCTAACCTCCCTCCCCTACTGGGGTGAGCAGAGTGGATCCTAAACAGGGCTGCTCAGTCATGGATGCAGCTGCCGAAAAACTCTTTCTGCCTCGGTCCGTGAGGTTAGCGACTGAATCTGGCACCCACCGCCTATGTGCCAGGTTGCGGCTAGGAGCTGCCAGACTACACTGTCCTGCTCCCGTCACCACTTCCTGGTCGCCACAGGACTTTTTCTATCCGGGAATTAAGGGAGAGCTCTCTCTGCCTCAGTCCGGGAGCTTAATGACTAAAACTGTCACAAGACTTTTCCATCCATGACGTAGAGTAGGATGTGTTCCCTTTCGGGAGAATGCCTGCGCGTGATGTCTTTTAACGTGGGGAGACTGATGCGCCTGCAGCCACCACACGGCCCCTTGGCAGAGGAGGGCCTGATTCCAATGGCATGGAGAACCACGACGACTGGAGACTCTCTTCTGTTGCAGCCTTCATCCGCCTTCAGTGCCGTTGTGTCATTATTGTCATCATCCGCCGCATCAGCCGTTGAGGTCTTTTGGATCACTCTTTGTCTGGAACCTCCCCTTCAACCTTACCGCCATGGGTGGCCCTACCAGGAGCCTAGGCTCCGGACGGCATCGCTCTCAGGTTCATCGGAACACACAAGGTTCTCCACCACGACAAGGTGGCGATCCAGGGAGAACATATATATATATATATATATATATATATATATATATATATATATATATATATGATAACAACATATATATATATATATATATATATATATATATATATATATATATATATATATATATATGATAACAACAAATTCGTTCTCGAATATTGCCATTACTTGATATAGCGTTAGAAAATTGAAAAATGAATACAGAAAATGTCTTTTAAGCCCTGGCATTCTTTTCTGCAAACGTGCTTGATGATCACTTCTATGAACATTCAAACCGCCCACAGTCTTGTATATATATATATATATATATATATATATATATATATATATATATATATATATATATATATGCATATGTATATGTATACATATATATAGATATATATAGATATATATATATTAACACATATATAAATATATATATATTTATTTATATAATAGCTAGCACTTACGTTCAATATGCAAAAGTCAATATCATGCTTAAATTGTGCTCTAAACAAAAACACTCATTTCGAAGCCACCCCTGCCAGATAAAGGAACCTATTGCTGATTTTATATATATATATATATATATATATATATATATATATATATATATATATATATATATATATATTTATATATATAAATATGAATATATATATATATATCTATGAATATATATATATAGATATATAAATATATATATATATACATATGGATATATATATATAGATATATAAATACATATATATAAATATATATATATAAATATATGTATATATAAATATATATAAATATATATATAAAATAAATATATATAGATATATAAATATATATATATATAAATATATAAATATATAAATGTATATATATAGATATATAAATATATAGATATATAAATATATATATATATATATTTATATATGGGTTGGATAAAATGATGGAAACACTTTATGAATTTTACACTAATTTTAAAACACCTATAAAAATTGAAAACTTACTAAAATGTTTGTTTCAAATTTTTTATTTATCGTAATTTTTGTCCGGAATTAATTGGCTTCAGCTTTTAATGATTAGATTTTTAGTTATTCTGTAGGGAAAATAAATTAACTTTCTTATATAAGCTGCAAACGGACTACTTTTCACTATGTCAAAGTTTCATTTTGTCAGTGTTGTTCCATTAAGAGTTATACTTAAATATCTGCAGAAATTTGAATGGTTTACTCACCTTTGTGATACACTGTATACCTTTATAGGTTTGTTTTCATTCATCCAAAAATGCCTAGTTAGAAAAAAAAAATGGGTCCATGGCCTTTTGGATAAGATGAAAGTGTAATATCTGTAGTCCACAACATCAGCGCCATTTGAAGCGGGAATTTTTCAT
>NC_136514.1:48030922-48048422 GCF_053919585.1 Euprymna scolopes | reverse complement strand
AAAAAGTATAGTAGTTAATAATTTGGGAGTCTCTAGTTTTAAAATTAGACACTGTCGCCGCACGATTTATGGCAATTTCTGTCTTGAAAAACAATGGATATCCTCCGCATGAGTGTCTATTTACCTGCGTCTAGCCTCGATGGTAAATTTAGACACGAGGTCGTGTTTAATAAGTTCAAGTGCCCTCTCAGAGGACGTAACTCCCAAAATAAACATAAGAATAATACATACATTGGACATACAGCAACAACAACATTATCCCGTTGACTTACTATGCGTTTAAACAACACCAGCACCATATACGAGCATTTAATAAAAGAACATAACTGTGCCCCCCTCCAATCTTAGACAAATCCTTGTTGATAATACAAAAATTGTACAACACGAAACAATCTTAAAAAGTTAAATATTCTAGAAGCATCTTACATAAGAACCCACCATTTCACTATGAATAACATCGCATTCGAGAAGACCAACAACGATGAAGACCAACAATGATGAAGACCAACAACGATGAAGACCAACAACGATGAAGACCAACAACGATGAAGACCAACAATGATGAAGACCAACAACGATGAAGACCAACAATGATGAAGACCAACAATGATGAAGACCAACAATGATGAAGACCAACAACGATGAAGACCAACAACGATGAAGACCAACAACGATGAAGACCAACAATGATGAAGACCAACAACGATGAAGACCAACAATGATGAAGACCAACAACGATGAAGACCAACAATGATGAAGACCAACAACGATGAAGACCAACAATGATGAAGACCAACAACGATGAAGACCAACAATGATGAAGACCAACAACGATGAAGACCAACAATGATGAAGACCAACAATGATGAAGACCAACAACGATGAAGACCAACAACGATGAAGACCAACAATGATGAAGACCAACAATGATGAAGACCAACAACGATGAAGACCAACAATGATGAAGACCAACAATGATGAAGACCAACAATGATGAAGACCAACAACGATGAAGACCAACAATGATGAAGACCAACAATGATGAAGACCAACAACGATGAAGACCAACAACGATGAAGACCAACAATGATGAAGACCAACAATGATGAAGACCAACAATGATGAAGACCAACAATGATGAAGACCAACAACGATGAAGACCAACAACGATGAAGACCAACAACGATGAAGACCAACAATGATGAAGACCAACAACGATGAAGACCAACAATGATGAAGACCAACAACGATGAAGACCAACAATGATGAAGACCAACAATGATGAAGACCAACAACGATGAAGACCAACAATGATGAAGACCAACAACGATGAAGACCAACAATGATGAAGACCAACAACGATGAAGACCAACAACGATGAAGACCAACAATGATGAAGACCAACAATGATGAAGACCAACAACGATGAAGACCAACAATGATGAAGACCAACAACGATGAAGACCAACAATGATGAAGACCAACAATGATGAAGACCAACAACGATGAAGACCAACAATGATGAAGACCAACAATGATGAAGACCAACAACGATGAAGACCAACAATGATGAAGACCAACAATGATGAAGACCAACAATGATGAAGACCAACAATGATGAAGACCAACAACGATGAAGACCAACAACGATGAAGACCAACAATGATGAAGACCAACAACGATGAAGACCAACAACGATGAAGACCAACAATGATGAAGACCAACAATGATGAAGACCAACAATGATGAAGACCAACAATGATGAAGACCAACAATGATGAAGACCAACAACGATGAAGACCAACAACGATGAAGACCAACAACGATGAAGACCAACAACGATGAAGACCAACAATGATGAAGACCAACAATGATGAAGACCAACAATGATGAAGACCAACAACGATGAAGACCAACAATGATGAAGACCAACAATGATGAAGACCAACAACGATGAAGACCAACAATGATGAAGACCAACAATGATGAAGACCAACAACGATGAAGACCAACAATGATGAAGACCAACAATGATGAAGACCAACAATGATGAAGACCAACAACGATGAAGACCAACAACGATGAAGACCAACAATGATGAAGACCAACAATGATGAAGACCAACAACGATGAAGACCAACAATGATGAAGACCAACAATGATGAAGACCAACAATGATGAAGACCAACAATGATGAAGACCAACAACGATGAAGACCAACAATGATGAAGACCAACAACGATGAAGACCAACAACGATGAAGACCAACAATGATGAAGACCAACAACGATGAAGACCAACAACGATGAAGACCAACAATGATGAAGACCAACAATGATGAAGACCAACAATGATGAAGACCAACAATGATGATGATGTCTGGCGCTCGGACTCGTTAATGTTCGGATTTTTAATCGACATTTTTATATACTTTTAACCTTCCATCATTCGATACAATTTATTGTATATTTTACTTTTCACTTTCTACTTTCTATTTTCGCTCCTAATCACTTTCATCCCATCAACACTTGAAGATGATTCGCAGTCGAATCGAAAGCGCCCGTGATAAGTATGAAACTTTCATCAATATTTTCGATTTTGATATGAAAAATTATACGGAATAAAATCATAAAGCAAAGTACCTCCGTTATATTTAATAATGTCTCCTTGAATGAAAAAATGTTGCCTAAATATACCAATTTCATATATATATATATATATATATATATATATATATATATATATACAGGGTGGCCACAAAGTCACGCACCAATGTTAATTAGAAAAGTTAAAAAATTAAAAGAGTTGTAGTAGTAACATTTATTTAAATTCAAAGTTCTTTACAAGGATTACAATTAACATTGGTGCGTGACTTTGTGGCCACCCTAAATCAGCAATCAATATATATATATATATATATGTATATATATATATATATATATATATATTTAAATATGTATGAATAAAAATCAATACGAAAAATATATGAATGTTTATATCTTTTCTGTATTTATTTCCTGTGTGTTGACGTGTAAGAATACAAAAAGTCTTTTGAAAAAAAAACAAAAACAAGACTGTTTCCTTCAAAAGCACATAATTTTCGACCGATCCTTCGATCTTCCTCAGTGTGGAAGATCGAAGGATCGGTCGAAAATTATGTGCTTGATTTTTATTCATACATATTTAAATATACTAAAAGGAATACACGTGGATACTATATATATATATATATATATATATATATATATATATATATATATATATATATCGGAAGCTAAGTCTTAGCAGTCCTCAGAACTGATGAGTTCCCCTAGGGCTTACCACTCAAGGAGACCGGATAAACCTCGACAGGGTCAAGCCGGCGTCATTAGTACTATAAAAGTAGGAACTCCTTCTTTCGAAGTGGCAAATGGGACTTGTTCGGCCGAAAATAAATGTTGCTCCTTGTGAAGCTTCATTATGTAAAACCTGTAATGTTCTTATAACATATAAAAAATGTAAATTAAACGTGACTAAAAAGATTTATCCAGTATTTAATCATTCTAAAGAAGATTTGTCGTGTAGGTCACAAAATTTAGTTTACCTGTTGTCCTGTAGAAATTGTAATCTATAATACGTAGGGGAAACTGTAATGCCTCTAAATAAACTCATGAATTTGCATAGGACTAGCACTAAGGGATGTATCTATGTTGTTTTTTTTACATGGTGGTCACCACTTATCAAGGCCCGGAAGCCACTCAGGGATAAGGGTTATTGCAAGTACAGTACGTTAGTGTGGAGATTTGATGAATTGTTTACTTAAGGGGGCGGTTCATTAGGAATTTGTTAACGTTGGACTTGAAGACATCCAGGTTGTAGTCAGGTGGGAAGCAGGCAGACGGAACATTTTAAAGAAACATGTAGCCAGTCGTTTTTTTGTTTCTGTACAAATTATTGAAAAATTTAAAGTAATGGATATAATAGTTTAGGAAATGTAGATAACGATATCCGAGGATGTGTCAGCATAAGAAAGACGAAATATTTTTTTAGAAATGCGAGTAATTTACCCATATGTTTGAACATTAAAGTTTTAAAAAATAACCTACAAGATTCCGAAAATGTAGGTCGATTATATCCAGCCTCGTTATGGTATTAGGGATAAAACATATATTAAAAGAAATAATAAAAATCCGTTATTTCATGCGACGAATTTTCTTCAGTAAAACTAAAGATATGATTACACAAATTTCTGAGTCTTTCAATTATATTAGGAAACTGCTTAATCAAACAAAAAAGAAAGTTTTGAAAGAAATAGCATCGAAAATATTATTACAACCGGATACGATATATAAGAAAGACCATTTCATTCAATGGTACGATTATATTCTGGATATAATCGACACTAAATTATATAAACCACCTGTGAAAGGTATAAAAAATAAACCTAGAAATGTCTGTATGATTTTGTATGAAAATAAAGGTTTTGATGATATAAATTTACCTAAACTATTAAATAAACAACAAAAAAAACATACAATTACTAACAAATAAGCTACAGACAAAATGATATAAACTAGGGCCAACCATACTTAATAAGGTTTTCAATTATATAAAGAAAAACGGCAGAACATATTAATATAAACGATAACATTATAAATATTCCAGAATGTGAAGGTAATTCCTCTCCTTTCTGTAATAATGAGCTAAAACATGTAATTACAGGAATTCTAAATAGAGCAAAAAAAAATTCTAAATTAAGAAAACTCATTAGTAAAGGTCTAAATTATAAAGAACCTAAATGTCTTAATTACACTAAATGCGTTAAAGAAGTAACCAAATCACTAGATAGTTTGATATCTATGGCAAATAAATATAAATTATTACAGTCTATGTTTCATGCATAATAGAATGATATATTTGAATTCGTAAATAAAAAGGTTGAATGTATAAAAATATTTAAACACCCTAAAAAAACTAATTCTCTTCTTAAAAATTCACAAATACTGCAGGAACTTAAAATACTTCCAGATAAGTTTGCAATAGTTCCTATTGATTAAGCGGCAAACAATGTAACTTATATGTCAAAAATATTATATACAACGTTGTTAGAAGTAGGAATTACAGGTAAAGTTTTAGATACCTATAAAGAAAGTAATATTAATTAAGATAGCATTATTCTGCATAAGAGCATTATTAGTGAAAAAGTAGGATTAAAGTTAGAAAAAAAAACCCTCCATGTATGTATTGGATACCTAAAATGCACAAAACTCCAGTTAGCGTTAGGTTTATTGTAGTTTAAAAGACGTGCATTACTAAACCTTTAAGCAAAACTATATCTAAAGTGTTTAAATTAATTATAAATTAATTAAATAATTACCACCAAAGAAGAAAATTCTATAGTAATATAAATCTATTTTGGGTGGTGAATAGCACACAGCCAGTAAAATAAAAAATAGATGACATAAATTCCAGAATAAAAGCAAAATCTATAGCGACTTATGATTTTAGTACGCTATGTATTAAATTCCAAACTTATAAAAGAATTAAACAATACTATAGATGTAGCTTTTGAAGGTGGCAAAGGTAAATAGACTTTTCAGACTCTAAAGCTTTCTGGTGTAAAAATAAAAGCAGCAAAAACGAGTGTTTCTAAAGGTATTTTAAAAATACTTATAAACCATCTTATTAAAGAATGTTATTTTCAAATAGCAAATAAAATATTACTCCAAACTATAGGTTTCCCAATGGGATTAGATCCTGCACCATTTGGGGCAAATCTGTATTTACATAGACTCGAGTATATATATATATATATATATATATATATATATATATATATATATATATATATGTCATTACTAATAAAAAGTAATACATATCTAAAACATAATTTTCATTGGTGTAGGGGATTTATAGATTATATTATATGCATAAACGATAACGATGCATTCGAAAAAAAATAAACATCTTATATATCCAAAGGAGTTAGAATTGAATTGTGAACATAAAAGACAAGAGGCAACAGTTTTGGATTTAGATATAAAAATTCAGGATTGGATTCTTCTTTCATCTTCCAAATAGTTTGTATGCCATATAAAGACAGCACCTTTCCTGTTTTTATGTTTTATGGAACCATTATGTCAGAGTTTTTGAGAATAGCTTGCGTTACTTTAAAATTAATAGATTTTATACCTCCAGTTTCTAGCTTAGTAATAAGGATGATAAAACAAGGTGGGGATAAAACTAAAATATTTAAACAGTTAAATAAAGCATTTGTTCGTTACCCTGATACTTCTGAATCGTATAAAGTTAACCAGAATATATTAATAAAGGAAATCCAAAACTATATTAATGATGTATAAAATGTATTATATACATAAAAAAGTGTATATATATATATATATATATATATATATATATATATATATATATATATATATATATATATATATATATATATGTATGTATGTATGTATGTATATATGTATGTATGTATATATGTATGCATGTATATATATATGTATGTATATATGTATGTATGTATATATGTATGTATGTATATATATATGCATGTATATATATATGTATGTATGTATATATATATGCATGTATATATATATGTATGTATATATATAAAACTTTTAGATATTTTTAATTGTAAATAAATAAGAATGTAAATATATAAAGTACTAAACATAGTAGGGGTGATAAGTAGTCAAATGGACTAATCCTAATCTTATAAATGCAACACTGGTAAATTAAAATATATATCCATTTTGAATTTGGAAACAGACGAATCTCACAGGTAAGGAAGACATTTTTTATAACATGAATAGTCTAGCCAAATTGAGTAAGAGTAGGAAACTAGATCTCATATATGTAAATCCTTTTTTATTCTTGAGATTAAGGGAGGTAGTGTTTGATCAACACTGCTGGGGAACAATGATTTAATATACTGTTTTGTTTTTAAATCCCCGAAACAGTGTTTCATGGTAAACAATTGATGATCCCTTAAATAAACATTAAGACTATAGTGAAATCGAGAGAGCAATTTGATGCATTGATTGCAGGTAATTAAACGACTTACTGACTAAATAGTTTTCGAATGAATGACAAAAAATAAGATGTTTTTATGATGTTTTTATATGGTTTTGAAGTTTGAAAAACTTCTTATATATGTTAATGTCACTAAATAGGGTTTGTGGGTTATATGAGAAAAATAAGGCATTAAAATATTCTCTATTTTAAACAGCATTACATTAAGAATCATTTCGAGTAAATAAACTAATTTATTTTACCCATCGAAACTCGAGAAATGCACGATTAAAATGTATAGACATTGAATGAGCAATAATGAAGGTGACTGACACCCGCAATTTCGTAGAGAAAGTAACAACCTTGATCTTGTAATCAAAAAACAAGATCGAGTGAAACGGAACGAACCGGAGCAAAGCTAGCATGTCGGAAGTGACAATGAAACAACTGTTATTTATATTTCTACTAGCGGGGGTACCCGGCGTTGCCCGAGTGTTTGTTTCTGGGACGGGGGGGGGGAGTTTAAAAAAATGTTATAGTAGGTAAGTAGGAAGGATCAAACCCGGAGTCATGAGTAAAAGTAGGAAAATAAAGTGTGAAAAAAAAAACAAAAAACAAAAAAAACATCTCCAACGTTAACAGTTCGGCCACCAAGAAAAGTCCATTCCAGTTGTTTAGGAAAAAAAAAAACGACTACGGTAGGTCGGCGCGAACGTGAAAATATAATGTGAATTGTTCAGCACGCTAGCCACTACGCCAAAGAGCACTGCAGCTTAGTTTAGTGATTTTAAATAACTTCACATGAAACAACTACGAAGCCAAACCGGTGTTCTCTTCTCAACTGTTCCTTGTGAACGATCCCCAAACGGTGTTAAGTGGTGGCAGGGGGAGGAGGAATTTATTAGAGAGAAAATATTTTACCACTTCCATTGATCTTAACCGATTTTGGCCGTGACTTCTCAGCAGAAAAAGTATAGAAATCTAAGATTATCGAGGAATTTGAGAAATAATAAGCCTATAACACACCTCAGATATTGTTCTGCCGTTTGTGCATATTATATTTGCATGAAATATCTTGATTTTTAATCCTATTAATGTCAAAATCAGACGGGAAAAAATGAGTTCATTTTATTTATATAGAGAAGAAGATAGATAGATAGAAGATAGAAGAAGATAGATAGATAGAAGAAGAAGATAGATAGAAAGAAAGAATAGATAGAAGAAGAAGAGAAGAGAAGAAGAGATAAGTAAAAATTGTTAAAAATAGTTTACTCTCAGTATTAATTATTTCTGTGTATATTTTGTGTTAATAAATTAAAAAAAAAATCTGTTAATAATTATCTTTCAATGAAAAAAAAATTGTTTCCAGGCATTCTTGTGTGCTAACGATCATTTTCGTCGAGGACTTCAGATTACGTAACCCCGTTTACTTCCAACAGCCCCAAAACCGGAAGTCTCTTGAATCTATAAAAACGCTTGATAATCAAATATTATTATAAATCTATTAATACGCTAGATTATCAAATATTATTATAAATCCATTAATACGCGAGATAATCAAATATTATCATAAATCTATTAATACGCGAGATAATCCATATTATTAGTGCTACTTATAGTAGTTGTAATAGTATTATTATTATTATTAGTAGTAGTAATTTATCTTCTTTTTATCAATTATTTATCGATTAGTTTCGTTTTCTTTTTCTTATCGATTAGTTTCGTTCCAACGATTTAAAATAGAGAATAAGAATTAAATTGCGAATCGACAGTGAGCAGGCAAAGCCAGTATTAAATGATTATGAGATTCTGATAATTAAGTGTTATCTATGAAAATATGTCTACTATCACGAGCTGAAATACATTTTCAGCTCGCGATAATAGATTAAAAAAAGAAATAATTATAAGATTATGATAATTCAATTTCCAACGGGAAAGTGAAGGTGATGATAAAAAGCAAGGAATCCCAAAGGGAGATAAATGTTATCTTGAATTCTGCAGAGTGCCGCTGTAGATAGAGGCCTCAGAGATTTCAAAAATAGCCAGCCGAAATACGTTTCACATTCCTTGTTTCGTGAAGCTCGCCTCTGTGCGGATTACACCCACTTAAATACCTTTTATATCAAATCTTACGAACAAAAAAATAGTCCCAGTTATAAGAAACCACTGGCATATTCACATACGACATCCCAACGCTATAATAATAATAAAAGGCCGCGTCCATCTGTGGTTCGGTCAGTGATTTCGTCCCTATTTACCTTAACTCGTTCACCTCATCTGTTCTCGTCAGGTCAACGAAGTTAAGCAACGATGAGTCTGGCTAGTAGCATATGGGTGACCATTTGGGAATAACAGGCACTGTATGTGCTCTCTGCTTATCTCGGCATTGTTTCCAGTCGTCCTGAATTTCTACTTTCTACTGGAATAAAATAGTGCCGACTCAGGAGAGGCGTGGTTGGTGATTGCGCAACTATTGCCACAAAAAATTTCACGCGCAGGTCACATGTATGACCACTGATGTCCGTGGTCTTCATCGACAACGATGGATGAACATGTATTCACCTGGCTACTCCTTAGACAGAATCAAATTCTAATCATTTAAGCTATAGTGTTCAATCCCCACCAGGTGGTGTTATTCACACAATCTCATATATTGCCTTGGCAGAATACAAATTGGATTTCGCAATCTAGTTGGGGATTATCTTTTCTATACATCACAACCCTTTCCCTACAGAAGTGACATTTCTAGTGTTTCTCTACTTAGTAGTTATTTACTTTAGAAGATGAGAGGTGACGTTAGTCCAGTGGTTAACGACAAATACTGACAGCCTGAGTGTCCCAAGTTCGAATTCAGTTCGTTCCACAAAACTCACTTTCCCTTTAAGCGTTGGCAATATTCACGCATTTCCTCCTGTAAGTACCCGATGTCTTTCTATAAAAACATTCTGACTAGAAAATATTGGGGAAACCAATGCCAACAGCAGAATATTCTGATTCATATGATGATGATGATGATGATGATGATAGCCCATATATGGTGAATCAAGCTCCAATCGCTCGTTTCTCCTTTAATGTGTTTCTAATTATGACTAGGAAAATATCGGGAAAACCGATGCCAACAGCAGAATATTCCGATTCATACGATGATGATGATGACGATGATAGTCTATACCTGCTCAACTGAGCTTCAATCGCTCGTTTCTCCTTTAATGGATTTCTATAGCAAGAACATATCTTTAAATTTCCTTAAAATCGTGTATATATATATATATATATATATATATATATATATATATATATATATATATATATATATATATATATATATATATGCAACTTTGTTTTTTGTTTGTATTTCTTTCTGGTGGACCAGATTTCGTCTTCCTGGCATATGCGAGCTTAATTTCTTTACGCTTCCAAAAAATTTTACACCGAGACGTTTAGGATCTGATGTGATCGTCTCTCCGAGATTTCGACATCACGAGCCAAAGTTTTTCCGAATAAGATCTGAGGTCAGTTGGTTGAACTTGCTACGAGAGAGACGGGGCACACCATTTCCATAGCTCACATAGATTAGAAGTTATAGGAACCCTGCTCCTCGCATAATCGAGCCTTGAAAATCGATGACACACATAAGTGAAAAAAAAAAAAAAAAAATAAAATAAAATAAAAAGGGCCAGTTTTTAATGTGGCAAAAATCCAACTGTTACTTACGGCAAAAATAAAAATCGCCTCACTCTAAAAGAATGTATTTCCCTTTAGAGAAGACAAAGCAGATACTACACTTTAATCCAGGCTTCTAAAATTCGGTTTAAAATAACATTTACATCGCTAAAAGTGCTGATAACATTTACATCGCTGATTAATGTGTTCATTCATTTCGTCTGAATCAGATGATTATATCGGGAAAACCAACCTGATATCTTTCTAGTTAGAATTGTTTCCTAGAAACACATCTAGTATGGAAGTCTAGGAAGGGACCACATGAAAGTTGCTAGCATCCTTAGTGAAAGTGATTTTTGTGAAACGATTTTTTTTTTACATAGGCATCACCACTTATCAAGGCCAAGAGGCCACTCGATGATAAGGGTTAAAGAGTGTACAGTAGAAATTGGACAATATAGTAACCGTTAGTAATGGAGATTCGGTAAATTTGTTAACTTATATGGAACGGCTCATCAAAAACTTGTTCACGTTAGACTTGAAGATAACCATATTTTAGTCAGCTGGAAAGCAGAAAAACGGAAGACAATTCCACAGGCGTGCAGTTCTAAGAAAGAAGCTTTGCTCATGGAATCTACGTTTAGGTTTAGGCACAGATAAAGAGTAGTTGGAATTTGTGGTAGTGTTTTCTGCTAGACGGGGGTTTCTTGTGAAAGTTTGGCGAGGGGGGACCATAGAATGGAGTTCAGTCGAGCATTTGCCATGAAAATAACGATAAAGCAGAGAAAACTCGCAACATCTCTTCTGTGAGAAAGTAGTTGCAGGGAAGAGAAAAGGACATCCCCCACAAGGCTACGAAGTCTATTTTGAACTCTATCAAGGCAGGATAAGTCCTTTCTAGCAGCTCCTACCCAAACCTGGATTCGAACTTGGAACACTCAGCTTGTCAGTCCGTGTCGTTAAACACAAGATCACCGTTACCTCCAGAAAATAAGCTATCATAGATCAACGGCATTACGAGCATCTACATAGAAATAAATGAGAGAGAATATAGAAGGAAAAGGTGGCGGGAAATGATTAAGCGAAAGTGTTTCCGCGCAAATGAAATGGATTCGAACTTGGCACACACAGGTTGTCAGCTTGTGTTGTAAACCACTTAGCTACTAACACCTTCCAAGATTGAATGGACGCTATTTATTTTAAGTAAACGAAGAAAGTAGTTCGAACGTAGTTGAGGGTGATCAAGAACGTTCACTTTTTCTCGTGTTACTACATCCATATATAGTGAAAAGCGTTACTCCTTTATTTGGCTTATACCATTTACCCCTGATTCTCATCTCATGATGCTGAGCGTTTAGTACGAAGGCATCAAATACCATTTTTGGGATACGTGATATGACTCGACTTCTAATACGCTAACCATTATACTAAATGCGCCGGTATTGTAGAAGGGTCTAATTGGAACAAAGCGCGGGTGCGCATATACAAATACCGAGCCGTGTGCGAAATGACGTCACAATAAGGAAAAAGAAAAATGAAAGACAGCACGTTAGAGACGACGAGCACGTTAGAGAAGAAAAGCACGTCAGAGACGTGGGTGACGTCACAGCCGTAACGAGAAGTCGCGCGTGGTGGGAGAATGCGAAATAAATGTCGTTGTTACAAAAAAAAAAAAAAGAACAGGAGTTGGAGTTCTTTCCTATTCTTTGTCTCATTTGTGGCTGAGTCTACAACGTGTTGGGTCCCAGGTTTCTACATGTTAACGCGTGTGTAACGTTACGCAATCACCTCTATCAGAGGCTCTATTCGCCTGGCGATTTCTCACGGTTAAAATTGTATTTTCTATGTTCTGTCACGTTAAAATCTAATCTACTAATTGAGTATTATGGTGCATTTTATGTGCCATTATATAATCCTCACAGATTATCTTTTCCCTTTTTAAAATAGAGTAATGTAGTATCTATTCGTTCGACATGATACCACCCTCACATTTCTTTTTAATGTCATAGTGTGGGTCTCCTTGCTGCTTCTATTGCTTGGGAACGTGGGTAGAAGTACCAGGAATCCATTTTCAATAATCTACCCGACGAGTGCAGGACCAGGAACTGCCAAACTGAAGTACACCTCCTGGGTATTGCTAGGAAGTCCACCATTTCAGGCCTTGCCACCTACTTTAGAAGCGCTCACTTGACGCCCCTCACCTTCCGACCTTGTGTTACATCTTGCTTTGATGGGAAGCAAGTAAATATCTACCATCCTCACAACTATTAACCCCCCTCTTCATGAAATGGGCAATGTAGTAGATGTGTGTTCGTCACATATACCAGTGCAAATAATATGCGGTCGCATATTCTTACGAGTAATAATAATTATAACTTTTTTTTTCTACGTGGGGTTTATCGTTCATGAAGATCCGGAAATTCCTCTATGATAAAGGTTAATGAGTGTTATGTCGACGGTGAGACAACACCATCATGATCAGTAATGGTGGAACTTAATTATGATTTAATTGTATAAGAGAGCAGCAAATTTCCTTGCAATTCTTACACTAGTCGTTACTAGTGAGTAGTCTATATATATCAAAGGCAAAAGGTGTGTGTGTGTGTGTGTGTGTGTGTGTGTGTGTGACTGACAAAAACTTTCGGCATATTTTCGCCAGATAGGTATCATTTTTGAAGCTGGAACCTTCCAACGACAAATATCGAAAAATTGGCCCAAAACATTCATTTCTTCACCCTTGACTAGGCAGTTTTGTACAGGGAGGTGTAACAAAAAAAAAATCGTTCCTTAATTTTCTCTCCTACTGCTACTACGACGATGACGTCGTGTTTGACCTAGAAAACGTTGACGTTAGTTTAAACCACCTGCAGTTTGTTTAAATGTTTAATTTTTTCGGTTCTCAGTTGTTTGTCTCTTTGGCATCGGGGTAAGGTGTCAGACATTTTTTTTTCGCCTTAGCTTCGACTTCGAGCCTACCTCCCTATCAAAACTTTTTTTTTCTTTTACGCCTCCAAACATCGGGGCAACGTTTTTTTTTTTTTTTTTTTTAAATTTAAACAGGGTTATTACTTCGCTTATTGTTTAATTTCACCCCCTACACACACCTCCAAACACGCGGTCATCTTAAGATTGCAGGTTGAAACAGGGTTATTTATGCCATTTTTCCTGCTTTTCGCCGTTCATGTTTTTTCCTTTTTTACGTTCGTTTTTTTTCTGATTTTTTAACATCGTTTTTTAAATAATATGCAAACAGGGTTATTACTTACCCCCTCCCTCAACACACACACCTCCAAGCACTCGGGAAACGCCGGGCACTCCCGCTAGTCTATAATATAAACCTCACCTGTCTGTTTAAATGTATGTCTATATGTATGTATGTGTGCATAAAACTTTCGACAGAGTCGACGGATTTTCACAAGATCAGTATAGTTTAGAAGCTCGACCCCTCGGACTACAAATATCGAAAAATCGGCTAAAAACATTACCTCCTTCGACCTCAACTGGGTCCATTTCTACAGGGAGGGGTCGCTTTTTTCGCTGATATTTTCAAAAGTCATTCCCTTCTTTTCGATTTACTAGCCTTAATTTAAACGTACGTCATTTCCAGTTTGAGGATGGGCGCAATAGCAAAGACGTCACTGTCTTTTCACGTTCTTTTCCTCCTTCGTGGTACAGGTTCGAGCCAGCCTGCCTACTACCACTTTTTTTCTTTTTGCTCAGCACACACCTCCAAACACCCGAGGAACGCCAGGCACCTAGGCTAGTCTAATATATAAACGGCTATATGTCTGTCTGTTTGTCTGTCAGTCAGTCTGTCTGTTGGTCTGTCAGTCTCCATATTTTCAAACTCTATCTCCTTTGAAAGTAAAAATCACGGAACGGCGCTAGGGGCCTCAAATGGTTGGATTTTTTATTAGCCGTTCTTTTATGGGTCTTTAGCCGATTTTAAGGGGCCAACAATGAAAAAAATCGTTAAACATTTCGTACATTCATCTTAGTTTATTTTTTAAATTTTTTATCGGTTTATATGCATGTCACGTTAGTACACCAGCTTTGAATGCTGCAGTTTTGGTTTCGAATCTAGCTGATGCCACCCGGATACTTTTTTTTTGTACTTTTAAAATCACGACTCTATAATATGTACGAAATCTGAACAAAGTAAAATATATTTAAGCGTATTTTACGCCCGGAAAGCCCCCCCCCCTCGCTAGTCGTTAAGAAAACCAAGCAGTTTTCCCTGGAATCTGAATGACAGAATGTCTCTCGAGATTTCCAATATCTTCATTTTTTTCTTTACGATAATTATAATAATACGTTAATAATAATTACGATAATTTACGTAATTCATCTGTTCTTACACTATCTGTTATGCGTGATGTGGTCGATAATTTCCGTGAAATTTGAGTACTCTCTACCTATTGCGATAGCCATTGCAATGATTTTGCATCATCACAATAGATGCTTACCATTGAATTCTCGCTGGCAAAGATCATTGGTCATTTTATTGGCAATAAACCTTTCCATAAGTATTATCCGATATTTGTCATGTAGAAATCTGATTAGCGTCCTCAGAGTAATGTTACTATTTAGATAAGCCTTCTTAACATTAGGAGGGTCTCTGTTAACTATTCTCTACCTTCACTCTACGAAGAAATGTTCATATTTTTCTAGTAATTATAAAGATTTGGTCTGTCATTAGATTGATTTGCGTTATCGTTTTAAAAAAGAAGAGAAACAAGATAATAATAATAATAATAATAATGATAATGATAATGATAATAATAATAATAATAATAATAATAATAATAATAATAATAATAATAATAATCTATATATTAATACGATAGCGCGTTTGTTATTTTGTGTCTGTCATGTTGACATCTTTTTTCTCGCGAGTGACTGTCATGTAATTGTTATGACCTTTCATTTCTAGTAATAAATAATTTTATCAAGAATTCTTCATAAATTTTCGTTTCGGTTATAGCTGAAGGAACTCAAGTTTATATATATATATATATATATATATATATATATATATATATATATAAGCTGAACATCTGTGTGTGTGTCTGGTCATGAATATGCTCCTATATGGTTGACTATTTTAAAAAATCTGATCACATATAATGATAGAAAGTGTATCGAGACACAGGAATGGGTATGTTTGATCTGGAATAATGATGATTCATTAAAATTGTGGGGTCTGCGTTCGCGCCTAGTCCACAAAGTATGGAAATAAAAATTTTAAAAATTTAAAAAAAAAATCGTTTACAAGTGTTTTTGATATAGATGTACATAAGAATACTTTGATAAGTATGTTTTAATTTAAATAGGGATGGTATAATAAAATTGTGGGGTCTGCGTTCGTGCCTGGCCTCCATAGAATAGAAATAGGCACAAACTTTAATAAATACTTTTCATATCTATCTGCGTAAGTTTTACTTTGATAATTATGCTTCAGTTTGAAGAAATATGGTATAATAAAATTATGGGGTGTTTGTTCGCGCCTGACCTCTATAGAATGGAAATATGTTACAAAGTTTTACAAGGTTTTTTAATATAGATCCACAGAATATTGTGATGAGTGTTTCAGTGTGAACAGGTATGGTATAATAAATTATGGAGTTTATCTATTTTATGTTTACTTTCATCATATTTTGCTTTGGTTTTGATCTCCCCAAATTCGAAGCTATCTTTTTACAACCCTTCCTTTTCATAACCTATCATGCTTTCATAAATCAGAGTCCATTTTCTGTAGGCTGTTTTTATACCCAGTCAACGACGGGCATTTTTGCTAGTATATATATATATATATATATATATATATATATATATATATATATATATATATATATATATATATGTGTGTTTATAAGTTTTGGTTTCAGTTTCGATTCAAGCTGATACACCCAAGTCCTATGGATATATTTTTTTATTTTTGAAATCACAACTTTATAATAAATAAGAATCGATAGAAAATTGTCTCTATAATAATATATACGAAATCTGCATAAATTAAAATATCATATATAAGGCGGATTTTACGACTGGGCTATGCAGGGCACCCCTGCTAGCTTAGATAAATACTTTTGCAGTTTTAACAAAAGAGCTACAATAATATCAGGGCGTCTCCATTTAAGCTGAACATCCACAGAATGCCAACATTAATATATTACATATCAAAGAGTCTGCTGTGGGATTTCAACAAGTCCCGCTAGTAGTAGTAGTAGTAGTAGTAGTAGTAGTAGTAGTAGTAGTAGTAATAAATTTGGAATCAGGTGGGTGACTGAGAAGACACAACGGATAACAATCATGGAAACGGCTAAACTATTAAAGAAAACCCTTGAATACGGAGACTACAACGCGTGATCCACAATTCAATCTTAATAATAATAATAATATATTGATTGTTCCACGCAAACAAAACAGGTCTGTAAAAATGTGCCAAAGTTTTGGTATGTTGACAGAATTGATAGTTAAGATAAATAAAACCTTAGCATTTGGAATATAGTGAAATTGTTATGTATATATATATATATGTATATATATATATGTATATATATATATGTATATATATATATATATATATATATATATATATATATGTATATATGTTATCAAAAAGTAAATATTAAATATTTAACAAAGCAAAACTTATCAAGATAAGAAAAGCTCAACACTATGAAGAGGAGCAAACAATAATATTAAATGAAAGATGAGGAAAAAAAATTATATGTAACTTTTATTATATCAAAGGGAAAAATTAAAAAAAAACTAATTAGGCCATGGCTGATGAGAACCATTTAGCTTCGAAATGCCTTGG
>NC_136514.1:48013422-48025922 GCF_053919585.1 Euprymna scolopes | reverse complement strand
TTTCTTTTCTTTTTTCTTTGTTTTTTGAGGTGGAGAAGGAAATTGTTCTCTGGTTATAGTACCATACTCCCAGGCATCACTTTCTCCATTTTAGAACATTACTGTATTATCTCTTTTATTTATTTTTCTTTGCCATAAACCTATCAGCCAAGCATTGTCTTCTCTTTTGGGAAGGTTGCAATGTGATATATGTTTCTTCGAGATAATACCATCCTCTCAGGTTAGCGAAATATGCGTGTGCGTGTTTAAAAAAACAATGAATTATGATAAACAATAATCAGACAGTTGCTTTGTTTCTGTTAGACTGAGGGTTGGTTTTGCTACCCTCCCAAGCATTATCTTCTCTCTGAATTAGTATTGCAAATCGCCTGAGTCTCCACACCTGCGAATGCCGACGGGCGTGCTCGAAACATTTTTATTAGCCGAAATGAGCTTATCAAAGTGTGCTGGCTTATTAGAAAAATCACCTGACCCTTATATCTAAACCACTGACAATATATATATATATATATATATATATATATATATATATATATATATATATATATATATATATATATATATATATATATACCGTACAACTAATAAAATAATGTGAATGTTATATAAATATTCTTGTGATATTGGGATTGTTTCCTAAAGATATATATATATATATATATATATATATATATATATATATATATATATATATATATATATATAAGCTGAATGTATGTGTGTGTCTAGTCACGAATAGTCTCCTATTTTAAAAAACTGATTCCATATAATGATAGAAGATGTATCGAGACACAGGAATGGGTATGCTGGATCTGACAGAACGGTGGTTCCTTAAAATCGTGGGGTCTGCGTTCGCGCCTGGTCCACAAAGTATGGAAATAAAGAATTAAAAAGAAAAAAAATGTTTACAAGTGTTTTTGATATAGATGTACATAAGAATACTTTGATAAGTATGTTTCAACTTAAATAGGGATGGTATAATAAAATTGTGGGGTCTGCATACGTGCCTGGCCTCCATAGAATGGAAATAGGCACAAACTTTAATAAAGACCTTTTATATCTATCTGCGTAAGTATACTTTGATATTTATGTTTCAGTTTGAAGAAATATGGTATAATAAAATTATGGGGTGTTCGTTCGTGCCTGACCTCCATAGAATGGAAATATGTCACAAAGTTTAACAAGGTTCTTTAATATAGATCCACAGAATATTATGATAAGTGTTTCAGTGTGAACAGGTATGGTATAATAAATTATGGAGTTTATCTATTTTATTTTTACTTTCATCATATTTTGCTTTGATTTTGATACCCCCAAATTCAACCCAAATGTACAACCCTTCCTTTTCATAACTTATCATACTTTCATAAATCAGAGTCCATTTTCTGTAGGCTGTTTTTGAACCCAGTCAACGACGGGTACTTTTGCTAATACACACACACACACACACACACACACACACACACACACACACACACACACACACACATATATATATCTTTAGCAAACAATCCCAATATCACAAGTATATTAATATAACACATTATTTTATTGGTTGTACGATATATATATGAGAGAGAGAGAGAGAGAGAGAGAGAGAGAGAGAGAGAGAGAGAGAGTTGTTTTATCTGTATGAAAGATATCCAGTTTAAAAATGTGCAATCTATATTTTGCTATTCACTTATCGTATTATCATTTTCTTAAATGATTTTTTATTATTTTAATTTATTAAGAAAAATTTTTTCATTCGGCTTTAAAAGGACCAAGAATTTTTTGGATTAAAAAATAAATAAATGAATAAATAAATAAAGGAAAAAAAAATGAAAGATTTTCAGATAGAAATTCGTTTTTAATCTGATATATATGATCCCGGCCAAGGCAAAAAGTGTAGTATCTGTTCGTGATATCATACTTCATCTGTTCTGTCCTCAGTGAAAAAGAAATCCTTATAGACTGAGGTAATATTTGGGGGGGGGTCTCACAATCCAAAGTTCCGCTTTTAAGGGAACTCTGTATGTTCCCGATTATCAGTGTGACAAATAGAGATCCTCTCCTACTCACATTTAATTATTGCAATAAATATGATATCCTTTTAATCGATTAAACACTAACTCTTCAGATTGTGAAAAGAATAAACACTTTAAAATAATCGAAAAAAGAAGAAAAAAAGGAAAAATAAGAAAAGCTGAAAAAAAAAACACTTAGTTATTTTTAGATGCCGATTGTCCATGCGCATTATTTAAAATATTTGGACTACGTTTCTCACCTTGGATTTTAATCTTATAACGTTTCAGCCGATGTAACATCCAGCCTTGCTCATATGCATCCTGACGAACTCGGGAATCCACACGAAATGTTGAACTTTAATCCTCGAAACAGGGCAGATTGTTCTCGTTCCGTCAGATAAGATCGGATGGAAATGTTGTATAATTCTTAATCCTGTCATTTAGTTAGCATCTCCTATATTGTGGACTGAACCTTCAACCCACATGGATCAAATAATCGATTCAGTTCGAAATTTCGTACAGATTCCCGAGTTCAATAAGATACACGTGAAGAAGGTCGAAGTAATCTTCGGTCGAAACGTTGTGAGAATAACACTCAAGATGATGATAGTACTTCCAAGGTTCCACATAATACGAATAATTGTTCAATTTTTAATAGGGTGTTCACATTTGTTCATTAATCTAACGTAAAATGATCTTGATTTGTATTTTGAAATTTCCTGTAAATCTATTCAGGTATTATTGTTGGAATATTTTTTCTTTCCTTTTTTTATTTTTTTATTTTCTTAATAAAATTTTGCACGTAAAGTATTGGATTTATAGAGAGAGGGGGAGGGAGAGAGAAAGAGATATATATTGAATAATCGTATTTAGGTGGGCATTTTAATCGCCTCCACCACCGCCAGTAAGCTTATTGTATTTAATTCTTTTTTTCTTATCGATTAAACGCTTCGTTCTTAGATTATGAAAAAATTAATTTTAATTAAAAAAAAAAACAAGGTTTTTTTTAATTGCAAGTTCAATTTTTGAGAACGAGGTTCAGTTTTGTTATACGTATTTAAATAATCCCTGGACATGATCTCCCACGAGGATGTGTTCGCCATCCTACGTATAATCATCACTGGAATTTACGGAAGAAATTTGCGTGGGATTTTGTGCTGGGCCTGTTGCTTTGTTTGGCATTAAACACGAGAAATATTAGATATAAAGAATTTTAGAAAAAGTGAGAGAGAGAAAGAGAGAATTAGAGAGAGAGAGAGAAAGAGGGAGAGGGAGAGAGGGAGGGAGAGAGATAAAGAAGAGAAAGGGAGAAATACAGAGGAGAAAAGAGAAAAACAGAGAGAGAAAACAAGAGAGAACAAGGAAGGAGGAGAAACAAATAAAGCGCGCGCGAGAGAGAGAGAGAGAGAGAGAGAGAGAGAGAGAGAGTAAGAGAGAAGACTCCTGCACGCGCACGCTATTAAGATAGATAGATAAAAACAGAGAGAGAGAGAGAGAGAGAGAGAGAGAGAGAGAGAGACACACACACACAGAGAAAGAGTGAGAGAGGGGAGTGAGAGAGGGAGATAGACGAGGAAAAAGAGAACGAGAAGAAAAGTAGACACTTTTGAAAAGATCGCCTTTAAGTGTTTTGTGTATATAATAATTGTACATTAACGGATGGAAGAATCGAGGATAGAGAGCACTAACCAGACCTCATCTTGACGGGTACGGAAAATACTGAGACATTGGAGAGGATATATTATAACAGCCCAAATCCCAGAGAAAGATAATGACCGTTGCCAGCGAGAAATCAATGGTAAGCAGCAGTTGCGATAATGTAAAATCATTTGCAGTGCTTATCGAAAGAGTACTGGAAATCTCCTTGTCAGACTCTAGTGGACAATCATTGATGATAACCTGCGTACAAAATAAATAACAATATGTAAAAAAAACAAAATAAAAATAAAAAAAAACAATGGTCATAATATGTTACGTTTCCCTTAGGCAGAAGCATCGGTTGGAACCGAAAAGTAATGGTTATTAAGCGTTAGGAAGGGTTAAAAAAAAAGTGAAGAAGGAAAGAACCACCCAGACCTCCACTAAAAATCTATAGAGAGTACTGGAATCCTGAGCAGACTCGTGGCCGCTGAACTTTTGGAAGACCAATCACTGTTATTGTGTCGTTACATTTCAACCATTCGCACTCGCACGTTCTCTGGTACCGTCGCAACGACTCAGCATTTTCTTTTTAGGTGAATAAAAAAGCATTTATTCCAGTAATTTCCAACAACGCACTTTTTTTTTGTTTCCCGCGTTGACAATATCGCGCATGTGTCCGGTCGCTTCAACACGCGTCAAACATCTCTTCTCTCTCCGCTTTTCTGACCACGCGGCGCATTCTTTCTATCGCCGCATATGAGTCAAAACATCTCCGGTCGGTTGATTTGTTCTCTTCTTCTTCTTCTTCTTCTTCTTCTTCTTCTTCTTCTTCCCGTGATGTCAGCATGTACACACTTTCTTAATTTGCATATGTGCTACTACTGCTTCTGCTAATATTTTCGCTAGTCAGCTATCATAGGCTGCTGCTGATTTTCTCACATGCGCCTATGAGCGCTATGCTACATTACCAGCGACAAATTAATGATAAACGGTTTTTGTGAGAACGCAGAATGATTTTAAGTGCTGACTGGAAGACGTGCAGTGTACTAAAACTCTGAAAAGACTTGTCATTTTGGCTACACGTTCTGAGAAACAAAAAGGACACAGCAAAGAGACAAGTGCGACATATGAGCGTCTATTACATACCCCAAACGGTGATGATGGAGGTAAAAAAAAAGAAGCTAACGATAGCCCCTCTCAAATTATACATAATTGAATGCCTAAGGAGCACAAAATATTGTAGAAAATTATCAATCTCATCGATAATGTAATGAGAATAGAGCAACTACAGGGTGATCCGAAAGTAGCACCCTATTCTAAAATAACTGTAATATAATATTTTTGAAGCATAATTTCTCCAATTAATGAATGCGAAAAAAATTATATTACATGGACTTTTATTTAAAATTCAATATAGCCACCACCATTCGCCACCAGCTTTTCAAGTCGACCATGAACCGCATCAACTGATTTCACAAGAAACTCTTGCGGGATGGAACTAATAACTGCACGTATTCTCCCTTCAAGATTAAAAACCAAATTCATGCAGCAAATCTGAAAAGAAAAGAAAAAAAAATTTAATTACCACAACATTAAGTAACATATTACAGCATTTTAATAAATTACAGTTATTTTATCAACCTACAGAAAAAAAAGTAATCAGAAAAAGAAAAAAAAAATTAATTACCACAACATTAAGTAACATATTACAGCATTTTAATAAATTGCAGTTATTTTATAATAGGGAGTTACTTTCGGATCAACCTGCAGAAGTGACAGCTGGAGGAGAGCCCCTACTCAGATAAAAATACAGAGAGGCATTTTCCAACGTGACGCCCTATCTCTACTACTGTTTATCATAGCGATGGTTCAGCTAATAGCATACTAAGAAAATAGTAACGCTGGATAAGATACAAGTTCACAGATGCAGAAAAAAAAATCTCCCCGAGTAGCAAGCCAGAACACTCGACCCAAAGTCCGCGGTTAACGGTGTCCAGACAGACATAACTCCGGATATTAAACTTGGTATTTGTGCAGAATTGTATAGAAAAAAACAAAAAAAAAAAAAAAAAAAAAAAACGGCTGCCCAGCCCCATCCCCCAGAAAAAAAATCAGAAAAAAAAAAAAAATTTTACTTTATATTAGTTACAAAAATAAAAAAAAACTATAAAAAAATATTACATAAAAAAACAGAACAAAGGGTTTTATTTTTAAACCTTTGTTAAAAAATACGAAAAACACACAAAAATAGTTTTCTTATTAATTTTGTTTGACAAAAAAAAATAAAAATAAAAAAAATGGATGAAAAAAGAAAAATGCAACTTACTCGTTTATTTCATTTTTTTTTCACTTAAAAAATTGTTACAAGAACAGAACAAAAATTGTTATGGTAGGTCGCTGTTTTTTTTATTTTCGTTATATTTTTTATTTATTTTTATTTCTAGTGATTTTTATTATTTAAAATTTTTTCTACAGTATTTTTCTTAAGTAACGTTTTTACGCTTTGATAATCGGCGAAGCTCGGCAAAAGCCGGCATATTCCGAACTAAACCGAGCGGCCAGTTAGTTACATCGGGTTAAAATTCTCCACAAATACCTTAAACTGTATTATCATAATTTCCGGCTAGAATTTAAGTTTCTCAAATTTATTAATTTATTTTATTAAATTGTTAGATGGGAGTACAGAATATTAAACAATCTCCCTCTCCATGTTAATAATGGCTTTCTAAATAATGGCGTTATTTCTTCAGTACTTCTTAACATTTAAAACTATTCTGTACTTTCACGGAAGAATTTAGTAGATAAATTAATTAATAAAACATAATACGAAACTACACAAAGAGTAAGTGACCCCAAAGAGGAATCTTTAATATCAGGAACCAAATCTGACCGGATACCGTTTACTGCGGCGTTCTTCCGGTTGAACTCTAATGAACATCAATGTCGTCAGGTGGGTCTATTTTTTTTAAAGCCATTTTGTGTACTAATTTGGAAAAACAATTCAGACCCATTCCTCGAAGAATCTACCATATAAAGGAGTGTTGTTTTTTTTTTTAAATTATTATTTTATTTATTTTTTTATTCATTCATTTATTTTTCAGTCGAATCTAGTTGTGTCTCTCTTGTTTTATTTTCCTTCAGTCGAAGTTCTCAGAAATGAAAGGGACCCCCACCTGAGGCTACACTTGAGCTACACATGAGATACATAGATATTAGACTATTCCATTAAAGTTCTTTATTTAACAAATCCCGAGTTAATAAAAGAACACTTTTCGTCTTCCGGATTGACCATTTTAATATGTTATATTATATCTTTCTTTTAATCTCTTGGTCTTACCGGATTCTAAGACAAGAGTTTATCTAGTCTGATGGAGTATCTAGCTTCGTGTTTCTAGTTTAGGTAACATCACTTGGAGAAGATGCACTATTATTCGTAAAAGACTATTACGGATTAGCTATACAGCGATGTTATTTGGGCTGGGAAGATCATGATTTGGCATATTTAGTCTGGGTTTGCTTGTAGGGAAATGTATCTTCATACCAGGTTTACCTGACAAGCCCCTGTACAGAAAGATCTTAGAGACTCGAAGATAATGTCTAGTAGGCATTCAAGTTACGCATGCATGTCCAGAGAGAAATGGACTGGGTGAAAAAGAAAGAGAGGATTTGTGAGAGGGAGGAAGAAAACGAAGAGGGGGAAAGAAAGAAGGATAGAGAGACGGATAGAGAGAGAAGTAGAAATATACTACACTTTTTGCCTCGGCAACGTTGGGTAGCCCTGTTAATTTAGAATAAGGGAAATGCCATCTATATTTAAAGCAGTTATAGTGTCTCTTCTCGGACATTAGCGCCTCCTTGGGGATAGAGGTAGTGTAATACATGTTTGTTTATTATGATACCGCCCTTTCATGCATTACCTCCTCCTTTGGAGGACATTGTAGCATATGTTAATTCGTTATGGTACGAGGTGCCTTCAATAAGTTTCCAGACTTTTTTCATATGGCCACTTTTATTGATAGTACACACATGAAACTCTAGTCCCGTTCGAAGTAATCTCCTCTGGCTGCAATGCACTTGTTGTACCGTTCCAACAACTTCCGGGAGGCCTTCTTGAAGTCCTCTTTCATCTCCTCAACTATCTCATAACGACAGCCTCTAAGGTTTTCCTGGAGCCTACGAAATAACCAAAAGTCACAGGGAGAAAGGTATGGACTATAGGGAGGGTGAGGAATTTTCTTGATGCCTATCTTGGTTAAATAGTGTGTGACAAGGATGAAGTTGATGACTGGTACATTGTCCTGGTGGAAATGCCACTGCCCCGATTTGAAGAGTGCTGACCTCTTTCGACGGAATCCTTTCCAGAACTTCCTTAAAACCTCAACATAGCATTCCTTGTTTACTGATGTTCCAGTGGGAACCCAGCACATGTAGATCATGCCTGTGTTGTCAAAAAAAAAAAAAAAAAAAAAAAGAAAAAAAAGTGGGATCATCATAAGTTTCTATGTGGATTTGCTCTGTTTCGCCTTCTTGTATCTGGGAGAGCCAGCGTGCTTCCGCTGGGAACCCTGTCTCTTGGTCTCTGGGTCAGAGCAGTAGATCCAGCTTTCATCGCAGTTCACCAGAGCATCAAGAACTGCGTGATCTGAATTAATCAAATTGACTATCTCCCTGCTGTCATGACACCGTCTTTCTTACTCGTATCATTCTTCCAGGCTAAAAAGCATTTTTGCGAGTCGTTACATAAATGAAAATGGTGCTCTATATTTTAGTTTTTGAAAATAAACTTCGTCTCTTGCATATTTCGAGGATTGTATTAGAGAACGGCAAATAATTCGAAGTCAAGCTTAACCAAACCCGTGACGATTAGAACACTTTTAGCCTTGTCTTAAATTATAGTATTTTTTTATTATGCAGATTATATATAAGGCTCATCTGTTAATATAGAGTGAAATAGTGAAGTAGTTACAAGCATGGCTGTGGATTCGGTGTACAGGTTCGAGCCCTGTCTGGTTTACTGTGTGATAAAACCATGTGCTACCCAACTTGACAACATTGCTGACAACAACGTTGTTTCTGTGACCTTCTTTTGCAGTACTTCTGCAGAATTTGCACCAGACGTAAATAACTAGCAGCTCGGCTTTGCTCGAAACATGACGTTAACCGCCGGCTTTTGCCGAGCGTTGCCGATTATCAAAGCGTAACAACGCCGCTCAATGGAAAATACTGAAGAAAACATTTCGATGTAATAAAATCACCAGATAAAAAGAAAATATAACGAAAATAAAAAAGAAACAACGGTTTACCGTAACAATTTCTTTTTATTCTTGCAAGGATTTTTTTAGGGGGGGGGTCAAATAAAATTGAACAAAATTATTTTTTTGTCATATTTTGTTTAACAAAGTTCTTTTTTTTTTTCAGTTTTTTTTTTGCAATTTTTTTGCATTTTTTTTTGTAACTGATGTAAAGTAAACGCTTTATTTTTTATTTTTAATGAACAAATTTTTTATGTAACGTAGGGTTGGGCGACCGATTAATAAAAACAAAACAAATTAGATTCAATTAAGACAGCTACGATATTCACTTAGGATTAGGTAGATTCTCTACGGTCGCATCAGACGATGTCAAAGTAGTGTAGAAAGGCACAGCGAATGTGGAAGAAACTTCCCCAACCGGGTAGCTTTCCGGTATATGGTTTAAGATGGAGACAAAAGTATCATAACCAATTTTCTCCACATAAACTCGAAAAGATAATTGTCGAGAAGCTCCCGGCTAGTCCTATTGACTTTTTTTCCCCAATAATTCCCCCCCCCCCCCAAAAAAAAATATCGTCTGCTTCTTTGCCGTGCATTGATCGGCGTCTTATGTCAGATTACAGAAAAATCCGGACGCATGACGTCATGTTCGGAGCAAAGCCGAGCGGACGGTTGGTAACGTCTGGTTCAAATTCTGCACAAGTACCCTTTTTGCGTCTTCTCTTCTGCCGTGTCGTCGTCTCTCACATTGTCAGCTGCTGATGTTGTGAGGTGGCGCACGAGTTCACAAAAAAAAAAAAATTAAAATAAAACAAAAGAATAAAACATAACCTTCGACATATTCTGTAAATATCAATTGCACTGTGTGTGTGTGTGTGCGTGTGTGCGTGTGTGCGTGTGCGTGTGTGTGTGATACCATCGTCAATCTACATACTTAAGCCGTGTTCATCAGTTAATATCAGCTCATCTAGATCTATTCCAAGCAACTATCTGCTTTCAACTGGGCCCAACTGTACACTCTTCTCAACCCGAAATGTCGTTAACGTCGCAAACCAAAGACTGTGCTCAAACGTAAGACTGTCTCCGCTTTATTGTTATTTTCGTGGCAAGTGCTCGCCTGAGCTTCAATCTATCGCCCCCCTCGCCAAACTTTCATGAAAAACACTCGTCTTCCTTAAACCACTATCAATAATTTCCCCCACTCGTAATTTATGCCTAAACCTAAACATAGATTCCATGAACAAAGCTCCTTTCTTAGAACTGCACGCCTGTAGAACTCTCTTCCGTTTTCCTGCTTTCCAGCTGACTACAATATGATCGTCTTCGAGTCCAACGTAAATAAGTTCTTGATGAACCGACCCCTTAAGTAATCCAATTTTCCAAATTTTCACTACTAACGATTCCTACGATATTGTCCTATTGACTACTGTACACTCATTAACCCTTATGCTCGAGTGGCCTCAGTGTCTTGATAAGTGGTGACGCCTATGTAAAAAAAACTGTCCGCAACTGTTGAAAATCGTCTCAAAACTCAGTAACACTCCTAAAATAAATTAACTCTAAACATATAGACTTATTGTTTTTTGTTCCAACTCACTGCCACACATTTTGATTAACAATCCTATTTTTACTTTCTTTTGTGTCACTTTGTGAAAAACTTCCTATAAACTTATTTCCTCTATTTTGTTATATTTTACTCTTTGTTAAAAGTCCTAACACTTTTAGGAGGAGATGTCAGTAATATCACAACTGTAGCAAATTTTTTAACAACATTGGGAAAGATATGAATCTATATATCCTCCCTACATGTGGATAAAATAGTACACTAAACAAAACAGCATTAGACGAAAAATTAGATGAATTCATACGCTTTAAATAAAATGAAAAAAACGAATAGTGATTCCCTTACAGTAGGAATACTACAATTCATAACCCTCACCACAATATCTCAATTAATTAATAAATGAACCAAGGGAAGGGCTTAAAAGACACAAAGTAGTCCCGATACACCACAAATTAATAACTATACACACCGAAAAGCGTCGAACAATAGGCTAGCATAAATAACTTAGCTAAATTAAGGCAGGAGTAATCCTCTCATTACTCCTTAACACCATCTCAGACGCTACACTTTAATACTAAACTAAACGAACAGAAACACAATATGCCACCAACTGGATAAAGGTGAGTGCACTTTGCATACTTACTAATTAAACATCCGAACACGATTAACTTAAATGATCTGTGTAATTGGAATGTTGCTATATGAGAAATATTATCGTAAAGAAGCGTTACATAAAGAAACAAACCACATAATTGATCCGAAACGAAAACTAAATACTCTAACTAAAGGGCTTTAGAAACGGAATGCTCTACCAATATAGACAAATATATGCTAGTATGTATCTGTTTGCATGTATATGGTCTGGAAAACCGACCTCTATAACGAAGCATATAAACTTATAAAATATATTTATATTCCAGTATTGAGGAAAAAATAAACAACCCAAATGAAAGACTGATAATCATTGAAATTAAGAATATATATATATATATATATATATATATATATATAAATCTATACCTGTGTAATTACTTCAGACACTGCGGTAGAGTGGAAAATTTAGCTCTCAGTATACCACCTTCATTTAAATCATATAAATAAGCCTGTATATTTTTTCACTGACTGTTAATTTTATCACATGGACATATATTTTATAAATAAGCAAATGAATAAATAATTTAAAAGCAGAAAACAAATGAACGGATAAAAAAGCGAGGAATAAAATAAATAAATAGAGCTTATCAATAAAATAGATGGATAACGAAGTCACCGCCAAAAAGAAAAAAAAACAACCATAAGGATCTAAGAGGGAAAGTGACAGCGATAGAGTTTATAATATTACTTCAGATCAATGCTAAAACTTAGGCCAATAAATAACTGTCAAGTATCAATAATACCAATACCTTTCCATGCTACAGTTTTACCACACTGGGTCGTACTACCTCCCTTTCCCTTCACCACTTACCTTTACTCTCTTTCTTAACCATATCTTCCTCCCAAAACTTCTACTGCTCACATACACAAGTACGCACCCAACTTTCTTTCAGAGCGTGAACCACACCTTATTATATTTTATAAAAAACGAATGTAATTGTGACTCTCGTTTAAATATCGCCACTTTTTTGGTCTGATGGAGTGGTCTCTTTGAATTGGGATTCCACTAAAACATTTATGCACATATGTGACCCAGATTGTTTGTATAATAAACAGACTTATATATATATATATATATATATATCTATATATATATATATATATCTATATATATATATATATATATATATATATATGACTCTCCTGTCGATTTCGACATATGAAGTTCCTCCGCAGAAACTAAGTTGCTCGGAAATCCACACATGATTAGTTTATAGTTGCGAAGGCGGCTTTGCGGGGAACCAATCACAATCGTTAACCTTTGTCGGCGCAGATGACTATCACAGGACAGAGTATACAGTAGACTGCAGGTTTTTACATCAGAGTTTCCTTCTCCTAGATACATGTCTTAACAAAGACTGGGGTTGCATCTCTCCCAATGTA
>NC_136514.1:47975922-48008422 GCF_053919585.1 Euprymna scolopes | reverse complement strand
TTATTTTAAACAGGGCATATTTCAAGAAGATTTATTATCTCTTCTATTTTTTGTAATAGTGGTGATGCCATTGAGCATCCTCTGGAAGAGAGAGAAGCTGGGGTATAGATTTGGGACTTGTAGCCGGCACTTCGATCACCTGCTGTTTATGGATGATTTGAAGGTATTTTGTAGTATTGAGAAGAAAGTGGAGACACTGGTCGGGCTCGTCGGGACATACTCTGAAGATATTGGGAAATAATTTGTAATTAGTAAGCTTGCAGTGTTATTGATGCGAAAAGGAAGTAAAGATGCATTCGAATGGAATAATGTCAAATGGAGAAGTTATGAAAAAAATTAAAATAATCAGAGTATAAGTATTTGGGACTGTGTGTGTGTGTGTGTAGAGAGAGAGAGAGAGAGAGAGAGAGAGAGAGAGAGAGAGAGAGAGAGAGAGAGAGAGAGAGATAATTGCTCCACTTCTCGTTCTCCTTCTCTCTCCCATTCCTATCCCACGGTATTAAGAAGTCTACAATTTTCCACTTGTCAATGCACAGGGAGATGAAAGAGAAAGTCAGGAAGGAGCATCTTAGAAGGGCGAAGCTAATTGCGAAGTCAAAGTTGTATGGGGAAATTTTAATTAAAGCGGTGAATGCGTAGGTGGTCAGTGTTTTGCGATACAGTACGGAAATTTTGGAATTGTCTAATAAGGAGTTGCAAGCAATAGACATCAAGCTAAGAAAAATTTTTGAAATTTTTGGTATATTACACATTAGAAGTCGCGTAGCTAGGTTGTACCAGAAGAGGAAAGAATGGGAGAGGATTGATTAGTGTGAAAAAAAATGCTAGAGCTAAGGAGACATCGTTGGAGGAGTAGAGGAGTATGCGGTTAGAAGTAAGGAGTAGATGCTCAAGGTTGTGGCAAATGAAGTTGAAATCGATGAAACCAATGCCGAGGATGTGAAACGTATGTATAGAGAAAGTATAGAGGAATAAGCTGGGAAGAAGATGCACGGAAAGTTCTTTAACAGTGTATCAGATGTGGAGGATGACAGATCATGCTGAGTATCTGGGTAAGAAGCACTGAAGCCTTTGTTTGTGCAACACAAGAGTCTGAAGCCGCTAAATTAGACCTAGCAGCATATTTGAAACAATGTGTTTTGTCTTAACGTTGTAATCTTTGAACATTCTTTATAGTATATATCTATAGATGCATATATACTCACTTACGATGATGAGTCGTAGTACCGCAAAACACATGTCCGTAGAAACATATCCCATCTATGAATAAATATTATATATTTATATATGCTGGCATGGGTGCCCGTCGTTGCCCGGGTTTTTGGAGGTGTGTGTTGAGCAAAAAAAAAACACACACAAAAAAAACAAAAAATAAAGGGCTAGTAGGAAGGCAGGCTCGAACCTGTACCGCAAAGGAGGAAAAGGACGGGGAAAAACCTGACGTCTTTGCTGTTACGACCACCGCCAAACCGGAAGTGACGTAGGTTTAAATTAAGGATAGGCAATCGAAAGGAGAGGATGACTTTCGAAAATATCAGCGAAAAAAGCGCCCCCCCTGTAGAAAAGTGTCCAGTTGAAGGTGAAGATATTAACGTTTTTAGCCGATTTTTCGATATTTGTCGTCTGAAAGATCGAACTTCAAAATGATACTGATCTTGTAAAAATCCGTCGCCTCTGTCAAAAGTTTTAAGCAGACATACAAACATACATACATACATACATTTATATATTGGTAACAAATTTTTTTGACCCAAACCGATTAAAAAGCTTACCCTATCTCTGAATACCCTTTATGTAAAATTTCAAGTGTTTAGACCAGAAATTGTCTGAGTAATTTGGTAGATACCGCAGAGGTAAATTTTTTTTTAACATTGACCCCTATTATGACCCCTTTACATTTATCGTTTTGGTCTCAAATCAAGTTAAGTTAGATCCATATCCAAGGAACCTATATCTAAAATTTCAAGTGTTTAAACCAAAAATTGTCGGAAGAGTTTGGTAGGGTTCTCAAAGGTCAAATCGTTGAACTTTGACCCCTTAACAGCCAAATTTCTGGCTGCAAACGGATTATACAGATTTTCCCAAATCTCATTACCCTGTATATCAAATTTCGAGTCTGTAGACTTTAAATTGACAGAGTTATTGTGTAGGGAAATACAGACAGACAGACAGACACTTTCACTTTTATCTATATCTATCTTCTATACTTCTTCTATCTATACTCCTATAAATTCGTTTTTATTTTGTGTGTATTGATATAGATATTAAAAAAACCCTTTTTTACTTATTTAAAAAGAAAATACAATTTTCATATATATGGGTTGTGAAATTGCATTCATCTGCAAAAGATCTAGCGAATTTGCATATTCTTTTATAAATTCATTTTAATTAATTCCCTATTAGTTGCTTCGGTTTTCTAATGGGATAATAATCTTTTGTTAACTATTATGTGCAATTATATTCATGCAGATATTCTACATGATTTATACTTGCATAATATTTGCGTAAAATGTTTATAGTAAACACAAAATTGTTTCCATATATATTTATGTATACGTATATATTTTTGTTTAGCAAATTTTGCCTACCAAACTCCTCCTAGAGTTTTTGGACTACAGACATGAAACTTCATATATAAGGTATTTGAATACATGCAAAACTTTATATTTGGGTCTTAGCCCGGAAATAATCGGTGTAAAAGTGTGAAAATTAAAAAAATGAAATTTGGCAGGTGAAGGTCGAACGCCCCCCTTACGAATGCATAACGTAATAGCTATTGGTTCATTTTTAATTTCTAGTCTTGCAGTAAACATGTTATCATAGCCCAGTCATTGACGATAGAGGCAAAATAAATCGTGAGCTGAACGTTTTGGTTTCGATTTTCGGTGGTGGCGCATGAGTTTTTTTTTTAATACTTTTTAAATCATTAGTATATATTGCATCCAATCTATATATATATATATATATATATATATATATATATATATATATATATATATATATATATATATATAAGATAAAAATGTCCGTTTGTCTTTCTCTATGGTAGTTAAGGAAGACTATTATAGAGAAAGGCATTACTTTACATATGCACACTTTTTAATATATACATATGCACATAAATTTATGAACAGTACATATAGCACGAGAAAAGCCGGACGGAACTGCTAGCAGATATATAAGATAGATATATATAAAGAGAGATAAAGAGGGACACATATAATGTGTGTGTTGATGTAAAAAGAGGAAACTCGTGCATATGTAATGGGAGACAACTCTCCATGGTTCCAGGAAAGCTAATTTATACCAATAAAATTATCGTTATAATATAACAAAAAATATTACGACGTAACTTAATAAGCGATAGATTAGCGCGTAATTGCAGTAACCCGATTGAAGACTCTGTGACCGTGGGTTCGAATCCTGGGCATAGCCCGTCTGCTAATGACCGTAGTGCGGCGAAACACGTATCTGTGGATAAAACACACACACACACACACACACACACACACACACACACACACACACACGCACGCGCGTATATATATATATATATATATATATATATATATATATATATATATATATATATATATATATATCAGTGGATATAACACGCACCCCCCACCCACATACATATATATAAAAATTCAAGCACGGTAATGTTTGAATATATGGTTAAGTGGCAGTTTTAGTCATTTAGAACTGCTTTAAAGCTTCACCGCTCACTCGTTTTCCGACCAAATTCAAACAATTATTACAATTTCTAAATCATCTTCTCAGCTATATTGTGATAAAGAATTTTCAATTTTCGTTCAGTAAAACAAAACCTATGGTGAATTTTCTGGTGTTCAACATCGTAAAAAACGTAAGGTGAGCGACGTTTTTTATTACTGGTTTCCATAGTAACCACGTCGTGTCAGCGACTAGTGTTGCTACTAATACACTGCTGTCACGAAAAGAGAAGTAACAAGTGAAACAGACAGTATGAAACAATGAAAGGGAGATAATTGGGGGGATTTTATTAAAAGCAGACGAGTTCCGTACAATGTTATCTCATATGTGTATGTTATGTTTATAGGGGGGGAAAAATAAGACTGAAATAAAACAAAGAACAAGTGAATTTACTTGAAGCCTGGAAAAACCATGGATTTCAATAGAAAAATGCCAGCATGAAAAGTAATATGGTTAAGCTTAAACATGGAAAAGTAAAGGACTAGTTGTTAAAACTGGAAAAGAAAAGGACAAGATATTCTAGTAAAAAGTATAAGAAATTTATAACTTAAAATATTGCAGCATTAAGAATTTTAAAAGAATTTAGTTTAACATTATATAATCAGTTCTTAATGCAGCAATATTTTAAGTTATAAATTTATTATATTTTTTACTAGAATATCTTGTCCTTTTCTTTACTTTTCATGCTCCCATTTTTCTATTGTAATATATATATATATAGTGTGTGTGTATATATATTAACCATTTAAATATGTTATGGTGTGCATTTCTTTTAGTCACTTGATCTTACTGGCTTAGTGTTTCAAGAAAAAAAGTTGTTTTTTTAAAAAAAATCAATTTTCTATTAAGATAAAAAAAAATTCGAATCAAGCTTTCCGAAAATATCCTTGCGTGACTTTAGCCGCAAGAAATCGGTTAATTAAATTCGGATTAACAATTTTCTATTTTGGGGGAATCATATTTTTTTGTGGCGCCACTCAGACGTGCTAGCTTTACAAAATTCGAATACATTATATCGCCACACACGACCCAACTTTTAGTTTATTTCAGTCGTAAATATATCCTACACCCAATTGATATTGTTACAACGAGACTGCTTTCCTGCAGGTTACAACACGGTCGCTTCGAAATTTAATGTAAACAAATACTTGTCATGAACCGTCACTTTAAGGAATCAAAAGACTAATAATTTTCAATGCTCTCATAATATTATTCATATTTTCACTGATAGATATTCCGCCTTATTAGCGTGGCCAATGTACACACACACACACACACACACACACACACACACACACACACACACACACACACAAACACACACACACACACATATATATATATACATTCATATATATGTGCATATGTTTATGGAGAAAATATGCTTATTCAATTATATTTAACCATTTATTTATACACTACTTTTATTTATAAAGCTCGATGTATGATAAATATAACTACAGAGCATATAGAAATAAAGGGCACATTCACTACATTCAAAATTCAAAAATTTTTGTCTATCTTACCGCTCATTTCTTTCGGCATGTAAAAATATTTAATTCTTGACAGCACCTGTTTCGTAGTGCAGAAACAATCATACAATCATTATATCAATTTTGGAATGTTTTCCGCACTAACTCAACAGAAGGACAAGTATTCATTAACTTCAAAGGGACATCATGATTACATAAACGCGAAAAAATCGGAAGATAGTTAAAATTGTGTTTTGTGATATTTACGCCAGGTTTGATTTTAGTGCAGATATACTCACACTTCCCCAACGTATTCATATGATGTGATCATATTGTTATAAATATTACTAAAAAATCTTATATAATACTTTTTATATTTTATTATATAGAAATAGTTAATTTTTATTGTCATATATATATATATATATATATATATATATATATATATGTATATATACACACACAAAAATAGTGTACAGCTTTATCAGGGATAGACACCAATTTTAGTGTTCATTTAAAAAAGATAGGGTTTATGAACGACAGTTCTGTACAATTGTTTCAGCCCATGGCTGGTATTTAATTATATAATGGTTCTGAATTATAATTATAAAAACTGGGAAGTTTATCAGCGCGAAAAGTGCGTAAAACCCAAATTCCCAGTCTCAACAGCCTACTGACAGGCTTTTAACACCAACAATCCGTGTCTATTCCTGGTAAAGCGGTGCACCATAAGAAATATTTATAGCCCTAGCATTGCACGATTCAGTTATGTATAAGAACTTTGCATTATTCGCTTATATATTTGAATAATATTCCATTTAGAATATATATATATATATATATATATATATATATATATATATATATATATATATATATATATATATATATATATATATATATATATTATTCTTGGTTCGTTCAAAATCGATAAAACCATATTTCTACATTACCAATTAATTTGAAATTTTCAGGCAACCCATCTTTGGAGTCGATGGATGTTTCTATGTTATTAAAATAAATTAACATCGTCAATTATAAAAATATTAAATAAAAAAAATATTTTTCGTAAGCCGATACTGCAGACCTGTTTCGTTGGTAGAACTGAACTTCCGTTTCAATTCATTTCATATACAACGATTTGACGAAATGAATTAGATTTCATTTTCTGTTTACTCGATAAGTAAAAAAAAAAAACAACATAATTCATTTGTTTATATTCCACATTTTTTAATTTAAATATTTTTCTTTATTATATCAGGCAAAAAAAAACAGTTGCTCGCTTGCGTTTTGAGTTGAAGCATTAAAGTTGAAGTCGTTTTTGTTTTAGTTTTTTGTTTTTGTTTTCTTTTGTTCTTGTTTTTTAAAACAGTTGTTTCGATATAAGAAAATATGAACTTTTTTATTATTAAAACTATAAATTGTTAGGTGAAAGTACAGGGTTTTTTTTGAAGAAAATTTACGGATTGGTAACGTGCTTAAATAATATTTGGTGCTAATGCAGAGAGTGATCCGCGCTATTTTTTAAATCGTATTTTCACGTTTAATTAAAGTTTTATTATATGTTTTTTTTATTCAATTGTAAGGTTAAAGTACAGATTAAGTACAAAACACCCTTCCCTCCCCATGTTAAGAATGGCTTTTTAAATAATAACGTTATCATTTCAGCACGGATCACTCTCTGCATGAGTATCGATTAATGTTTTGTTTTTTTGCTTTTTTACTGTAGCTTTTTTTTTAAAGAAAACTTTTTTAACAAAATTGAAAGTACACTTTTTTCTTTTCTTTTTTTTTTTTTACAGAAGTTGTTTTTATATAAGAAAATATGAATGTTTTTCCTTTATTGATCCGTGCTGAAATAACGTTATTATTTAAAAAGCCATTCTTAACATGGGGAGAAGAGGGTGTTTTGTACTTATTCTGTACTTTAACCTTATAATTAAATAAAAAAAACGGTAAATTTTTAGATTAGGTCCACCTCCACAATTTTCTTTTAAATGACGACTTGTGAAGGCTTTCGACTATGCGGAATACGGAAATCGAATTGAAATTTTGCAGAAATAAGTACTTATCGAGATATAAAAAGTTGTATAATGCATTCTAATCTGGCGGACATCTTTTTTACGTGCGTGCGCGTTATAAACCAATCTACGCGCGTAACAAAGATGGCTGCCAAAGAATACAATGCATAAAACGACTATTTATATCTCAATAACTACTTATTTCTGCAAAATTTCAATGCGATTTCCGTATTCAGCATAGTCGGAAACATTTAAAAGAAAATTGTGGAGGTGGACCTAATCTAAAAAAATACCAAAAAAGCATAATAAACTTTAATTAAACTTGGAAATACGATTTAAAAAATAGCGTGGACCAGTAAGTGCATTAGCACCCATTAATCGACTAACGTGACCTTATTGCCAAATAAGCTCCGGCTACAATATTGAACGCGCCGTTCACATTGTTTTTTTTTTTTCAAGTTAAATTCAACTTTCACAATATATTTTAATTTTTTTATACTTTCACGATATCTTTTTTAATAATAAATTATTAGTTGAAAGCACAGAATAGTTACAAAACACCATCCCCCCTCTATGGTAAGAATGGCTGCAAAAAAAAAAATATTAACTACTCATGCAGAGAGTGATCTGTGCTGAAATAATAACGTTATTATTTAAAAAGCCATTCTTAACATGGGGAGGGTGTTTTGTACCTATTCTGTACTTTAACCTTACAATTGAATTAAAAAAACACATAATAAAACTTTAATTAAACTTGAAAATACGATTTCAAAATAGCGCGGATCAGTAAGTGCATTAGCACCAGAAATTGTTACGCGAAATACAGAAGTTTCTACCAAGAAACAGTTATTTTTTCAGCCATCCTTACCAAGGGGAGGGGATGGTGTTTTGTCACTATTCTGTTCTTTCAACTAACAATTTATTAAAAAACAAAAGGTAAATTTTCACATTAGGCTTACCTCCACAATTTTGACATGAGTAGATTGGGGGGAGGGGGTTATTCTGAAAGCCGTTCTTAACATGGGGAGAATGGTGGTAGAAGATATCGTGAAATTTAAATTTAAGCACGGTATCAAAAATAAAATTAGACAGAAAAATACCCCCTTTGGGTTTGTACTTGCACAAAGACTTGAAAAAGTTGTCAACAAAAACAAATTCAAAGGCAAGATAAGTTACTTTTCTACCTAATTGGATAATTTTTAGTGTTTTTATTGGGTTTGTACTACTGTACATATAGATTCGAAAAAGTTGTCAAAAATAAATGTATAACAAATATTATCAAAGGCAAGATATGTTACTTTATTACAAAAATGGATAATTTTTTTTTTAATGTAAAATGTTTATTCGGCTCGAAAAACACAGCGTTTACTGCTATATTTGAAAATTAAAAATGGCGACAGACTCCGTGTTAAACACGTTAAGTTTGGTAAAATGAGTTAAAACTAACAAAACTATACAAAATACTGTTAAAAACCACCGAATACATGTCTGCCTATATCACGGTAACATATATTGAGTGAGTTCCTGACAGTATTTTGTATAGTTTTTTTAGTTTTAACTCATTTTCACAAACTTAACGCGTTCAACACAGTCTGCCGCCATTTGTATTTTTCAAATATACCGATAAACACTACATGTTTTCGAAGCGATTAAACATTTTACACTAAATAAAAACACTAAAATCTTATCCAGTTAGGTAGATAAGTAACTGATCTTTCCTTTGATGACATTTATTTCTTATATTTATTTATCAATAACTTTTTCGTTTCTGTGTTTAGTAATACAAAACCCTTTTATTTACTGTAACGTTTAGTCGGCTCGAAAAACAGTGTTTATCAGTGTATTTGAAAAATACAAGTGGTGGCGAACACTGTTGATGATATTAAGTATGGGAAAATTATTTAAAATTAAAAAACTATACAAAATACTGTCAGAAACCCACTGAATATGTCAGCCCAAGTCATAATAACATATAATCAGTGGGTGTCTGACACTGTTTTGTATAGTTTTTTTTTAGTTTTTAACTGATTTTCCCAAAACTTAACGTATTCAACAGAGTCCGCGACCATTCGTCTTTTTCAAATACATCGATAAACACTGAGTTTTTCGAGCCGATTAAACATTTTACATTAAATAAAAACACTAAAAAATTATCCATTATTTTTTTATGGTAGTCATTACTTATCAAGGCCCGGAAGTCACTCGGGGATAAGGGTTATTGCGTATATAGCAATCAATGGGATAATATCATAGTAATCGTTAGTAATGGAGATTTGATAAAGTGTCTTAAAGGGCGATATATCAGGAATTTGTTTATGTTAGACTTGAAGATATCCAAGTTGTAGTGAGGTGGGAAACAGGCAAACGGAAGATAGTTCCACAGGCGTGAAGTTCTAAGAAAGAAGCTTTGTTCATGGATTCTACGTTTTGATTTGGGCACAGATAATGAACGGAGAAAATTATTTACAGTGGTTTCAGCTAGACGGGTGTTTTTCGTGAAAGATTGGCGAGGGGGGGGCAGAGATTGGAGTTCAGACGAGCACTTCCCATGGAAATAATGATAAAACAAAGACAGGCTCGCAACGTCTATTCTGTGGGAGAGGTTGCAGGGAAGCGAGAAGGGCACCCCCCACTAAGCAATGAAGTCTATTTTGTACTCTGTCAAGGCAGGATAAGCTGATTTTAGCAGCTCCTGCCCAGATGTGGCAGCAGTACTCCATCCTTGGACGTACTTGGCTTTTATATAGATAGAGAATTGCATCAGTAGTGAGATATCTTCTGGAGCGGTGGAAGGATCCTACCATTTTTCCAGCGACCTTGGCAACAGACTTGATGTATGTGTTCCATTTCAGATCAGTAGTAAAGGTCAATCTTAGAAGCTTATCAAAACATGGAGCCTCCCCTAGACGAGAGCCATCCATTTCAATTGATGCACACCACCTACTAGTTGACCAGTTGTGTACAAATTCAAACATCGATAGCAGCCTTCTATCATATCTGAAAGTGACACAATGTTCAACAAGCAAGATTGGAGATGCGCCACTGTCGAATTCATGCTCTCTACCGATTCAAGTTATGACAATAGGACCATTGCTAGCACCCTCAAAATGCAAATCTGGGCGGTTCAACGCTTGAGGGTACAGCTCAACAAAGCTTCCGGCCACGGTTAGGGTCTTTGATGTGGTTTTAAATGAGGACCACATCATGCCACCTCACATCTTCGAAGTCGGCTTTAAAGCTAACACCAAAGTGTACTTGGATGTGCTGAAGAGTGTGGTGATCCCCTGGTGCTATCAGGTAGCCATTGGAAGACCCTAGGTCCGGCTGCAGAACTCGGCGCCGGCTCACATCAAAAGAGACGCAAGTTTGGCTTCAGAAGAAGTGCTACGACTTTGTATCCTACTTTCACTGCGCCCCCATCCTTTCCGGTCCCGGATTCTCTGGACTACTTCGTTTTGTCATACGTCGAGAACATCATCAACATGACCTCCCATAACACCAAAGCCAGCCTGATTGCCGCCACCCGCTGAGTATTCGCCAAGCACCAGCCAGCGTTTATGAAAAACGCATTCTCCTAGTTCCAGACCCGTATCGAGGCGGTGATTGAGGCTGAAGGCGACTACATTGAATAGATGTCAGCCCTACTACATAATCAAGTTACCTGAATCGATTTTTTCAATAAAAGTTTTAGAATAAAACTGTAGTGTTGTTATTTTTAGGGCGACAAATTTATCGTTTATATATATATATATATATATATATATATATATATATATATATATTTATTTACCAGTGGTAAAAAAACCGGACTAAAGTGCTCAATGTGTAGTCAGAGCAGTATATAGGAAATTTATTACTGTGAGTCCAGAATGAGTTTACAAATTGTTTCAACTAGAGGAAAATCCTCAAAGAGAGGAAAAATCCAACTAGCATCATCAGAATTCATAGATGGACTCCATAGATGAGTCCATCTATGAATTCTGATGATGCTAGTTGGATTTTTCCTCTCTTTGAGGATTTTCCTCTAGTTGAAACAATTTGTAAACTCATTCTGGACTCACAGTAATAAATTTCCTATATATATATATATATATATATATATATACATATATATATATATATATATATATATATATATATATATATATATATATATATATATCCTAGAACGATAAAACTGTCCTGTACAGCGTAGAACGATAAAATTGTCGCCCTAAAAAAACAACACTACATCTTTATTCTAAAACTTTTACAGAGAAATCAATTAAGGTAACTTTATGTAGTAGTAGACCTGACGTCTATTTAATGTAGCCACACTCTTCAGCAGATCCAGGTACACTTTGATGTCGGCTTTCTTTTGAACTTCAATAAAAAAAACTAGATTCAACCACGAGTCTTGAATTTTCCTTCCTCATACAACTAAAACAACTTGACGAGATATTACCAAATACCAGGTAAAACAGCATGTTAAGAATGGCTTTCTAAATAATAGCGTTATTTCAAGTACCTGTCATTGTTGGCCCACCTATACCAAACATTTACGAGGAATCCGTTCCATAATATTCAACAGTAACGACATCCCGTTCGTACAATGCCCCGCTGCCACAAAAAGAATTCTATATAACATTCCTGCTCCGTTATGGATGATGGAACAACAACAATCTACCCTCGTGGTGTAAATAAACGGTTCAGTTTGAAATCACGTATCGATTCACGAGTTCGAAGAAATATACTTGAATTGTAAAACACTTTTGCACTGACCTGATGCTATCTTGTAAATCTTACGACACGGCCAATGACTGAACCATCGTCAGTTTTGTCACTTAAGACTAAATCCGTTCACTTGATACGTGAAACCTGGGTCATTATTTGTTTCGGAGGTTAAAAATCAGTGATAAAAAGTATCATGTTAAACTAAACAAAAACATGGGTTCTCGTGTGTTATATGCATTGAATATTTTTGATCTAACACGTAGGTATCGTGTATTGATTTGTTCTGCAATCTTCATTGATCTACCTTGATGTTTACGATTTACGATTGGTAGTTATTGATCAGTTGTTATTTCTTTATATGCAACTAGAATATAACCATAAAATGGTTGCTTCGTCTATAAATGAAATGTAATTAAAAGTTAGACCTGAATCAGGTTCAAGCCACCCACGCCTGTTTTTGAGAGCCACTAACATAAAAAGAAATCGCAGTTATACGAACCTCATTCCAAAAGTAAGGCCTCTTAATTTTTTTTTTAACTCAAAGGTTGAAGAGATACGAAGACAGGAGTGGTGCCATTAAAATTAGCGATCTTTTGTACTCTGGAATTTATTTTTTCTACATAGTCACCACCATTCTTAATGCACTTTTGCCAGACCTGACCAATGGCTGTGCATAGGCGTCCAGAACGTTATTTGTCATACTGGGGTCCTTCCATGAGTAAAGCCTCCACTTTTTAAACTCAGAAAGCTGAAGAGTTACGAAGACGGTAGTGGTACCATTCAAACTAGCGACATTTTGTGCTCCAGAATTTATTTTTTTCTACATAGTTACCATCATTCTCAATGCACTTTGGCTAGTAATTCAATGACACATCTCTGGCAGGGATTGCTTTCTTAGAGTCTCACACCGTCAATATCTGCAATAAAGTGATGACATTTTCCAGGTTATGAATGCATAAGATCAGTCATGATAACAATGCAGTTTGCAATCCCCTATGATACATTCGTCGGAATAAAAAAAAAAACAGGAAGCATTACTTTTGGAATAGGACTCGTAAATAATCGGTTTGTTAATGATAGACAAACTCGGTCCAACACAACTGTATATAAAAATAAAAGTTAACTTTTATTCTCTATATTTATAAAATGTTGCCTTATTACGTATTTCATTTACGGGTTCAGACTTCTACAAGGAAAGAAGAAAGTGAACCATGGTTTTACTTTCAGCAGGCTCGTAACTCCTGCTTTAGGGATTTTTTTTCTCTCCCTCACTCCCCAATCAACAGAGATTAGACAATTCCTGTAATGATCCGGTCCTTGTTGATTTTGTAGTGTTTACTTCTGTGCAGTTCTAGGAGGTCCACGATTCCAGCCTTGCTTTCTATCCTTTAGGAGTTGTTTTATTGATAATCGCCCGAGGCACCCTCACCGGGGAATGCTGACGAGGCTATCCGGGCACTTTTTGCAGGTCAGTGTCCCTCCACGGAGACGCTGACTTCTCAACCCCACTTTCTAACCTAGGTGTCTAAGCTCTTGCGGTGGGAAAGAGCTAAACGACTTTAATCCTCACATTCCATAAGCGATGTTCCTAACAAAAAGGCGCAAGAATATCCGAGTCGGAATCTTTCCATACAGCACTTATCGTTGACTAGTTTTTAACTTTGGTGTGATATTTTTTAGCGTTCTACATGAAGTGGTTTTATACACACTCTCATACACGAATGACATCCTGTTCGCCTTCGAGAGTAAGTCAGACCTGTAATAACAAGTCCAATCTTGTTGACAGACTGGCTCAGTTTACTCTCCTTCTAAACATGAAAAATGAAGGAAACATAAATAAAGACGAGCACGTCGCCATCCAAGTTAATTGACAGAATCTCCTACGAACATGTCTTCAAGTGTCTCGGCCCGACTCACAAAAATGGCGAAGTAGCTGCGCACATCAATGCGCTTTGGCTTACACAGCGCACCACTAGCGGTGTCTTTTGTGATCGCAATATCGGCGATCGTCTAAAGTCGAAGATCTACCGAATTATTATGAAACCAATAGCTCTGTAGAGATCCTAGTGCTTGCTGACAACGAAGGAGATGGGGCAAAGATTTACTGCCATGGAAACTAGAATACCCAGTTGCATCCTTATTGAAACATATGTTAATTAACTTAGCTTTATGTATGTAAGCTAGTTTCCGTGTCTCTGACATCAATTGGCGAAGCAAGGATCCGAGATTTATTTTTCGTCCCTCTCAAGCGTTTTTGATCATCGTCAGGAATTGTTGTTTTTACATAATAAATAACAGATTATACTACACTGTTTTTTTTATCCCGCAAAACCCACAAACTAAAATAATAAAACGACGTAAATAACAAGTACAATATAGAGAATTAAAAAATTCCGTGAACGACCGCGGGAATCGAAAGCGCTTATAATGGATTTAAAAAACAACAACTCTCACACTCCTACTCTCTCGGGAGACAAAGAAACTAGCTCGTAGAGTCGAGAAAAAACAATTAATAAAAATGAACATCTACTTTAATAAAACTTGCATTTATAATGATTTACTGCAAATGTCTATATTATTTTTTCTTTTTCTGTCTGACTGGTCCGATCTGGCTGAAATATTGTATGGACCTTTGCCTTGATAAGGTACAGCGAACTAAATATTATGGTATTCGTTCGATATACAGTAAGGGATTAATAGTATTCAATAAGGATTGGTATTCATGCAAGCATGCACACAAATTAATAATATTCAACCATCAATTTGGTATATACTTATACTAAGTCAACAGGCTATAACTTTTGCAATTTTTGAACAGACAAAATGTCTAGTTTATATTGTGTTTCCATTTTTTCTTGAAAACTACTGGATTGTCCGCGTTGAAATTTTGATATACCTTTGTAAGAACAAGATGCGACATACAAAGTATTATGGTATTTATTCGACTGTTAATACTAACTAATAAGGATTAGTATTTAATGCAAAAAATCAGCAAAGATCAAGAATAATCAACTACCAATTTGGCATAAAGCAATCATTCCAAGTCAACGGGCGATAACTTTTGCCATTTTAACGGACTAAAAAACTAATTCTCACCAAGACTCCAAACTCAGGAAGCACTACCGGCTGTTGTCTGTGAGTAATCTCTGATGATGACCAATGTAAGAACTCCTAGTGAGTACAAGAAAAAACAAGTTAACAGCAACAATAATAAGCTGTATCCTTATCAGTTCTCTAACCCCACCCCCATTCCCCCTTACCACTTCACTGCCCCCCTCCCCCCAAAAAAGAGTGAAACCAAATAGCCAAATAGTCAAGGAGGAAGGAAAGACCGAGGAGTGAGCACTGACCAGACTTCCACTGTATAAGTGCGAAGAGAAATGGGACCTTAGGGAGGCTTATTGCTACTCAAATTCCAGTAAAGACCAATGGCCACTGTCAACGAGAAATCAATGGGAAGCAGCTGTTGCGATAATGCAAATTTATTTGCAAATGTTATCGAAAGAGGTGGAGAATACTGGAAAATCTGGGGAGACTTGTTGTCACTCAGCTTCCAGAGAACACCACAGGCTGTATTCTATGAGATCTTTGATAACCTTTGTGAAAGCTCTTTGTAAGCCAATAATAATAATAATAATAATAATAATAATAATAATAATAATAAAATGCACTTAGCCGTAATACTTAGACTGCAGTTTCAAAATATCACCATGATGGAATCCACGTGTAATCTAAGAGGAATAAACCCAGTGTGCACAATTTATTTATTATTGGAAATACTTTTACGTACACCGTTTTTCCAGGAGAGGTCAAATGTCTTATATCACAACCAAATAAAGTACATGAACGGTCATAACATATCTTGTTAGACTTCGTTCTGGTCCGCTTCACTTATTTAACCGTGCCCAACTGAGAAAACCCGTTTGCAAAGTTCATCCATACTCCCCAAAAAGAAGACCCCCCCCCAAAAAAACCAAAAAACAAAAAACAAAACAAAAAAAACAAAAAAAACAAAAACAAACCTAAACAAACAAGAAAACGATTGAAGACAAGAAAAGGTTTATTCTCCATGAATCGTATGTTCTAAATTACTTACTAGACAACTAACAGCATGATGAAAATTTAAGGGGTGTGAAGAAGGAATTGATATTCAGGCAATCTTGTTTGATTATTGTCTTAATGCTATGAATCAAATTCAATGAATTTTTTTTATATATGAATTTTCAAAAAGGACATATTATGCCACTTAAAACTCTTCAAAATATCAAACTTGGAGAATACTTATCGGTGTCTAACGTCTATTGTTAAAATTTCACAAAATATGTGAATTTTTATGAAGGATTTCCAATCCTTTTTTGCATCACATTAAATTAAACTAAGTATAGATCACATTACCATCCCTTACTCCTAGCAGCTGTTCTAAAATTCATAATAGGTTAATTGCTTTATAAGTGACACTTATACACAGAAATATATAAATATATACCCATTACTGACTATACACACATACACAAAGAGAGTAAAATATGCTAATATTTATGGTAAATAAGCTACACAGAGGCGCCCTAGTTTCATTTCCACGGAGAAGCATCGAACTATATATATATATATATACATATATATATATATATATATATATATATATATATATATATATATATATATATATATATATATGATGATTGCAACGTCTTGTAAGGCGAGTGCCACTCCCTCAGAAATTTAAAATCCAGGAGCCCAAATGTCTGAGGAAGTACCTATACAAATATGATGTTACAGAGTCTTAGCTTTGTACGACAGCTAAGTCTCTCTCTCGGTTAAAAATGTTGAGATCCAGCAACAAGCAAGAGCAAGATTGCCAGCAACAAATTAAACTGCAGACCAGCTTAATGCGGGCACTGGTCTTCCTCTTTATGGTTTTTTAAATAAGAGATTTGCTTCTCCTAGAAAGGTTGCCTTCACCACGGATTACGGGAGCCCTCTCTACCCCAATACACATATACACACACACAAATATACACGGTGCTAGTTGGCCGTTGACCCAGAAACAGAGTTCATTCGCCCTTTGAAAGGTCTCCCTGAAGGATTATGTATATATACATACATACATACATATATATATATATATATACATACATATATATATATACATACATATATATATACATACATATATATACATACATATATATATATACATACATATATATATACATACATATATATATACATACATATATATATACATATATATACATATATATACATACATATATATACATATATATATACATATATATATACATATATACATATATATACATACATATATACATATATATACATACATATATACATATATACATACATATATTTATATATATACATATATATATATATACATACATATATATACATACATATATATATACATACATATATATATACATATATATATCCATATACATACATACATATATATACATACATATATATACATACATACATATACATACACACATATATATATACATATATACATCCATATATATATACATATACATAATAAACATATATAAATACATATATATATACATATATAAATACATATATATACATATAAATATATATATACATATATATAAATATATATATACATACATACATATATACATATATATATACATATATATACATATACATATATATATATACATACATACACTTGTGCCCGATATTATTCATACCCCTCGGATCTTTGAGATTTCTATAAGAATATTGCTCAAACCAGAAGGTAGACAATATTAAAGGGATTTCAAACAATAAATCAAGCATAAGCATTTAATTTAAACTCAACGAATAAATAAATTATGCAAGTTTGAAACATTATACAAAGAAAAACAATAATGGCACTAGTTCAAAATTATTCATACCTCTCTTACTAATAGTCAATAGCGTGCCCTTTATTCTTAATAACTGCCTGTAACCGTTTGGGATATTTATCAACAAGGTTTTTACAAGCATCAACACTGATTTTTGACCATTCTTCAATGCAGTAGTTCTCCAAATCCCTCAAATTTCTAGGTTTCCGCTTTTTAACCTCAGTTTTCAATATGTGCCAGAGGTTTTCGATAGGGTTCAGGTCGGGACTCTGGCTAGGCCATTCAAAAACATTAATTTGATTATCCTCAAACCATTTCTTGACTATTTTGGCAGTATGTTTTGGATCATTATCCTGTTGAAGGACCCAGTTTGGTCCTAAATGGAGCTTCTCCGCATCCTGTCTAATGTTTTTCTGGAGTATCTCCAAACATTGCTCCTTCTTCATGGTTCCATCTATCTTGACCAAACTACCTAGACCACTAGCCGAAAAGGAGCCCCAAAACATTAGGCTACCACCACCATGTTTCACCGTGGGTATGGTGTTCTTTGGGTTGTAAGCTTCTCCTTTCTTCCTTCAAACGTAAGAAGCATCCATATGGCCAAACAATTCAATTTTTGTTTCGTCAGTCCACAAAATACTTGAGAAAACGGACTCTGGAGAATTCACATGGGTCCTAGCAAACTTTAGACGTGCTGCAAGGTGTTTTCCGGTGTGCAATGGAGTCCTTCTTGGTCTTCTTCCTTTCAGACCATTTTCATGCAGAGTCCTTTGCAATGTTTGCCTTGATATTTTTATGCCAGAAGACTCCAGATTTTCTAAAATGTCCTTATTAGTGGTGGTTGGATTTGCATTAACACTTCTTACAATATTCCTGGTGGTTCTAGCAGACAGTTTCCTTTTCCTTCCTCTACCAACCAAGTTGTTTGTTGTGTGGTGGCTCTGGAATTTTTTGATGATGCTCTGTACTGTTGCTGTAGGGACCTCAAATTTCTTGGAAATTGACTTGTAACCTAAACCATCCTTATGTGAATTCACAATTTTAGTCCTAAGATCATTACTAAGCTCTTTTTTCTTCCCCATTCTAATAATTTTTATTCTTTTATTGGTTTTCAGTTGATATCATTTTAATTTCTGAAAAATGCAAAAAACGAAATGAAATTAATCAAAGGTTGTATAAAAGCATTCAAAATAAGAATCAAACAGAAAACAAACAGTCAGAAACTCGATTAATACTGAAAAAATAAGGGGGTATGATTATTTTTGAACATTGCAGATTTTATAAATAGCTGTATATTTCTTTTATTACAAGTATCCCGAGATTTTAAAATGACGAAAATGATCAGAAGAGGTTTATTAAGAATATGTATCAATATGGACGTAAACAATAAATTCTTACAAAAGTTACACCTAATAAACTCAATTTTCAAGCGGGGTATGAATAATATCGGGCACAAGTGTACATATATATACATATATACATACATACATATATATACATATATATATATACATATATATACATATACATATATATATACATACATACATATATATACATATATACATACATACATATATATACATATATATACATATATATACACATATATATACACATACATATATATACACATATATTTATACATATATATACATATATATATATACATATATATACATACATATATATACATATATACATATATATATACATATATGTATACATATATATATATACATATATATACATATATATATGTACATATACACATATATATACATATATATATATATGATGACTTCAACGTCTTGTCAGACGAGTGCCACTCCCTCACACACTTAAATCCATGAGCCCAAAAATTACTTCCATCGCCACAGGACCATTTTTATAGAAAAATGCCTGAGGGAGTATCTATACACAGATGATGTTACAGAGTTTTAGCTTTGAACGACAGCTAAATCTCTCTCTCGGTTCAAAATGTTGAGATCCAGCAACAAGCAAGAGCAAGATAGCCAGCAACAAGTTAAAATGCAGACCAGGTTAATGCGGATACTGGTCTCCCGCTTTATGTTTTTTTAAATCAGAGATTTTCTTCTCCAAGAAAGGTTGTCTTCACTACGGCTCAATGGAGCTCCCTCCACCCCAACACACACATACGCACAAACACACACGGTGCTATTTGGCCGTTGACTCCAAAAAAGGGTTCATTCACCCTTTGGAAGGTCTTGTTTTTAATCCTTCAGGTAGACTAGCCACCCTCCTCACCAAACAAGTGGTGGGGGAACCAGTTTAGTCGCCAGTGACCCGACCATGAGGCAGGTAGTACTGGGTTACATGGTATCAGTAGCATATGACATGACCTGACTACATATATATATATATATATATACATATACATGTATATATATACATGTATATATATACATGTATATACATACATATATACATATACATATATACATGTATATATATATACAAGTATATATACATGTATATATATACATATATATATATAAATATACATATATATACACGTATATATATATACATGTATATATATACATATATATATACATATATATACATGCATATATATATACATATATATACATATATATACATGCATATATATACATATATATATACATATATATACATGCATATATATACATATATATACATATATATACATGCATATATATACATGCATATATATACATATATATACATGCATATATATACATGTATATATATACATATATATACATGCATATATATATACATATATATATACATATATATATATATATACCTATATATATAAATATATATATACCTATAGATATAAATATATATACACATATATATATACATATATATACACATATATATACATATATATACACACACATATATATACACATATGTATACACACACATATATATACACATATGTATACACATACATATATATATATACATATATATATATATATATATATATATATATATATATATATATCTTTGTCTGTCCGTTCCACCTTTTCTCAGAAATCACAGAACTGATCTGGATGAAATTCTGTATGGATCTTTGTTATGATAATTGCGGCGAACTTAGTTTATGTTATCCATTCGATGCACAGTTAGGGATTAATAGGAATTACTACTTAATGCAAGAATGATCATAAATTTAAATGTATTAAACCATTTGCCATCAAACACTCACTCTAAGTCAAAATGGCTATAACTCTTGCGTGTTATATATATATATATATATATATATATATATATATATATATATATATATATATATATATATGAGAGAGAGAGAGAGAGAGAGAGAGAGAGAGAGAGAGAGAGAGAGAGAGAGAGAGTGAATCAGATAGGGGGCATTTGTCAACTGATTGGTTGATACTGCTCGTACTACTATTGCATTTTTGTCGTGGCCACTCGAATAATCGCTTCTTCTCTCATTCGAATAACGCTGGTGATTTAAGCAGCGTCTTTTAATAGCGGCTGTTGCAGTTGCATGACACAATTCGTGTATTCTTCCTTTTCTCTATAGTCTCAAATTTCATTATTTCCGTTCTTCCTACTATCTGTCCGTTTCTTTCCTCCTCCGTTCCGTTATTTCATTCGTTTAGTCTCATCTTTTCTTCTTGGTTTATTTCTCTTCCATTCATTTTCTTTTGTTCGTTTCTTTCTTTTCTGTTTTTTTTTCTCCCTTTTTTATTTTCTTCTATCTATTTTTGTCTTTCATTTTCTTTTGATCATTTTGTATAAGAAACACTCTCTTTTCATTTCTTCCCTTTCTCCTTTGTTTCTTTCGTCTTCATTTCCATTGTCCATTTCCCTTCTTCATCCATGCTTTGCTTTTATTTTCATTTTTTTTATTACGTTCATTTTTTATTCCCCCCTCCTTATTTTTTTTTTTTTTTTAACTTTCTTGTCATCATTTCTTATAGGATTTTCTTCATTGTTCTGTATTTTTTTCGGTTCCTTTTTTTTCTTTTTGTTTTTCTTCTACTTTTCTATTTTTTTTTTTTCAATGATTTTTTTCTTTCCATTTTTCTCGGTTATTCTTTTCTTTTCCCCTTCCATTAATTTTCTTCGATTTTTTTTCATTTATAGCCTCCTTTATTTTCTTTTTTCTTTTCTTTTTCTTCTACTTTTCTATTTTGTCTTTTTTAAATCTACTTGTTTTTTTTTTCTTTCTTCCATCTTTGTTGTGCTTTTCATCTCATTTATCTCTTCAACTTTTTCTACTTGTAGTTTTTTGTTTACTTTTTTAATTTTTATGTTTCTTCTCATTTTTTTTTCTTCGGATGAATTTCTTCTACATTTCTTTCTTTCTTTACTTTGTATTTGTTTTATTTTTATTTTGTTTTATTTTTATTTTATTTTATTTTATTTTATTTTTTTACTAACGTTCAGCCCCAAACAAGGCACATATCGCCACTTGGACGTAAGGGTCTACTAATTGGGACCATACCCAAGAAAGGTTAATATGTTGGTTTACGTTAAATTTGAACATCTGCATGTCAGTACAGTTTGGGAAACAGGTAGCAGGAAGAGAATTACTTCTTATTCGTTATGTTTTCTATATCTGTTTATTTATTTTTTTTTCGTCTGTTTTCTGTTCTTTCATTTACTTTGTTTTTTCTTCATATCTTCTTTCTATTTTTTTTGGGGGGGGATTTATTTTTTTCGTTTTGTCTTGTTTCTTTTCTTTACTTCCTTTCTTTTGCCTTTTCTTTTATTCGTTTCTTACACGTCCCCTTTCTTCGCAATTTTCTTTATTTCTTCTTCATTTTTTTTCTTCCTTTCCTTCCTTCATTTCTGTTATGCCGTTATTTTTTTTTTTCGTTTTTTCTTCCTGCCTTCTTTTCTTTATTTCTTTTATCTTTCATTTTCTTCGCATTTCTGCTTTGATTATTGTCTAGTTCTTGATTTTCTTCATTTACCCCCATCAATTCGTTTTCTTCCATTCTTTTCTTACGCGTTTTCTTTATTCGTGTCTGTTTATTTTCTTTTTTCTTTTTCATCCGTTTTGCATTTTCAGTTTTCTTCTTTTTTCTTCTTCGTTTCTTCTCCCCTTATTTCTTCCCTTTTTTTTTTTTTTACATCCGCTTTATATTTTCTTTTCTCCTTCCTTTCTTTGCTTTCCGCTATTACGACGTTCATATCTTGGAAACGTGACTAGGTCAGCAACATCAACAACAATAATAATACAAATGTTAGTACTACTAATAATAGTAATCATAATAACAACAACAACAATAATAATGATGATAATATTTAAAAAATTATTATTATAAAATACAATAATAATAATAATAGTAGTAGTAGTAGTAGTAGTAGTAGTAGTAGTAGTACCTATTTACAATGCCTCCCCACGGGACACAGACACCAGGGTCGTTTTTTAACGTGGAGAAAAGGTACAAAAATAAAAAAAATTGTCTCAGTCAAGAAGGACTGCTCCTCCACCAAAAGATAACAAGAAATGGAAGTGCAGCATCTGAAGAACAGATACTACACTTTGATCTTGGCGAAAAGGTACACTAAGAAAACCCCCGGAAAACTTTGAAAAAAAAAAATGGGAGAAATTGGAATCAGGGGAATGACCGGAAATAATACAACGAACAACAAGAATGAAAACAGCTGAAATATTAAGGAAAATCCTTGAATGTGGAAACTAACAGACATGAGCCAAAAGCAACCTGCTGCAGAGGCAAAACATGAATAAGCGTTACATGGAACCAACAACATTGAAGCCGCATATCTATAAGTTCTCTAACCCCACCCCTACATCACTGATCCCCCTCCCCTAAAAAAGAATGAGGCCAAATAGCCAAGTAGAGTCAAGGAGGAAGGAAAGACCGAGGAGAGAACACTGGCCAGACTTCCATTGCACAAGTGCAAACAGGACTTGGACCTTGGGGAGGCTTATTGCCACTAAAATTCCAGTGAAGACCAATAATCGCTGCCAATGAGAAATCATTAGCAAGCAGCTGTTGCGATAATGCAAATTTATTTGCCAATGTTATCGAAAGAGGTGAAGAGTACTGGAAATCGAGGGATACGTGTTGCCACTCAGTTTCCAGGAACACCACAGGCTGTTTTCAAGGAGATATCTTTGATGACGTGTGTGAAAGCGCCTTGTGAGCCAATAATAATAATAATAATAATAATAATAAAATTATAATAATGCAAAATATGGGTGCTTCTTCAGAATAAGAACGAAAATCGAAATCCGTAAAATTGAGTTCCATTCAAAACCAATGTTATCTATTTATGAAAGTGACCACGTGAAGGTTGCCAATATCCTAAGTTAATATAATTTTTGTGGAATGAACTAGATTCGAACTTGGGACACGCTGGTCGCCAGTCCATGTTGTCAACTACTGAACCACCGTCACCTTCAAATAAAAGCAATGCTGTCTACTCAATTCTCATGTCGCAATGAGTTACATATTACTTTTTTTTTTTTTTGCATAAAACAGCTACTTTTACGGATTCACAATCTATTGACCGCCATAACTTTGGGTGGAAATGTAACATAGCAGACTGCAGTTACCTCCCCCTGTTTCTTCTGTTTATTCTTTAAGTATAACTATTTTACTTAATAATGAATTTTCTACGTCATCGTTTTTCTCAAATGTTTGGACATGCTACTAAATTCGATATGACAATTAAGTAGATACCATTGGTTTAAATTGTAATTAAATTCACATGAAATATCTAGATTTTCGATTTTTGTTCTTATTCCGAAGACGCGCCAAAATATTTAATAACATAAACTTTTGTTGAATGTAAGTTTGCAAATCACAACTAACTTTTGGAGAAACGAAAACCCTTAACAAATCCTATTGCATGGCGCCAGAAAATAATATATATATATATATATATATATATATATATATATCTATATATATCTATATCTATATATATATATATATATATATATATATATGGCCAAACGTTTCTGTGATTTTAATAACTATATCTAATAATGATATAGTTAATTTAATATTGCATAAAATGGCAAATACAATAGCGATAAAGAAAATTGAATTTAAAAAAATTCTGTCTGTCTGTCTGTCTGTCTCTCTCTCATATATATATATATATATATATATATATATATATATATATATATTTCTGTAGAAATATATTTTCTTGTAATATATACCAATCCTTATTTAAGAAGCTCAGTGTAATTACAGAGTAATATAGACAATTAATGACAAAAAACTATATTCCAAAATTCATGATGTTGACCATCTTATAATTTATTCCTTTGAGTTGACTTTTACAATTCTTGACAGTATCTGTTTCGTAGCGCAAAATCAATCACTTAATTATTATATCAATCAGTGAATCGATTATCTAGATTCACTGATTGATATAATAATTAAGTGATTGATTTTGCACTACGAAACAGATACTGTCAAGAATTGTAAAAGTCAACTCAAAGGAATAAATTATAAGATGGTCAACATCATGAATTTTGGAATATAGTTTTTGTCATTTACTCTCTCTCTCTCTTTCTCTGTCTTTCTCTCTGTGTATATATATTATTTTATGTAGCTAAATAAAATGTAATGTTAATATTTTCAATATTTACTCCAACAGTGCTCAATACGTAAGTAGAGCTAGGCAGTAAATTTTGAAAATATATATAGCAATTAAGCTACACATAATTTTCCGCATTTCATCCTCGTGAGGATTCGCAAGGCTAATGTATGGCATTGATGTTATTTCGTATTTATATATATCCTGCTAGTCAGTCAATCAAAATCCAAGTACTCACACACCCATTTATAGTAGCCAATGAGCGTGTGTCTGTGTGCGCAAATATTTAACCGATAAGCTAATCAACTACAAATAAAGCTGAAAATAAAGGAATACTAATCATACACTAAGGATTGTTTATAACGAGTGAAATCTTTGTTTGTATGGATGAATAGAGTACAGAAGTCGGCAAGTTGAAATGCAAAATGTTGATCTCAACTTGAAAACATTCTACAAGCTTGCGTATACGTAAGCTAATCATAGTTAAAAGTGGTCCAATTTTATAGTAGCTTTCGTTGGATATATATATTTATATATATATGTTTTTATTTGTTTTTGTTAGCGATACTCATTGAACGAATTCAATTATTTATACGAAAGTGCATTTTTACCTAAATGCGAGTTGGGAATAATTTTCCCTTTGACCAATTTGGTACCCCCTAAATGGGGAGCGGCATATATATATTATTTTTAAAATATAATTATCCACTGACACGTGTTTCGTCGTCTACGACTCACCAGAGTGGCTGAATCTAGCGAGATTCGAAATCAGGACCCCATGATAAGAAACCTAAACCTCTACCACGGGACCAACTCGCTTGACTACTGAATGTATCGCGTTTTTATGTAGATGTTTTTATTTGTTTTTGTTAGCGATACTCATTGAACGAATTTAACTATTTATACGAAAGTGCATTTTTACCTAAATGCGAGTTGGGAATAATTTTCATATATATATATATAGTGGTAAACATATTGGTCCATCACGGTGTCCCATTTATTTAAAATTACCATGGTTGGGTCCTGATGGCCTACATATTGTTAAAAGGATTTCTTCTGTTACTCAACGGTGTTTTCCAGCTACTATGCTTCGAGTAGTTTACACAACTCGAACCTTTTTCTCTTCTTTTCGTAAAGATGTTTTGCCAACCATTCAAAAGAACTCTGTTGTTTATAAATTCGTCTGTCAGTGTGGAGCTGACTACGTTGGCAAAACGTCCCAAAGATTAGAAATGAGAATATCCCAACATATCCCTCGGGATATTCGACTACACCAGGTTTTGAGAGCATCCGGGCACTCCCAGGCTCATGAGTCTGCCATTGGCGATCACTTGTTGAGTATAAATAGGTGTGCCGATCAATATTCCGATGGGTGGTTTTCTGTTTTATACAGTGCTAGGTCGAACTATCACCTCAATATCATTGAGGCGTTAGTTATTAACAACTCTCGACCTAGCCTGTGTAGACAAAAGATTCTTAGACATCAGTTGGAGATATTCATTGATTTAAAACCACCTGAACAGTGAGAATTTTAATTTTTTTTTTTTTTTTTTTTTTTTTTTCTCTCACTGTTCTTCCAACTGCAACCAAAATTCCCCACTTCCCTCATTCGTTTTTCTTAGTTTTTAATCTATCATTCTGACGTCTCCTCTTAGAGGGTCAGACGATAAGGCCTTAAGGAAAAAAATTTTATTTTCATCTGCCCATTTCTTGTTTTTTGGTATTTAGATTAAATGATGTTTCCTCTAAAATTTGTCCTTCCATTCTGTTGTACCAAAAATTTACTTACATATATATATATATATATATATATATATATATATATATATATATATATATATATATATATATATATATATAAATATATATATATATATATATATATATATATGGTTTGTGGAAAAGAACCTGTAAAAAATATATAATGTTTGTGGAAAAGAACTCGTAAAAAATGAGTGTTCCACAAGTTAACTGAATGTGAGAAAATATGAAAATTTCAAGAGTAATCTCCCTTGAAAAAATTAATGTTTTAAATTCAAATAAAAAGAAATCGTTAAATTTAAAGCAACAAAAAATATTTTGAAACACAGATTTTCCCTGAAACTATAGACCGGAAATCCTTAAAAATAAAATAAAAATTATTAAGGGGGGCGGTTTATCAGGAATGTGTTTATGTTGGGCTTGAAGACATCCATGTTGAAGTCAGGAGGGAAACAGGCAAACGGTAGAGAGTTCCACAGGCGTGTAGTTCTAAGAAAGAAGCTTTGTTCATGGAATCTACGTGTTGATTTAGGCACAGATAAAGAGTGGGGAAAATTATTGACAGTGGTTTCAGCTAGACGGGTGTTTTTAGAGAAAGATTGGCAAGAGGGGACCAGAGATTGGAGCTCAGACGAGCACCTGCCATGGAAATAACGTATTGAGTATTGTGGTCACATTTAGGCTGGTTCATCTGCTACTAGTCTCTCGCTCCTGGATAGGGTTCAAAAGATGGTCGCCAACCTGATAGGTCCTGAACTGTCATCTAAGCTTCAGCCTCTGTCCCATCGACGAAATTTTACATCCCCCTGCTTGTTCTACAAGTATTTTTATGGTGGATGATCCAAACGGACTACAAGCTCTTGTGCCCCCTCGACGTAAATATCCCCGACAAACACGACAAGCAGCAAAATCCCACCCCTTCACACTAGAGATCTCTAGATGTAAGAAAGCCTTCTACTCTAATAGTTTCTTCCTCAGAACTGATAGAGTTTGGAATTCCCTTCCGGTTTCCTGCTTTCCCAACTGTACTGATATGTAGAAGTTCAAGTGCAATGAGAACAGACATATTGCTGCTCAACTCCCTACGTAATATCCTTGCAACTTATGGCCTTGATGGTAGCCCCCTATATCAAAGTAGCACTATGCCATCTTTGGGGTGAATATATATATCGTCTGAATTAACATTAAACTTTATTGATGCTAAAATTTCCCTTTCAGGCGACCTAGGGTATAGGTCATCGCTAGCGGAGCCAAAGATGGTATCGTTGTGGGCTTTCGACCAGCGGCAATTGTCACTCTCTGCACTGATGATTACGAAGCATAAAACACTAGTGTTTGTAAATAGAAAACTTATATATATATATATATATATATATATATATATATATATATATATATATATATATATATATATATATATATATATATATGTATATATATATGTATATATATGTGTATATATATAATTTTTCTATTTACAAACACTAGTGTTTTATGCTTCGCAATCATATATATATATATATATATATATATATATATATATATATATATATATATATATATAGTAATTTATAAAATATATATGGCTACCCAGTGTAGCTTAATCGCCATATATATTTTATAAATTACTAACTAGCTCTACCTACGTATTGAGCACTTTTGAAGTAAATACTTAAAGTTTACGCATAAATCTATACTTTCGTATATTAATTTTATGTGAGTAAATTAAGTAGTTATATATATTTGTATATATATATATATATATATATATATATATATATATATATATATATATATATATCCCTCATTTATATATATAATTTTACAGAAATCTCTCTCTCTCTCTCACTATATATATATATATATATATATATATATATATATATATATATATATATATATATATATATATATATATATATATAGTGCCATGCAAAAGTATTGGATACATTACATTTTTCTTCATAACTTTAATTAAGGTTCAAGATTTTACCTAAAATTTGGTCAATATATTCCTATTACTATTCTAAATTATATTTGGAGTAGTAATTACAAAATTAAAGTTTAGAAAGTTTATATTTAAGGAAAAATATGAATTAACAAACGCAAAAATATTGGATACACTTAAAAAAATCTTTTTTCTGAAATATATTTGAATGCCTTTTGCTTTGCGTATTGCAATAATGCAAACGAGTTATCACTGACCAATCAGAAAGCTTTATATTAAAATAATTTTATAAAAATCTTCCAGTTTGGCTCAGTTCTTCAAAGTCAAACAGTTCATTTATAAAAAAATGCCTAAAACTAAAGAGTTGTCAATAGACATTCGTCCAAAAATCATTGATAAGCTTAAAGAAGGAAAAGGGTATCGAATAATGTCAAGGGAACTTAATCTACCACTTAGTACAGTTGGAAACGTTATTAGAAAGTTTAAAAACCCTGGTGAAGCTGTTGCAAATCTTCCAATATGTGGTCGGCCAAGGAAATTAAACGAAAAAACCCAAGGTGGGTAAACAGAAAGGTACAAAGAAAACCTTTTTCTTACTCGTGGTGAAATTCAAACCGACCTCAAAGAAGCTGGGATTAATGTGAGCACGGATACAATCAGTAGAGTTCTAAATCTTTCAGGTTTTGTATCAAGAAAAGTCCCATTATTAAAGCTTAAACATGTCAGATCACGTTTGAATTATGTTAAAACAAGAATTTTGGAACAAGTTTATCTGGTCAAACAAAACGAAAATCGAAATCTTTGGGAGAAACACAGCAACACATGTATGGCGTAAAAATAGCACCGCCTATAACAAAAAGAATACCATTCCTACGGTAAAGTTTGGCGGTGGTTCGATTAGAGTATGGGGGTGTTTTTCATCCAAAGGTACTGCTGAACTAGAAATCATCAATGGCAGAATGAATGGACGTATGTACAGGGAGATTTTGGAGAAAAACCTCCAGAAATCTGCTGATTTGTTGAGACATAATAGTAATTTCGTGTTTCACCAGGACAATGATCCCAAGCATACTGCCAAACTAACCAAAAAATGGCTTAGAAATAACGGAATTGACGTTCTTATTTGGCCCAGTCAGTCTCCAGACCTCAACCCAATTGAAAATTTGTGGAAAATATTGAAGATCAATTTTCACAAGAGGAATCCACAAAATATTCAACAACTAGAACAGGTCTGCAAAGAATAGCGCAAAATCTGCTTATCTTTGCAAAAAACATGTGTGCAACTATAGAAAGCAATCGGAAGCTGTTGAACGCAATAAAGGCTATGCAACCAAATATTAAATCCATGTACCCAATACTTTTGCGTTAGTTGATTTATAGTTTTCCTTTAATATAAACTTTCTAAACTTTAATTTTGTAATTACTACCCCAAATATTAGATAGAATACTAATAGGGATATACTGACCAAATTTTAGGTAAAATCTTGAACCCTAATTAAAGTTATGAAGAAAAATGTAATGTATCCAATACTTTTGCGTTGCACGTGGCACTATATATATAACGGAACCACACAACGATATGCAATTCAATCATAAATACCACAAAGTCAGTTTAGAAATTCAACGCCTATCATTTATGGAGAGTGGAAAAAAAAATTACCAAACTGTCCTTTGCTCACAAGTGGTTATATTTTAATTCATTCATTCATTCATTCATTCATTCACACACACACACACACACACACACACACACACACACACACACACACACACACACACACACACACACACACACACACACACACACACACACACACACACACACACACACACACACACACACACACACACACACACACACAATAAAATAAATAAAACAAGTACTTGCATTACATGAAGATTACACGAGCCACTCAAGTGAACATTTGCAACCAAGGGGAAACAATTATGTCGAAGAGTGGTCGCTCTTGCAACATATTAAATACTAAAGCGGCGTAATAACAACTGCTTAAGAGGCTTAAGTATTTTCGTCGCATTGCTGAACTGTATAACTTAACTAAGTGCATATAAGTGTAAGAATTCGTATGATAGAGTTTAAATGTAAAATACATTTAGAAAAATAGTTTATTCGGGATTTTTACCTAAGGGAGGTAATTCTATTTTAATAAGAAGTGTAAGAACAATGATTTTTTTCAACTGCTTTATTTAATGCAAAAAGGTTTTTAACATTAATAAAAAAAAAAAAATGTAAAATGCGAAAATATTGTGATTTTTCTTAAACAAAACATTCGAGTAGTTGTAAGAAATTTTGTTTTTCAACTACTTTAGTAACATAGAGTTATCCCCCTTAGAACACTATTTTAAATTTTCGAATAATAAAAACGTAATATCAATATTAAGATCATCATGATGTTGGTTCCTTATTCGCTGTGTTCCTTTGGAAAGAAAAAAAATACTACGCGCATGAATACACCAGAAAGACACACATACACACACACACACACACACACACACACACACACACGTGATTTCGTAATTTACATTACATAAGTAAATGTGGTCATTAATATTGTTCACGTAAAATTTATATATTTCAATTTATCATTCTGCTATATGTTGGAAATTATTTTTTATAAAACAACAACAACAACAACGATACACACACACACACACACACACACACACACACACACACACATACATATACACATTCAAGTGTGACGATGTTTTTTATTGTTTTTTTTGTTTTTTTTTAATTTTCTTATTTTGGATACAGTCGTTTGCTAGATATGCACCCGCTATCTCAGATTCCAACCGAGAGACCTTTTGAAAATTCTAACAGTCTCTTTAAGTGCAGTTGTTTGAATTTCTTTTGGACTTGGTTCATCGGTTATATTTACCAAGTAGTTTTTGAAATTCTTTTTTTACGAGTCCGGTTGCTCGTATAATTATTGGAATGATCGAGGATCATCCTAAGATTCCATTTTATTTTATTTTTGTGCGTAACACGCTCGTATTTCGTTATAATTTCTCTCGCAGTTTAATTCATATATAAAATAATGTAATATAACACACACACACACACACACACACACACACACACACACACACACACACACACACACACACACACACATATAAAAGCAAATGTTGTTAGATAAATGCGATGCTTATTCTGCTGTTTTCATTCTTTTTTCTATTTTTCTAATTTTCTGAATAGTCGCTTTTGTATTCCGCATTTTACTTTATATATATATATATATATATATATATATATATATATATATATATATATATATATAAAGCTGAACGTGTGTGTGTGTGTGTGTCTGGTCACGAATAGGCTCCTATATGGTTGACTATTTTAAAAAACTGATTACATATAATGAT
>NC_136514.1:47943422-47970922 GCF_053919585.1 Euprymna scolopes | reverse complement strand
TGATCTTTTATCTTCAATTTGTGATATATAAAACTTTGGTGAGTAAATTAATTATTTACTTTTTAATAGACATTTCAAAATGGGGGGGGCGTGAATTAAAAAAAAACGTTTGTCTAAAATATTATATTCGGTTTATTGGAAAGAGCATGAAATTTCATATTGCCTCTGAAAATATCGTAAAAATAGAATCAATAGAAAAATTTTGATAGATTTTTAAAGTTTAAAAATTGAAAAATACTGAACTCGTAAAATTCAATTAATTTCATTACTGTTTTTTTTTTTGAATAAAAAAATAATATTTCTATTACTTTTTATACAACTTTAACAGTTTATTTTGGAAGTATAATCCGTAAGGAAAATAAACAACCCACTTTTAAATGAGAAATTACGAGGTTTTATATTTTATTCGCAGTTTCGTGTTAGGGGTGTCAAAAATTCCTACAAAAATTCTGATACACCTAACTTAGCTATGTTGAGTCATTCGGATATTACAGATAACATTTTCACGCGACCCAAAACAAAATTCCGTCACTTACCACGGCGTTGGACCAGTTCTTTAACAGCCAGAAGCAACGTGGTAGTCTTAATCGAGATCTGATTGACTCTTCTCTTTGATTATCTTTGACATCTAGATTATACATATCCGTTTGTCTGTGGTATGGAGTCTAAATGATATATATCTGTTAGTGAGTCATATATAATTCTAGATAATATAGATCCGTATATCTGTCATATAGTTCTAGATGATATACATCTGCTCATGAGGCGACCGTCAGATAAGACGAGGTACAAAATTGGAGCAAACTTTAATAAATTTGTCATATATCGGTTGTATAAGACGACTACGAAATCACGAAACCATGTTTGTTTAGCCTAGGTTAGAGATTGCAACACCCGGCATCTCATGAAATATTGCTTTTTAAAGATGACTTTTTAACTTTAAGGGTCGTCTTATATGCCGAAATATACGGTACATTATGTGAAATCTTATGTGACATATATATAATCTATAAATATATACGAAAAATAGACAGATCTCGTATCATCAAAAACAAGCTATATTACAAACAAACGGATATATATAATCTGAAACTATATATGATAGACACACAGACTTGTGTGTGTATATATATATATATATATATATATATATATATATATATATATATATATATATATATATGTGTGTGTGTGTGTGTGTGTGTGTGTGTGTGTATCTGTCATATACTGTGTCAACTGCGGACAGACGTACACAACAGCAGGTGGTTTGAAGTGGCATTTGATTACACATAGAAATGACCATCAAGAACATGCTGCTAGTGGCGCACATGTCTGCACAATGTGTGCCAAAAATGGCAGAGTTTTGTAGGACTTAAAAGCCACTTTCGTGCGGCCAATCACTGATTTGTTTTCGTGTTTCTGTATATCCTTTTTTATCAATAATGGCAATGTTCGAAAAAGAATTGGCTGCGTCATCGTTTCCGTTAGTTTATTATATAGAGTTCTAGATTATATATATATATTCGTTCGTTTGTCATATGAAGGTCTGGATTGTATATAAGTGTTTGTATGTAATATATAGTTTCAGATTATATATATCTGTCTGTCTGTAATGTAGATTGTTTTAGATGATACGAGATCTGTCTGTTTGTCATATAAATTTTTAGATTATATATACGAGGGGCGTGCAATAAGTAATGCCCCTGACCAACTTCCCATAGGAGTAGAGCTACGAAACTTGGCACAGTTATTAGTCTTTCTCTACATAGGAACCACCCAGAGTTATGCATTTCTCCCATCGTTTGATGCAGCTCTGGAGACCGTTTTTGTAGAACACCCCAGGTTGGTCCTCCAACCACGACATGACTTCAGAAATCAAGGCTGCGTCATCTGGGAAACACTTTCCTTTCAAAAACAACTTCATGGCTAGGAAGAGGTGAAAGTCAGAGGGTGCAAGGTCAGGAGATTAGGGAGTATAGGGGAGGATTTCATAACCGCACACTCGTGCTTCTGATCTGGCGACATGTGATTTGTGGACCGGAGTGTTGTCCTGCAGGAGGAGGGTACCTTTTTCTGATCTTGCCCCGCCTCTTGATTTTGATAGCTTTCCTTAATTTCCTCAAAAGTGAAGCATAATAGGCTCCTGTAAATGTGGTACCCTTTGCCAGGAAATCTGTCATCACTACTCCGTTCTGGTCCAAGAAGACTGTGAGCTTGATCTTGCCAGCGGAGGGCTGCGCCCTTGCCTTCTTTGGAGGTGGTGAGTTCAAGTGCTTCCACCGCATTGACTCGGCTTTGGTCTCTGGATAATAGTGATGGACCCAGGTTTCATCCTGTGTAATCAGTCTTTTGAAAAACTTTGACTCATCTTCTTGGCATATCTCCAAATTCATCCTCGAGCAGTCGACGCGTTCTCGCTTCTGGAATGGTGTGAGAAACGTGGGAATCCATCTGGCAGACACCTTATGCATATGCAAATGGTCATGAATGATAGTTTCCACAGACCCTGTACAAATCTTGACATTTTGGGCTATTTTGCGAATATTAATGCGCCGATCTTTCAAAATGGCAGCTTCAACTTGACGAACAGATGCCTCATCAATGGTAGAAGGGGGGCAACCAGGTCTGGTAGCTGTTTCCACAGACTTCCGGCCATGTTTGAATTCAAGACGCCACCGTTTTACAATGTCCTATGATGGGGCATTATCACCATAAGTTTCTTTCATTTCATCAAAAGTCTCCTGTGCTGTGTGTCCTTCCAAATACAAAAACCGGATCACTGCTCGACATTCAACAGGCTCCATTTCACACCTGACTCAGTTCAAACACCTGTAAAACAGAAACTACAATTAGTTCAAAGCTGTAATTTACCACATAGCCTGTAGAGATATACATCATTGCACATGCAAAATTTCAGATCAGACAACTGGAAGTGGGTCAGGGGCATTACTTATTGCACGCCCCTCGTATATGTAACATAGTTTCACATGATGTACCATATATTTTGGCATATAAGACGACCCTTAAAGTTAAAAAAAAAAATTCTTTAAAAATCAATATTTCATAAGATACCGGGTGTTGCAATCTCTAACCTAGGCTAAACAAACATGTCTATTTTATTTAGCAGTCGTCTTATACAACCGATATATGATAAATTTATTAAAATTTGCTCCAATTTTGTCCCTCGTCTTATCTGACGATCGCCTTATACACCGAAATATACGGCATACATGTTACTGTCATAGAATTTTAGATGATATATATCCGTCTATCTGTCATATAGAGTTCTAGATTAATGGAAACAATGCCGAGATAAGCGGAAAGCACATACAGCACCTAGCCTTCCCAAATGGTCACCCATCTGGTACTGACCAGGCTCAACGTTGCTTAACTTCGGTGATCTGACGAGAACCAGTGTGTCAACGTGATTGTGATATATATATATATATATATATATATATATATATATATATATATAAAAAGCTGAATATGTGTGGGTGTCTGGTCGCGAATAGGCTCTTATATGGTTGACTATTTTAAAAAAACTGATAACATATAATGATAGAGGATATATCGAGACACAGGAATGGGTATGTTTTATCTGGCAGAACGGTGGTTCATTAAAATTGTAGGGTCTACGTTCGCGCCTGGTCCACAAAGTATGGAAATAAAAAATTAAAAAATCAGAAAAGAACGTTTACAAGTGTTTTTGATATAGATGTACATAATAATACTTTGATAAGTATGTTTTATCTTAAATAGGGATGGTATAATAAAATTGTGGGGTCTTCGTTCGCGCCTGGCCTCCATAGAATGGAAATAGGTACAAACTTTAATAAAGACTTTTCATACTTTGATAATTATGTTTTAGTTTGAAGAAATATGGTATAATAAAATTATGGAGTGTTCGTTCGCACCTGACCTCCATAGAATGGAAATATATCACAAAGTTTAACAAGATTTTTTCTTTATATAGATCCACAGAATATTGTGATAAGTGTTTCAGTGTGAACAGGTATGGTACAATAAATTATGGGGTTTATCTATTTTATTTTTACTTTCATCATATTTTACTTTGGTTTTGATACCCCCAAATTCGATGCTATCTCTTTACAACCCTTCCTATCATACTTTCATAAATCAGAGTCCATTTTCTGTAGGCTGTTTTTGAACCCAGTCAACGACGGGTACTTTTGCTAGTATATATATATATATATATATATATATATATATATATATATATAAAATTATACCTATTTTTTAATTATTCCACGGATTTGGCCATTTGGATTATTTTGGACCATCTTCCAATTACACGATTTCCTTGGATTTTACTTGTGCGAATGGAAATTTAACTTTCTTGGATTTACATTTTTGGATTTTACCGTCATTGGATACTTTACCATTCATGTGAAATCACCTTTTTCTTCACCCTATTCCCTCTGCTTCACATTTTGTTATCAAGTAAGATCTTTGACTTACTTGCAGTTTCATCAAATATTTTTGCAAGCAAAACATCCTGTCTGCTCATCCTTCGGCTAACATTCACATTTGCGGTGACTTCAATGTCCATAATTTGGAATGGCTGACCCACTCACATAAGACCGATGACGAGGGGAAGTTCTGTCATGATTTTGCCACTGCCTATGACCTCCATCAGATTGTTCATGAACCCACCCGTGTGCCCGATACTACCGGTCAGTATGCAAGCCTTCTAGACCTTTTCCTCACAACTTCCCCTGAGCTATGTCCATGTTCTGTTATATCTCCTCTGGGATCCTCCGACCACTCCATTGTAGCAGTTAAGATAAAAATGAAATGTAATAAGTCTTCAGACGTACCTCTCCACCGTACTGTATATCGATACTCTATGGCTGACTGGGATAGCTTCCGTACATTCATATCTGATCTACCTCTGCATTCCATATTTAAAAAGGATGTGCCCTCTACAGTATCAGACCTGATCGAATGGTTAATTGTAGACATAGACCGATTCATACTATCGAAAAAATTCCAACAAAAATCTACCAGCCAGCCATGGTTCTCTCCAGAATGTGCTGTTGCCATCGCGCACAGAAATCACTTTTTCCATAGCTACCAACGTAATAGATGCACTGAGACTAAAGCTGCTTTCAGGACTGCCAGCAACCACTGTAAAAGAGTAATAAAAAAATGCAAGAGAACTATATGCTCAGTCCGTTAAATCCAAAGTAGCTGAGCAGCGGCTTGCTTCCCACCAGTTCTGGACAAATAGGAAACATGATCCTGAACAGAAGCGTGCGTTCTATCCCAACTATCATCAATGGACCTGAGGTCATCTCGTCAGCAGCAGACAAGGCCAAACTATTTGCCAAGAACTTTGCAGCTAATTCTACCCTATGCGACGAAGGCCATCAACTCCCTGTATATCCTCCTATAACAGACAATACGCTATGCAACATACAAATATCTGTACGTGATGTCGCCAAGCTAATCAAGAACCTTGATTCCAGTAAAGCAACTGGCCCTGACGGCATTCCAGTTATAGTGCTGAAAAAGCTCCAACCAGAACTTGCCCCCATACTTACAAAACTGTTTAAGCATTGCCTTAAGGGGAAGTGCTTTCCAACACCCTGGAAAACCTCATCAGTGTGCCCTATATTTAAGAATTCAGGTGAAAAGTCATCTCCCTCTCAGTACAGGCCAATTAGTCTCCTGTGTGTCATGAGTAAGTTGTTGGAATCCAGAAACAACATTCTTAGTGACATGCAATATGGTTTCTACTCCACAAGATCTACAGCAGATGTGCTAACTGTTATATCTCATAGGATTAGTGAATCTCTTGACAAAGGCTTCCTTTCCAGGGCAATTGCTCTTGACATATCAAAGGCATTCGATAAGGTATGGCATAAGGGCCTACTTCACAAGATTTCCGGCTATGGTATCACTGGTAATGTTTTCTCAATTATTAAATCATTTCTCTCTGATAGGTTCATAAGAGTAGTGGTTGATGGGCAGAAATCAGAAGCCCACAGTATTAATGCTGGAGTCCCTCAGGGGTGCATCCTGAGCCCAACTCTCTTCCTGGTCTACATCAATGACCTCCTAAAACACATACTTAAATCATTCGTTGACATCTATGCTGATGATACGACCATCTATGGCAACACATAAAAGGCTGTAAATGACCAGATTCTCTCTAATTCTCTCTCTTCTGATCTTGAGCACATGGTATAGTGGGGGAAGAGGTGGCTGGTTACTTTTAATGCATCCAAAACCAAGCTTCTATCTTTACATCATCAACGCTCTGATCCCCATCTGGCATCAATTGAAATGGATAGCTCTCGTCTTTGGGAGGCTCCATGTTTTGACAAGCTATTGACCTTTACTCCTGATCTGAAATGGAACACATACATCAAGTCTGTTGCCAAGGACGCTGGGAAAATGGTGGAATCCTTCTACCGCTCCAGAAGATATCTCACTACTGATGCAATTCTCTATCTGTATAAAAGCCAAGTACGTCCAAGGATGGAGTACTGCTGCCATATCTGAGCAGGAGCTGCTAAAAACAGCCTATTCTGCCTTGACAGAGTACAAAATAGACTTTGTAGCTTAATGGGGATGCCCTTTTCTTTTCCTTGCAGCCTCTCTCCCACAGGAGAGACGTTGCGAGTCTGTCTTTGTTTTATAGTTATTTCCATGGCAAGTGCTTGTCTGAGCTGCAATCTCTCGTCCCCTTCGCCAATCTTTCACGAGAAACACCCGTTTGGCTGAAACTACTGTCAATAATTTTCCCCACTCTTTATCTGTGCCTAAATCCAAACGTGGATTCCATGAGCAGAGCTTCTTTCTCAGAAGTGCACGACTGTGGAACTTTCTTCCGTTTGCTTGTTTCCCACCTGACTACAACTTGGATGTCTTCAAATCCAATATAAACAAATTCCTGATAAACCGCCTCCTTAAGTAAGACACTCTATCAAATCTCCAATACTAATGATTACTACAATACTATCTCATTGATCACTGTACACGCAATAACCCTTATCCCTGAGTGGCTTCTGGGCCTTGATAAGTGGCGATCTCCATGTAAAAAAAAAAAAAAAATCCGATCCCGCATTTTGCTAATTCCTACGCTCTGATGAGAAGGAAAGTATTTCTTCGAAACTCCGCGGATTAAGGACTATCCACTTATTTAGTGTTTCTTTTTCAAATTAAATATGTTTTTAACTCTTTTTCAAAGTGTTTTTTAACATGTTTTATTAACTATTTGCTCTTATATATACGTCTATCTGTCATTTAGAATTCTAGCTGATGTGTCTATCCGTAATATACTGTCCCAGAACATGTCTGCTTGTTTGTCATACCCAGATCCAACTAATGCATGTCTGTCTCTCATAGGCAGTTCTGTGTGATGCCTGTCTGTCTATGTTCTGAACTTGCATCTGATTTTCCTCCGTCTATTACACGCAGTTGCAACCTATTTATTTTCACGGCGTCAAGGAATTATTAATTCACAACGAAAAGCATTCGTTTTTCTTTCGTTTCCATTAACAATAATCGAAGTACGATCTATCGATTAGTTTCACTCATGAGAAATGGAAAAGAAAAAAAAATCCGTAAAAGACGATTTCTTTCAAGTGCAGCCTTTCTCATCCCCACGCCCAAATTATGCCACACTAACAGTATTCTTCGCCCACAGGAGAAAAAGAAACAAACAAATGCAAATTGGATTCATTTGTGTATGTTTTATGGCGTATCAACACTTTGGAGAAATATTGGGGGGGGGGGTGATTTTCCATATATTAAAAGCCGACGTTTTCTCAAACTTTGTCATCGTCGGGAGGCAAGTAAATAGGAAAGTGTAGTATCTGTTGTGATACTGCGCTTAGTCTTTTTCTGTTGTTAGTCCGTGAATGAGAAATCTTTCTGGACTGAAGCAATTTTAATTTTTGTTCCCATCAGTAATGCCCCCCCCTTTTTTTTAAAAGTGCTGAATTTTCTTCTCGATAAAAAAAACGACCTTATGCTTTTTTTCTGCTTTATATGAGGAGGCAAGTCGATAGGGGGGGGGGAAAACGTATATTTTGTTTTGTTTCTTTTGTTGGATTCGTTGGATTCAGGTTTTCCTTTTTACGGCATTTCAACTCTTTGGGGGGGGGGGGAGTGATTTAACGCTGATGCGCACATTATAGAAATCGATTTATTGTTATATCAGTTTTGTGGTATATCAGGCCTTTTAAAGTTTATTTTATCTTGAAAACAGAATAATGTACATGGAAAACAGCCCAATCAAAATGTGGCTGAAACTCAAACAAATTGCTAACAAAGTTTTTTAACTTGCATATTTAGCATGAATAATCTCTCTTACAGATAAAAAAAAAGCTTACCACAATTAAGCTTGCCGAAAGGAGTCGCCGGTCGCCATCTTTAAACTCCAACTTAACAATATTAAAATTTCGAGATATAAAATTCCTGACATTTCCTGACAAGTATGTCCATTATTCGTGACAATTACTGACAAAAATAAACGTTTTTCCTGACAAAAAACTATTAAATTAGAAATAAAAAATATATTTTTGCGTGAAAACCCACACAGAGACTACCCCAAGTCAACTTGATATTTTCTTAGGGTTTTAAATTGAAATGATAAGTAGCTATATGATTAACAATAAACTTACACCAGAAAATGACTAGCCCCCCCTCCCCATTGAGAGGTTATTCAAATATGAATATAAAAGTTATAAAAACAAACTAAATAGCCTTTTTCAAGGCAACAAATTTTTTACGTTAATTTCTGACATTTCATAAAAAGTAGATACAAAATAAGTACAATTTACAATAAAGGAAGGGTCAGTTGGTTGAATGCTGGGGCAAGGCTCTTGCGTTACCCCCACAGAAAAAGTTAATGAACGAACCAAAGAACATTTCTTGTCAAGAGCTAGTCAAAGGTAACTTCGTCATCATCAAGATCTGGCTGTGGCGAGTTGGTGCAGTGGATGCCTTTGCAATTATCACACAGGTTTGAACAGTGAATGCCATGTTTCCTGTTCAAAAGAAGTGATCAATTGTTCGATTTTTTTCTGTGAGGTGTTTGTTCCACATCTGTTGATCTCTTTTGTCTCCAGTATGTGTTCATTTCGCCGGCAGAATCAGTTGGTCGTATTTCTGTGGTGATGCGGCAGTTTATGCTTTGAATATTACACACACATGCATACACACACATACATACACACATACACACGCACATAGACATGCACACCCATATAGACATAAACACACACACATACACACACGCACACACATACACGCACATCCATACACACATATATACATTATTCTATGTGTTTATGTAAATATTTTTAGTATTTAATTCGACAGTGCTCGATACGTAAGTGGAGCTAGGTAGTAAGTTTGGAAAATATATATATGGCAATTAAGCTACACAGAATTTTCCGCGTTTCATCCTGGTGAGAATTCAATAGCCTGACGAATCCTCATGAGGAAGAAACACGGACAATTCTATGTAGCTTAATTGCCATATATACTTTCGTTGTGAATTAATAATTTCTTTGTTTTCGCCTGATAGCTGCAATCGTGCGTAAGATAAAAGAAAAAAAAACCCTCCAATAAGTGTTGTTCAAATAACTCATGCCCCTTGAGGTTTTATTCATAGCGACGTAATGTTTATGTCGAGGGGGGGGGGGACAAACGAGGTCAGCGATATTTTATGTATTAAAAAGTCACCAATTATTAAGGCCGAAAGTGTTCATGAGTTTATCAGGCATATAGTCAGACAACATCACGAGGGTTAGTAATAATGATAAAAACTGAGCAGATGGACTTGAGAAAGACCCTCTTGTAGTCAGTTAGGAAGCAACTCGTGGTAAAGTGTTTCACAAACGGGCACTTCTTGGAAAGATACCTTGCTCATGGAATTTCTGTTTAGTTTTAGGTACATATAGGGGGGAAAACGAAAACTATTTATACTGGTTGTTAGACAAGTTTTGCTGTGAATGTGAAAGGATCAGATGAGGGACCAGAGAACGCAGTGCCAGCTTCGTGGTATAGTGCTTCACAGACGAGCGGTTCTTGGAAAGAAACTGTTAGTTAACACACCCATATCTATGATAGTATCTATGATAGTATGGATACGTCTATATAAGCCAGCCATTTCTGCTGTCGAGCAGAGAGCACACGCGTAGCTTAGCCAATCGCAGTGAACACCAGGACTCTTTCACCTTAATATTGTAACCCCTTAAGCAGGACCACGACAGAAACTTTGCTCATGGAAGCTCCGTTTAGCTTTAGGTACATAGAGTAAGAAGTGATTCTTTGAAATACTGATACTAGACACAATGAGTTTAAAAAAAGAGAGACTTTCATCCCTACGTATCGTTCCAAACTTCCGCACATGATTCAACTTCCTGCACACCTATTTTTCATTCTACTCCAAACTTCTGATGAAAATTTTCCATTCTCTTACGTAATTTTGAACTGTGTGGAAAAAATGTTCTATCCAACCCTGTGAAATATAATGACATGGTTCTTCTTGTGGGCCACCATTCTCGGGACATACTCCCTGTTGTTGATTACTCTTACCAGATGATAAAGTTCCTAATTAGATTCATCTTCGTTTACACTTTCATGTAATTTGAATTTTCCACAAAGCAGAAAGAGAAGATGAAAGGCAGAGAGGGGAAGAGATAGATAGATAGATTGGGAGGGAGATGGAAAGATAGAAGAAACGTAGAAGAGAAGATGAAGAGAGAAAGAGAGAGGGAGAGGGAGAGGGAGAGTGAGAGTGACCATAGTCATTCTCGTAATTTACCTTCTTTATTATCTATTAACTAGCTTTTCTCTTTTCAATTTTGCAATTTATAAAGGCTATGGAAGAAGGCGAGAAAAAAGTTCTGTTTAGGTATTAGAAGGTAACTTAATGTTGGGGTTTACATTTTACATTATTAAATAAGGAATCATTTCCATTAAAACCCAGTTAGTATTATGCGGGTAAAGTTGAGAAAAGCACGCTTGAAAAGTATCAACATTATGTGAAGAAGCCGAAGCAAAATAAAATGGCAACCGAATTCGACCTGATGTCGTGTTTATGTAAAAACGAAACTCAAAATTTAACTCGAAATGGTTCCGTATTTAATAATATTTAATAATAATAATAATTATTATTATAATAATAATTATTATTATAATAATTATTATTATAATTATTATTATTATAATAATAATTATCTCTATATAAATAAAATGAACTCATTTTTTCCCGTCTGATTTTGACATTAATAGGATTAAAAATCAAGATATTTCATGCAAATATAATCTGCACAAACGGCAGAACAATATCTGAGGCTTATTATTTCTCAAATTCCTCGATAATCTTAGATTTCTATACTTTTTCTGCTGAGAAGTCACAGCCAAAATCGGTTAAGATCAATGGAAGTGGTAAAATATTTTCTCTCTAATAAATTCCTCCTCCCCCTGCCACCACTTAACACCGTTTGGGGATCGTTCACAAGGAACAGTTGAGAAGAGAACACCGGTTTGGCTTCGTAGTTCTTTCATGTGAAGTTATTTAAAATCACTAAACTAAGCTGCAGTGCTCTTTGGCGTAGTGGTTAGCGTGCTGGACAATTCACATTATATTTTCACGTTCGCGCCGACGTACCGTAGTCTTTTTTTTTTCCCCCTAAACAACTGGAATGGACTTTTCTTGGTGGCCGAACTGTTAACGTTGCAGATGTTTTTTTGTTTTTTTTCACACTTTATTTTCCTACTTTTACTCATGACTCCGGGTTTGATCCTTCCTACTTACCTACCATAACATTTTTTAACCCCCCCCGTCCCGGAAACAAACACTCGGGCAACGCCGGGTACCCCCGCTAGTTATTATAATAATATAAATTATTAATAATAATATAAATTATTAATAATAATATAAATTATTAATAATAATATAAATTAATAATAATAATAATATAAATTAATAATAATAATATAAATTATTAATAATAATATAAATTAATAATAATATAAATTATTAATAATAATATAAATTATTAATAATAATATAAATTATTAATAATAATATAAATTAATAATGCAATTATGAATTTTTTAGATGAGATGTGAATGTTTGTGTTATGTTGATTAATCGGACTAGTATTCTCATCTTGGGTATTATTGGCATAATGTTTCGGCCGCTGCAACCTGCGACCTTCTTCGGTTGTTGAAAACATGCTTCTTTTTCTCTACTGAGGAAAAGACGGTTGGCTCTGTATTACAAGAAATTCGAAGATTAAACCTTCTTTATGATCTACGGACCCACGGTTCGAATGCTTGTAATGCAGGGCCAACCCTCTTTTCCTTAGCAGAGAAAAAGATGCATTTTTTCGACACCCGAAGAAGGTCGCAGGTTGCAGCGACCGAAACGTTGCGCTAATAACACTCAAGATGAGAATAATAGTCCGATTAATCAACATAACACAAGCATAACTTAATATTTAAAAAAAAAAAAATTCTTAATGTGTAAACCGATGTCATCTAACATTCTTTCATGGCCGCAATCTTTATACATTACCCCCCCCCCCTTCTTGCAGTTATCATCTTGCTGACGTGAACCAGTGGAGTGCAGAAGTTTGGTGATGTTCTGGTAACGACTCGAACAAACTCTTTGGTTTGTATGCTCCCAAAGACTCGAGTATAAGTGCTAGAACTCCGAAATAGTATGAGAAACGTAGATCGTTTGAATATGTCTTTGTGCCGCCATCCCATTTCCATAATTTGGATGCCTGGTGTCACCGTTCCGTCACCCACCCACCCCCACCCCTGCATGCTTTTACGCGAGCAACACGACTAGATTGTCTGTCAAAACATGTATCAGTCCAAATTAGTTAACAGACTTGTAGGACATGCCATTGGCATTCCAAATCAGTTATTGTTTTTATAAGCCAATCGTTATGAATACGCATCCATCCGGCTTCTTCCCCTGTCTACTAACCTGGCCATGTACTTGCCAGCAAGATTGCCGCTAAAGTAATAACAGGTTATTAGGTTACATTTTGCTGTTACCGATTCTTAAAAATAACAATGTTTATTTTACTCAAGATTTCGGCGTTGCACGTCTGTGTACAATACACAGATTTGGTGGAGTAGGGGGGGGAGAGTCACCCACATATCGTCCCGAAAGCCACTCGAGGATAAGGGTTAATGAATGTAAGGTGGTAGTGTAGTAATCGTTAATCGTGTAAATTGGGTAGAATTTGATTATTTATGGGGACGGCTCAACAAGAACTTGTTTACATTGAATTTGAAGGCTGTCATGTTGTATATAACCAGAAAGCAGGTTAGTGGAACAGTGTTCCACGGGTTGGTAATTCTAGGAAAGAAGCTTTGTTCATGCAATCTGCGTTTAGATTTAGGCACCGATAGAGAGTGGAAGAAATTGTTTGTAGTGGTCGTAGCTAGTCGAGTGTTTTTTTTTTGGAAAGTTTGGCAAGAGGAAACCATAGATTGGAGTTCAATCGAGCACTTGCCATGAAAATAACGATAGAGTAGAGACAGGCTCACAACATCTCTTCTGTGCGAAAGAGGTTGCAGGAAAGAGAAAAGGATATCACCTACTAGGTTTCGAAACCGGTTTTAAACTCTATCAAGGCTGGATATGGCTCGCTGAGCAGCTGCTGTCCAGATATGGTAAGAGCTGCTTGGCACACCCTTTCTTCTTATTTATAACCTCTCTCTCCAAGACGTGCTGTTGTTAGTCTCAGTCTTTTCTATAAATAATATTATGCCGTGTTTCTGAATTTTTGAGATGAGGATTAGTTGTTCGTATTATTTGAGTTCCTCTGGCTACTATTCTCATCCTGTGTTTTATTATCACAACGTTTCGGCAGATCTAACTTCAAGCCTTCTTCAGATGTATCTTGTCGAACTCCGGAACTCCATTTGTAAATCCATGTAGATCTCTGCGTTCGACTGAAAGATTTCCAGTTTCAACAAGATACACCTGAAGAAGGTCGGAGGTTAGATCAACCGAAACGTTGTGAAAATGACACTCAAGATGAAAATAGTAATTTAAAGAATCCAAATAATATCAACGCATGTGTTCTTCAGAATTCCCTGCTTCTTTTGTTGCAGCTCGTTTGACATATCATAGCAAGCGTATTTTACGACCTGGCAATGCCGGCGGCTCTTTTTTTTACACAGGAATCACCACTTATCAAGGCCAGGAGGTCACTCGAGGATAAGGGTTAATGGGTATACATTATTCAATGTGATTATTGCGTAATAAACATAAGTAGTGGGAATTTGGTAAATTGGATGACTTAGGGGGACGATTCATCAAGAATTTGTTTACGTTGGACTTGAAGACAATCAGATTGTAGTCAGCTGGAAAGTAGGCAAACGGAAGAGAGGCGTGCAGTTCTAAGAAAGAAGCCTTGTTGTACATTTATGTTTAGGCACAGATAAAGAGTGTGGGAAATTATTGATAGTGGTTTTGTCTAGACGAGTGATTTTCGTGAAAGTTTGGCGAGGGGGACCATAGATTGAAGCTCAGCTGAGCACTTGCCATGAAAATAACGATAAAGCAGAGACAGGCTCGCAACGTCTCTTCTGTGGGAAAGAGGTTGCAGAGAAGAGAAAAGCCCCCCCAAGGTACGAAGTCTATTTTGTTTTGAACTCTGTCAAGGCAGGATAAGTGCTTCTAGCAGCTCCTGCCTAGATGTGGTAACAGTACTCCATCGTTGGCCATAATATATATATATATATATATATATATATATATATATATATATATATATATATATATAAAGTGAAAGTGTATGTCTGTGTACATTTCCTTACGCAATAATTCTGTCAATTTTTAGTCTACAGACTCGAAGTTTGATATACAGGGTACTGAGATTTGGGAAAATCTATGTGATCGGTTTCGGCCAGAAATTTGGCTGTTAAGGGGTCACAGTTCAACGATTTGACATTTGAGAACTCTACCAAACTCCTCAGACAATTGGGTGTAAACACTTGAAATTTTAGATATAGGTTCCTTGGACATGGATCTAACATAATAACTGGATATGAGCCAAAAACAATAAATGTTAAGGGGGTCATAATAGGAGTCAAAGTTTTAAAAAATTGCCCGTCTTTTTTTTTTTTTTTTTTGCTCAGCATACACCTCCAAACGCCGGGCACCCATGCTAGTATATCTATAAAAGTGAATGTGTCCGCGTGACTGTGTGTCTGTCTGTGTGTCTGACTGTGTACATTTCCCTACGCAATAACTCTGCCAATTTTTAGTCTACAGACTCGAAGTTTGATATACAGGGTACTGAGATTTGGGAAAATCTATGTGATCGGTTTCGGCCAGAAATATGGCTGTTAAGGAGTCAAAGTTCAACGATTTGACCTTTCAGAACTCTACCAAACTCGTCCGACAATTTTGGGTGTAAACACATGAAATTTTAGACATAGGTTCCTTGGACATGGATCTAACTAAATAACTGGATATATGCCTAAAACAATAAATGTTAAGGGAGTCATAATAGGGGTCAAAGTTTAAAAAAAAACTGATTTTTGTTTTTGCTCAACATACATCTCCAAATACCCGGGCAACGCCGGGCACCCATGCTAGTATATCTATAAAAGTGAATGTATCCGTTTGTGTGTGTGTGTGTGTGTGTGTGTGTGTGTGTGTGTGTGTACATTTCCCTACGCATAAACTGTCAATTTTCAGTCTACAAACTCGAAATTTGATATACAGGTTAGTGAGATTTGGGAAAATCTTTGTAATCGGTTTTCGGCCAGAAATTTGCTATTAAGGGGTTAAAGTTCAACGATTTGACCTTTGAGAACTCTACCAAACTCCCCCGACAATTTTGGGTCGAAACACTTGAAATTTTAGATATAGGTTTCTTGGGCATGGCTCTAACTTAATAACTTGATATGAGCCCTAAACAATAAATTTTAAGGAGTAATAATAGGGTTCAAAGTTAAAAAAAAAAATTGAACCCTGCGGTCTCTACCAAATTACTCAGACAATTTCTGGTATAAACACTTGAAATTTTACATAAAGGATATTCAGAGACAGAGCAAGCTTTTTAATCGGTTTGGGTCGAAAAATTGAGCTACCAATATATAAATGTATGCATGTTTGCATGTCTGCCTAAAACTTTCGACAGAGGCGACGGATTTTCACAAGATCAGTATCGTTTGAAGCCCGACCCTTCAGACGACAAATGCTGAAAAATTGACTAAAAACATTAATTTCTTCACCCTCAGCTAGGCACTTTTCTACAGAGAGGGATCGCTTTTTTCGCCGATATTTCCGAAAATGATCCCCTCTTTTCGATTGTCTAGCCTTAATTTAAACTTAGGCCACTTCCGGTTTGACGGTGGTCGTAACAGCAAAGACGTCACGTTTTTCCCCTGTACTTTTCCTCCTTCGCGGCACGGGTTCGAGCCTGCCTTCCTACTACCACTTTTTTTTTTTTTTTTTTTTGCTCAACGCACACCTCCAAACACCCGGGCAACGCCGGGCATCCCTGCTAGAATATATATATATATATATATATATATATATATATATATATATATATATTCACCTCTTATCTCGTAATTAAAAGATAGAATTGTAAGCAAGTAAACAAGGTCCACAGAATATATATATATATATATATATATATATATATATATATATATATATATATATATATATATATATATATATATATATATAATGTGTGTGTGTTTGTTTATTTTTAGACGAGTACTTTCAACAGCCAGCTGTGTGCGTAAACAAGTAAAACAAAATCAAATAAAAGATAATTGAAAACTAAAACAAAACATAAATACGCCCCCCCCCCCACCGAAGTAGAAATACACATTAATGTCTGTTAAGCAAAAGAGGCGAAGAGCGGAATTAGCATTTTTCTATCATTCCAGCTGACTCACCCGAGGAGTATGGGTGGGGCGCCAAATCACCCCTCCTTCTTACCGCCACCCCCTACCTTCCTTCACAGACCGTAAAAATAACCCACCTAAGCAAAGTGTATGGAAGCCAGTCAGGGGGATCGCGCCAGTGCAACAAAATGATGTAATCGTTGTTTTTGGGACGACGATGTTCGCGTTCGTGGTAAATAGGTTTAACTACTTTACGGTAATAAGTCCGTCGCAAATCGACCAGACATTTTCGTACCCGTTTAACTAAACCCTCTTAATTTTGTTAAGCATATTTTCTTTGTGTCAAAGAGTACAGCGATTTTCAGACGAGAAAGATTTTTTGGTACCCCGACAAAAGGAGGGTGGACCTGTAAATTCACCCTCCTCCGTTCGTCTGTCCGCACTTTTCTTAATAACTACGCCTTGGGATTTTTTTAAATTTTGCACAAACATTAAACATGATATGAGTAAAAAGTAACAGAACGGATTTTCCGGGAAAACTCCATCCCCCCCCCCGGGGTGCCTTTCGGGTTTAAATGGCTAAAATTGACACTTATGCTTATTAAAAAAATTGATGCCGTGGATTTTTATAAAACTTTCTGAAAAGTTGTAACTAACTGATTTCTATATAATTTTGTTTGTTTATACTTCGCGATAACTCTTGGGTGTACCCCAGGGATTCTTTTTAGGGCTAATAAAAACACTCCAATTTTGAGACTATTTTAGCATATTTGTCCAAAATTTTCTGTGTATGTCTATTTAGCAGTTTTGCATGGTGCGGAATTCAAATATAAATTTGTTAAGGTACAAAAAAAAAATGATGGACGAACGGACAACAGTGAATTTACAGATCATTGTTCTGTATGTCTATTTAGCAGTTTTGAAGGGTGCTGAACTCAAATTTAAATATTTTAAGGCGTTGGGAACTTTTGGGGCTAAATGGGTGGGGGGGGCAAATGATGGACTTCATCATTTCTTTTTTTTTTTTTTGCATGGTACAGAACTCAAATTTACATATGTTAAGGTCTAAAACTGCACCGTTTGTTAATTTTCACCAGGATTTGACGTCCCCTATGGACTTTTAGGGATAAATGTGGGTGGGTGGATGCTGAACTTAGTCATTTTCTATGTCCCGTTCACTGTGCACTCACGGGGTACCATGCATGCTTCACTTGTTTTTAAAGAAATCGCTCCAGACGCGGCGTGAAGCCACTTGATGTAAAGAGGTAAAACTAATCAACGAAACGTGTTAGCTAGATAACTGGATAGACGGAATCACAGAATAAAAAAAATCACGCAAACTCTTTGTTCCCGTATTTAGTTGTATTCATCTTTCTACCTCTTTGTCAGACACATTTTTTTAATCCTGACAAGCCATGAAGCCACTTAATGTAAAGAGTTACAAAAATAGCTGTTTAAGAACAAAAATAACTAGCAAACGATACTGTTCGAAGGCTAAATTCGGACTCAATAAGTTGCAATTATTGTGTCCGAAACATCGCTTATGGAATATGAGAACTAAAAGAACAAAACAATTGAAGCGAAAGTCACGATGTTGCCAGAAGTATCAAAACGTAGATTCCATGAACAAAGCTTCTTACTTAGAACTGCACGCCCGTGGATCGCTGTTCCGCTTTCCTGTTTCCCTCCCGACTTCAACCTGGATGTCTTCGTCAAACACAAACAGATTCCTGATGAACCGCCCCCGCCTAATTAATGACACCTTACCAATTCTTCAATACTATTGCTACACTATCCATTTGATTACTGTACACACAATAACCCTTATCCCCGAGTGGCCATTGCGCCTTGATAAGTGGTGAACTCCATGTAAAAAAAAACAAACAAAAGACTCATTTCTGTCCACTTAATTTGTATTCAATATCGAAACAATAACCCTACCGTAAACGATTTAGTGTTGATTGAATCAATTGTTGGTTGAATTACGGCATATTATCGCCCCTCGGCTTATCTCTTTATCTAGAAGAGGACCCCCTACTTTGATGAGCTCCTACGACTGATTTTACTCCAGACCTGAATTCGGAAATTTACATCAGATGTGTGGCTAAGGTCATTGATAGGCAGAAGTCTAAAGCACCTAGTATCAATGTCAGTGTGCACCAAGCATCAACTCTGCGCCTAATCCTTTTCCTGATATTTATCAATGATCAACCCCAAAACCACATTCTAAGATTATTTGTCGACACTTATGTAGATTACAAAACTATCGCAACACTTTGAAGAGCATTAATGACAAAATATTTTCTGATTTTCTATTCCGATCTGGAGTAAAAAAAAAAGAAAAGAAAGTTGACTGGTTAAATTTAATGAGTTTCTCTCCTTTCCCAATCAAAACTCTGATCCTCACTCTGCCTTAATGCAAATGAATAACTTCTTCGAGAAAAACCCTTTGCTTTTATAAGTTTCTGGCACCTACTTTCATTTTAGACTTGAAAATGGAGACTTACATCAAATCCGTGGCTCAGGTCGCTGGTAAAAATCATTCGATTTCAAGTGCCTGTTCCACTCGGTGCTTAAGAGATCAGCATTACCACCTCCTTCAAAGGGAAATGAAAGAGATGCCCCCTTGTATTACGGGTTAAGAGCGTGGCATCGCTGATCTTTTTAAATCTGTTTCCTTGACTGTATACAAACATGCAAAAATTGTAATTAATATAATATGAGCAACGATCTTGCAACGCAACTCCCCACTTAGGATGCTTTATAAAGCTAGCATCTAATTTTGAGTAGCCCCTTATGTGTCGCTGTGCATTTTTTATGAGAATAAAGATTTAAAAAAAAATGAAGATACAGAAAAAATCGTAAGAATTTCTTAGAGGGAGAGACAGATGGCAATTTTACAAAAAACATCGACTTTTACTGTTTATATGTTCAGAAGATACCCTTGCGTCATTTTGTGAATCTCTATCTACTATTATAGAAAAGACTTTGTCTGTGTATGAGAGAGAGAGAGAGAGAGAGAGAGAGAGAGAGAGAGAGAGAGAGAGAGAGAGAGAGAGAGAGAGATTATCATTTTCAGTCCCCCACCCCTAATTTCTGGCTCCCATCTTATCTCGCAATTACTTATAACGTCACCAACTAACTTCGGAAGAACCCCCCCCCATCCGATTTTGTTTTATATCATAAGTTGCTTAAAACGTGATTAGTTAAAGTTCAGAATAAAATCACGCTTTCTCTTAACGGTTAATTTAAAAAAAAAAAAAATCTTCTGAACGCTATTAAAAGTTAAATTCTTCACTAGTTTGGAGACGGAATGCGTTGTTGTGATAAGTGATTTTTTTCTCTACTAATTCGCACTTTTTATTTTAAGATTAAAATATTAATAACTACATTTTATTTCAGTATTTAATTTATGTATTTCTGTTGTATTAAATGCTAGCTTCTTTTTTTTTTTTTTTTTTTCTCTCGTCCATAAATGTTTATTTATCTACCGAGTTGATTGCAAAAATAGATTACCTAATTGTACTCATTTTTAGTTCGTGGGAGGGGAATCTATCACCATACTTTCCCTTAAACAGGTCCGTTGGACTTTTATTAAGTACAATACTTAATAGTTATTTTTTATTTATTTATTTATTTTTTTTTTTTTTAATGGAGAGTAGAAAACGCATTGTGGATGCGTTATCGGCAGCTCCTGTTACTCTCGCTTCTTCTTATTTGTCCCTCAGTCCTCATTTTTTAAATGAGTGATTTTTCTGACAAAGGGAGAAGAAAAAGCTGTTTTCTAGGTTGGCAGTATTTTTGCGCGAACAGTTGGCAGAGTTGGTGGAAATTTTCTGTTTCAATGTCTATCCTTGTAGCCATGTCACTAGTAAGGGTGCTGGAGGTAAACGTTTTGTCTGGGCTGACGTTATCCGCCTGATAGTCAGGGACCCGAACCTTGGATTAACCACTAAGGAGGCTGTCCTATCAGCAGGTGCAAAGTACTGGGGCTGCTGTATTGCCATTTGGTGAATGGAATCTGGACCATGCAGTAGCTTCTGGTGGGGCCTCTCGATGCCATACTAGTGGGTAATTGTTACGGCTTTACCTTATCATGTGGTACAAAAAAAAAATTCTTCGTTTCTTTTTCTCTCTTAGTTTCCCCTCTCTGTCCTGCTCTAAGTAAATCTGTCGACCTAGTCCACAAATTCCAAAATTTCATCATGACAAGTTTCAAGAAAAAATACACGATTAAACCCGGTTCTCCAACTTCCAACGTAGACCCCTACTACCATGTCTCCTTCTCCAACATCAGGGGTCTACGTTCTAACCTTCCAGAGGTTGAAACCCAATTACAGGAGACTAAACCAGACCTTTTATTTTTAAGTGAAACTGGCATTGGACAGGCTATTTCCCTAGATGAGTTTGCAATTACAGGATACTCTAACTTAACTTCTAAATCTGACCCCCAAGATCGCCATGGGCATGGAATATGTGCCTATATTAAAGATAGCTTTCCATGTGGGAGGGACATCTCCAGGGAAGATCCTAACTTACCCTATATGTGCTTCCGGGTTGCTTTAGCTCACACTACTGCATTTATATTTACTCTCTATCGCCCCCACAACAGCGGAGTTACTATCTTTCAAAGCATATCTGAGAAAATTGACCAAGTCCTTTCTACTTATCCTTCAGCTAACATTCACGTATGTGGAGACTTCAATGTTCACAACGTCGAATGGTTGACCCACTCAAACAAGACCGATGATGAGGGGAGGTTCTGTCATGATTTCTCCATTGCCTATGACCTCACTCAGATTGTTCAGGAACCTACCCGTGTGCCCGATAATGACGGCCAGTATGCGAGCCTACTAGACCTTTTTCTCACAACTTGCCCTGAACTATGTTCAGTTTCTGTTCTGTCGCCTCTTGGATCTTCCGACCACTCTGTTGTATCAATTAAGATAAAAATGAAATGTAATAAGTCCCCAGACGTACCACTTCATCGTACAGTATATCGATACACTAAGGCTGACTGGGATAGCTTCCGTACATTTATATCTGATCTACCTCTGCATTCCATGTTTAAAAAGGATGTGTCCTCTATAGTATTAGACCTAACTGAATGGTTAATTGTAGGTATTGACCATTTCATACCCTCTAAAAAGTTTCAGCAAAAACCTAACAGCCAGCCATGGTTCTCTCCAGAATGTGCTGCTGCCATTGCGCACAGAAATCACTTTTTCCACTGCTTCAAACGTAATAGATGTATGGAAACTAAAGCCGTTTTCAGGACTGCCAGCAACCATTGTAAGAAAGTAATAAAGAACGCAAGAGAGTTGTATGCTCAATCTGTTAAGTCCAAAGTAGCTGAGCAGCGGCTTGGTTCCCACCAGTTTTGGCAAATAGCAAACAGAATCCTGAACAGAAGCGTGTGCTCCATCCCAACTATTATCAATGGACCTGAGGTAATCTCATCAGCATCAGACAAAGCCAAACTCTTTGTCAAGAACTTTGCAGCTAATTCTACCCTTTGCGACCAAGACCGCCAACCCCCAATATTTCCTCCTGTATCAGAAAACACGCTATGTGATATACGTATATCTGTACGTGATGTTGCCAAGCTAATCAAAAACCTTGATTCCAGTAAAGCAACTGGCCCTGATGGTATTCCAATTATAGTACTCAAAAAACTTCAACCTGAACTAGCGCCCATACTTACAAAACTGTTTAAACGTTGTCTTAAGGAGAATAGTTTCCCATCTCCCTGGAAAATCTCATCAGTATGCCCTGTATTTAAGAATTCAGGTGATCGCTCATCCCCCTCTCAGTACAGGCCAATAAGTCTCCTGTGCGTCATGAGTAAGTTGCTAGAATCTGTGTTAAATACAGAAGTAATCAAACATCTCAACAAAAATAACCTTCTTAGTGACACTCAATATGGTTTCCGTTCTGCTAGATCTACAGCAGATGTCCTTACAGTTATATCGCATAGGATTAGCAAATCTCTCGACGGTGGCAATCTTTCTAGGGCAATTGCTCTTGACATATCTAAAGCCTTTGATAGGGTATGGCATAAAGGTTTACTTCATAAGATCGCTAGCTATGGTATAGCTGGAAAAGTCTTCTCAATTATTAAATCATTTCTTTCTGATAGGTTCATAAGAGTAGTAGTTGAGGGGCAAAAATCAGAAGCTCACAGTATTAATGCCGGTGTCCCTCAGGGATCCATCCTGGGCCCAACTCTTTTCCTGATCTACATTAATGATCTTCCAAATCATATCCTTACATCATTTGTAGACATTTATGCTGACGACACTACCATTTATGGTACCACATCTAAGACAGTAAACGAGCAAGTACTCTCCAATTCTCTCTCCTCTGATCTTGAGCATGTAGTACAATGGGGAAAGGAGTGGCTGGTTACTTTTAATGCATCTAAAACCAAGCTTCTCTCTTTACATCATCAACATTTTAATCCACATTTGTCATCAATTGAAATGAATGGCTCTCGTCTTCAGGAGGCCTCAAGTTTTGACAAGCTTCTGGGCTTGACCATTACTCCTGATCTTAAATGGAACACGTATATCAAATCTGTTGCCAAGGCCGCTGGAAAAATGGTGGGATCTTTCTATCGATCCAGTAGATATCTCACTGCTGATGCTATTCTCTATCTATATAAGAGCCAGGTACGTCCAAGGATGGAATACTGTTGCCACATCTGGGCAGGAGCTGCTAGAAAGGACTTGTCCTGCCTTGATAGAGTTCAAAATAGACTTTGTAGCCTCGTAGGAGATGTCCTTTTCTCCTCCTTACAACCTCTATCTCACAGAAGAGATGTTGCGAGTTTGTCTCTGATGTATCGTTATTTTCATGGAAAGTGTTCAACTGAGCTTCAATCTATGGTCCCCCCTCGCCAAACTTTCACAAGAAACACTCGTCTAGCTGTAAACACTATCAATAATTTCCCCCACTCTTTATCTGTGCCTAAACCTAAACATAGATTCCATGAACAAAGCTTCTTTCTTAGAACTGCACGCCTGTGGAATTGTCTTCCGTTTTCCTGCTTTCCGGCTGACTACAATATGGTTGTGTTCAAGTCTAAGGTAAATAAGTTCTTGATGAGCCGTTCCATATAAGTTATTAAATTTACCAAATTTTCATTACTAATGATTACTATATTGACCAACTTCTACTGTACACTCTTTAACCGTTATCCTTGAGTGGCCTCTGGGCCTTGATAATGTGGTGATGCCTTTGTAAAAAAAAAAAAAAAAAAAAAAACACAAATGTACTTTATTTGCTTGGCAGTGTTCTTAGATAGGTTTTGTATCGGAATGTCTTCGATAAGTATTGATAATCGAAATAATCCGATGAAAGAAAGACCAGGCGATTTTGACTAAAGTTAACGCCTTGGAGTGGTGGAAATTCTTACTAATGGTTGTAGCTATCGAGGTTTTTTGTAAATGTTTGGCAAAGAGAGACCATAGATTGGAGATTGGAACTCAGACAAACAGTTGCTATGAAAATAACGATAGAGCAGAGACAGGCTTGCAACGTGTCTTCTGTGGAAAAGAGGTTGCAGGGAAGCGAAAAGGGCATCACCTACTAGATATCGAAGCTGGTTTTGAACTCTATCAAGGCAAGATAGGGCATACCGAGCAGTTTTTGCCCAAATACGGCAATAGTACTCCATCCTACGACGTACTTTGCTCTTCTACAGATAGAGGATTGCATCGCCAATGAGATACTTGAGCGGTAGAATGATCCAATCATTTTTTCATCGATCAACAGATTGGATGTATATATCTGACTGGCCTTGGTGGCCGACGTTGCCCGGAGGTTTGGAGGTGTGTGTTAAGCACAAAAAAAAAAAAAAAAGTGGTAGTAAGCAGCAGGTTCGAACCCGTGACGCGAAGGCAGGAAAAAAAAGTGAAAGAAAATCCGACGTCTTACTTCTACTCTATGACGCGATCAGAAGTTCGTTAAGTTAAAATTAGGCAAAGTCAATCCAACCGATACGATGACCTGTAAAAAAAAATGGCTCGCAAAAAATCAAACCCTCCTTGTAGAAAACTGCCCAGTTGAGGGTTGAAGGAATTAATATTTTTGGCCATTTTTTTTCAATATTTATCGTCCGAGACGACGAGCTTCAAAACGATACCAATCTCGTGAAATCCGTCGCCTCTGTCGAAAGTTTTAGGCAGACATACATACATGCATACGTACATTTAAACAGACAGGTGAGATTTATATTATAGATGTTTTTTTTTTTCGTTCACATGTTGAGAAATTGTCTCAACGCAAAGTTTGTATTTAATCTTTGAACGCGACCTAAAAAAACTAATGGATATCACAACTATCACACCAAATGCACAGACAAATTTATCTTACATGAATCTAGCGTTGTTTTTTTCTTTCTTTCTTTTTTGAGCGAGCGTGTGTGTAAAATTTATCTGTATGGACTCACTTGTTTTCGCGTTGAATATTGCCATAGGAAACGCATTTTTATATAACGTGTTATGACCCGATCAATAATGGGCTCAATTCGTTGCCTAGAGATATCGTTTGTGGTGGACAGAGGATCTGCCCTAAGACGATCGGCTTAAAGAATGAACAATCTGGACGTCCAGTTTGTTAACTTTACCCTTCTGTTTTCAAAACTGGCGGCACATGGTGGGCTGAGATCTTCGGCAAATTCACAAATTCTTCCACGAAGATCATTGATGTGTTTAAAACATCTTCATCGATGTCCGATGAGCGCCTCGGCCTGGGCTTATCTTCAAAGCTCAAATTGGCGGAAGAAACTTGGAAACCATTTTCTTGTCGATTCGTTATGACATCTTGACTATTTTGTTGGATATTTTCCTGAATATCTCTGCAACACGATTTTCTTGCTTAAACTCTCTCTTTCTTTCTCACACACACACACACATACATATATACAGAATTGAAGTACACACACATATACATAGGTGCATTTATTCATTTATTCAACAAGGGAGTCATCACTTATCAATACTCGAAGGCCACTCGAGGACAAGGGTTAATGAGTGTACAATGATGACAGACAACAGTGTAGTGATCGTTGGTGGTCGAAATTGGGTAGAATTTAATTAATAAAAAGGAACACTAAACACGAACTTGTTTACATTGGAGTTGAAGACGACCATCAGCAAGAAAGCAGGTAAACAGAACAGTTCTACAGGCGGTCAGTTATAGCAAAGAAGTTTTGTTCATTGAATTTGCGTTTAGATTAGGCACATATCGAGAGTGGGTTAAATTGTTGATAGTGGCTGTAGCTAGACGAGCGGTTCTCGTGACAGTTTGGCAGGAAAATCATAGATTAAATCTTAAAGGAGCACATACCATGAAAATAACGATAGAGCAGCGACAGGTTCATAAGGTCTATACTGTAGAAAAGAGGTTGCAAGGAAGAAGAAAGGGGATTACCTACTAGGCTTTGAAGCCGGTTTTAACTATGTCAAGGTAGAATAGGGTTCTCTGAGCAGCTCCTATCCAAATATGGTTACAGTACTCCATTTTAGAATGTATTTGGCTTTTATACAGGTAGAGGCTTGCGTATGGAGTGAGACACATTCTGGAGCGGTGGAATGACTCAACCATTATCCAGCGACCTTGGCAACAGATTTGATGTAAGTCTTCCATTTTAGGTTAGGGGTGAAGGTCAAACCCAGAAGCTTGTCAAAATAGAAAGCTTCTTTGAAACAAACTCCATTCATATGAATGAGAGCGTTTATGCTGAAAAATTAGAAGCTGAGTTTTGGATGCGTTAAAATTAACCAGCCACCCTTTGCCCCATTGCACAACGTGCTCCAGATCGGAGAAAAGAGACAGAGAGATGTTGGTCGTTATTGGCTTTTGAAGTGTTGCCATAGATAGTGTCCTTTATTTTTTTTTGTTTTATTTTACTTCAGTCGAAGTTCTCAGAAATTAAGGGGCCCACGACCTGGGGCTAACACTTGAAGTCTATATGAGATACATAGATATTCGAATGTTCCATTAAAGTTCTTTATCTCTCAAGCACTGAGTTAGTAAAGAAATTGAGAACATAATTTTCTTCTCCCCAATTAACCATTTTTATATGTTGTAGTACATCTTTCATGTTGGTCTCATGGTCTTACTGGATTCCAGGAAAAGAATTTATCTAGTCTGGTGGAGTATCCAGCTTCGTGCTATTACTTGAGGTAACATCACTTGGAGAAGGTGCACCTTTCTCGGAAAAGCTGTGGGGTAGTCGTAGTGAGGAGATCTTATCTGGGCAGCGAATACTATGTGATTTTGAATATTTGGTCAGGGTTTACTTCTATGGAAAAAGTATCCTCATGCCAGATTGTTCTGACAAACCCCTGTACAGAGAGATCTTAGACACTCGAGGATAGTGTCTAGTAGGCATTACGTATATGTTGACGAATTTGACTTGGGAGATGAAATTAAGGAAGAGAGTAAGCCGTCGTATACATACATGAGTTTGCTTATGTCACATAATAAAGTTTGAAGTTACAACCGGAAGCCCTTTCGTTGTATCGAATTGAAGAGAGAAATTACGGAGATAGTCTAAAAGTGAATGTATTTTCTTTTTCTAAAGACAAGGATTTTTTTTTTCGTTT
>NC_136514.1:47935922-47938422 GCF_053919585.1 Euprymna scolopes | reverse complement strand
AGAGAGCTTGATATGGGTATCTAAAACTGTCCATAATTATCGGGTTTGAAACCGACGGTACCGATGACTTATCTCATCTAAACTTTCTGTAAACAACACATATATGCATATAACGGCTGTATCGATTGGTTTCCTAGATGTAAATCCAATAAAACGCGTGATCATAAAAGAATGCTCAATGCAGGACAGAGCTGGTATATAGTCTGTTTATTATACAAACATTATTGGTTACACATGTGCATACATGTTTCAGTAGAATCCCAATTCAAGGATAATACTTCATCAGACCCCAAAAAGAATCGATATTGAGACGTGAGTCAAAACTAAATTAGTTTGAACAGATATATGGGCTTATTTATATGACTTAAATAAAAGTGGTATACCGGTAGCTATATTTTCTCCTCTACCGCGCTGTTTGAGGTTATTATCGTGGTAAAGGTTTTTATATCTATATATAAACTTAATTTCGATAGTTGCCACTTTTTCATTTGGGTTGTTTATCCTTTCTCTAATACTAGAATATGTATATATTTGATCGGTTTATATGCTTTGTTTGTGGGGATAGGTTCTTCAGACTATACACATGCAAAAAGTGCATAATAGCATATGTGGAGTATTCCATTCCTAGAGTTCTCTAGTTAGAGTACTTAGTTATCGTTTGGGGTCAATTATGTGGTTGGTTTCCTAATGTAGCACTATTTTACAATAATATTTCTTGTATATATATATCAACATTCTAATTACAAGCTTGCCGGAGCCATGGGTTATTTTAGTTAATCGTTTTCGGGTGTTTAATTATTATGTATGCAAAGTGTGTTCACCTTTATCCAATTGGTGGTAAATTGTGTGTTTTTGTTCGTTTAGTTTAGTATTAAACGGTGACACTTGAGATGATGTTGAAGAGTAACGAGAGGATGGATTCTTTCCTTAATTTAGCCAAGTTATTTATGCTAGCCTCCTTTTCGACGTTTTTCGGTGAGCGCCGTTATTAATTAACGGTGTGTTGGTTTATAGTAAGTATAGTTGTTAATTTGTGGTGTATCGGAACTACTCTACACCCTTTCACCTCTTATGTATGTCGATTAATATATTAATAAATATATTGGGAGTGAGGGATTATGAATCGTAGTGTTACTACTATAGGGGTATCGCTATTTGCTTTTTACAACTTATTTAAAGCGTAGCCACCAAATTGTTTGCAGCTTATAGACGATTCTACTTCTACATTTAATAATTTATCACAGTTCTTAAAACTTATAATCTCTTGTTTCTCCGCTAACCATAGATAACAGGGAGAAGTTAATGAACTACATGTTTTAGCCTTCCTAAATGCTTTCCATTCCACAAAAGGTGTTTTGTTCGCCTCGATTACACTTCCAATAGTGTACAGAGAGGGATGTGTTCGTAACATTTGCTTTATTATTCATTGACAGTGTATGGCCATAGAATCTGTTTTTAAGGATCATTGAGGTGCTGCCTGTGTATGTGTATGTATTTCGATATCTGGGTTTTCTATGGTACGGATTCTAGCCTGGTATACCATCGAAGATGTGAGACAACTGTTGCTTAGTGGGCATTCGGTCGGTATTTGGCAGTTGCAGGTCATTTTGTTATCATTATATTATTAGTGTCCGTATTTTTCCATAATATTTTCTTATTGTGCTTTTTATGATTCTCTCTAGGTTTTTAGTACAGCTGTAGTAAATATTTAGAGCGTTTTTATTAAAGATTTTATATAGTGCGCTGCTAGGAGGGAAGTGTTTATCTATAAGATGAAGTAACCTATTCTCAAATAAATAAATAAATATATATATATATATATATATATATATATATATATATATATATATATATATATATAAAGAAAGAAAAAAGGGAATGTGAGCAATTGCGATTCGGTTAAAATAAATTAATTTTCTATAACTAGACTTTTTAGCGCATTAAAAGCTGGCACAAGTTATAACAGGTTGACTTAAAAAAGAGTGCTATATGCCAAATGGATACTTGAATATGGTTAAATTTGTATTAATGTTCGCATTAAATGCTAATCCTTATTAATCCCTAAGTGTGCACCGAACAGCTACCATAATATTTAATTTGCTGCACTTCATCATAGCATAATTTTAGGTAGATAAGCCCAGTAGTTTTCGAGGAAAAGTAGAACAGACAGAAAGACAGACTAGAAGAAATATAGTATAGAAAACGCGAATTCTCATGAGAGATCTTAATGAACGTAATTTGATTCAGTTTCTTGGTCTTTTTGTTAGGAACAAAATAAAAACGATTTATTCATGTTCATATTTAATTTTTTGAAAATCGATTCGGAACTCTTAAGTAGGACTACTCTTGGAGTAAATATAGTATTATGGTGATGAAGATTCTAGCTAGGAAAATGATAGACATATATAATTTATAGTAATAAGGATGACCATAAATACCCCTCTTCCTAACACTTTTGAATGGCTTAGTGCCTAATTAATTTTTGTATTTTTCATAAATA
>NC_136514.1:47925922-47930922 GCF_053919585.1 Euprymna scolopes | reverse complement strand
GTGCTGCTTAATTAAGAAGAAAGGAATTGTAAGTAGAATTCACAATTATTGGATTATTAATGTTCTAACCCATCCTTGACGATCGACCATAACGCAACAAATATAGCATCTTATTAATAAAGAAAAAACAATTTACTATTCTATTTTTTGTCTTTATTTCGTTCCATATTTTATTCGTTCGTGCCGATTGAGCTCCGACTGCTCTTCCTCTCGTTTGGAATGACACGGCGTGGGAATTATTGCGTCGATACATCCAGCAAAGTCCGAAAAGATCATTCATCAATTAAATATCGATTTTTGAGCTCGATAAATCAATAGCAACACACAAAAAGAGTGGAAAATATCGATTTCTCGTAGCTCGAATCGTTCCATATCACGAGAAACCATTCAGCAGTTTGGTTTTGCATGTTTTACGGCATACCAACCCTTTTTTGTTTAAAGAGAGTGATTATTCAATGCTAATAGGAACAATTTTTTTGCTTAGTTTTTTTTGTTTAGAAAATTCAGGAAAACTTACAAAGGAATTGATAGGGATATTGAGCATGAAGAAAATTAATACAATTCCAATAATTATAAGAGCACTAGGAACAGTGCCGAAAAGAAGGAAAAAAAAACCGGAAAAAAGTCTGAGAACAATTGGAATAAAAAAATGGTTGGTGCTATTTAATCGACAAAGTCTTAAAGAAAAATGCTAAAATACGGAACCCAACCTACATAAACTACTAACATGAACCAACTTCATGAAAAGTGCAATAAAAAAAAATCTGGAACCATATAAATCCAAGAGATCTAACACCACAATAAAATTTCATAAACTGCTTTTCTTCTCACCCACAATAAAATTCCATAAACTAGAAGAATGAAATAGAATCACTAGTAACAGTCTCACAGAATCCAAGAGTACCAAGCAGATCTTCACTGCATGTTTACAGAGAGTACTGAGATCTTGGTGAGGGTTATTTCAACCATGATTCCAGAGATAACAAATGTCCGTTTCCTGCGAGAAATGGATCGGAAGCGACTGTTGTGATAACGCAAAATGATTTGCAATTACTCTAGAAAAATGTGGAGAGTACTGGAAATCGAGGGGAGAACGTCGTCGATTAATATCAGTAAGCAATCTCTGATGACGAATCGTGTATGAACTCCTAGTAAATAAACAATATCAACAACAACAACAACGACAACAACAACAATCACAACAACAATAATAATGCATAACGCAAAATACAGAAAAACTGATCACCGCAGCAAAAAAAAAACACCATTAACATAAAAAGACAAGTAAAAGAGAAAAAAAGTCAAAAAGAGAACCGCTAGAACAGAAACTGCTTCATGAATTATTTGTACGACTGGCAAGAGATGAGACTCACGAACACAATTGGACATAACTACACAAAGGACACAAGTATAGAGAAACGGAAGTACTACTAATAGTCACACAGAACAATGCAATTGGAACTAATTATATCAAACCTCAAATAGACAAAACCCAGGAAAAAAGTAAATGCAGACTCTGTGGATAAGAAAATCACATAAGTGAATTCATCAAATTAGTCCAAATCAAAACAAAACAAAACAAAAATAAAACAAAAAATGTAAGAAAAGACACGGCTATGTGAGGAAGGTAATACACTGGGAACTATGCAAGGGATTGCATTTTGAACACGAAGATAAATTATACAGACACAAGTTGGTGGCAATATTGGAAAACGAACCAAAATCTTCCGTATAGTGGAGGTAAAAATAGATAGTCATTCAAGCGCGGAGACCTGAAAAAAAATGCCAAATCATAGATTTTACCGTCTCAATATAATTACAGTGTGAAGGTCAAGGAGACAGAAAAACGAAGTAAATACACGGAAATTACCAAAAGACTAGAATAGATTAAAAAAACACGAAGACAATATAATACCAATAATCGTAGCAGCACTAAGGATACTCCCAAAAAATCTGGAAAATGACAAGAAGTCATGGGAATCAGAGGAAAACTGACACTATACAACGGGTGGAAATGATGGAAGCAGTTGAATGAAACAGAAAAAAAACTTGAAATGCTCAAAGATAATTATCTATATATTAATACAATAGCGTGTGTGTTATTTTCTGTGTCACGCTTATATCCGGGTCGTTTAATTGTTATGTACTTCCATTTCTTGTCATGAATAATTTTACCAAGAATTCTTCATAAGTTTTGGTTTCAGTTTCGATTATAGCTAATCGCACTCAAGTTATTTAATTCTTTTATAAATAATTTTACTAAGAATTCTTCATAATTTTGGTTTTGGTTTCGATTATAGCTGATAATCAATTTTTCATAAATAATCTATTTTTTAAAAATAATTTAAGTTTTGGTTTCAATTTCGATTATAGGTGAAGGAACTAAAAGTTTATATATATATATATATATATATATATATATATATATATATATATATAAGTTTGAGATTCGGTTTCGATTCAAGCTGATAAAACCCAAATTCTATGCATATATATTTTTTTATTTTTGAAATCGCAACTTTATAATATATAAAAATCGATAGAACATTAACTCAATAATAATACATACGAACTCTGCAAGAATTAAAATATCATATTTAAGTGTATTTTATGACTTGGCCACGCCGGGCGTTCCTGCTAGCTTGGATAAATATTTTTACAGTTTTAACAAAAGAGCTACAACAATATCAGAGCGTCTCCATTTACGTTGGATATCTACAGAATGCCAACATCAATATATTACATATGAATGAGTTCCCTGTGGAATTTCCACAGGTCCCGTTAGTTTATATTATGCTGCGTTGAAGCATTCCAATTATTTCGAATTTCAAGTCTATCCAAACGATATCCTCTTAACCTTGGTGATGACGTAAGTTGAAAGTTGGAAACGAAGATAAATTCTACACGATTTTCTGCTTGTGGAATGTTTCTCGGATTTTTATGTCAAGAGTTTAGTTGACAACTATAAGACCTTTGGAAAAGTTGATTAAAAACTCGCAACCGACTGGCGGACCGACCGACTTAAGTTATCGATTACATTCAATAATTTCCCGCAATTATATGTGCCGTAAAATCTTGTGTTGATTGCCGAAAAAGACTCTGCGTTTTTGCCTCGTTTTTAAACTCATTAATTTGAATGCCCCACTCCAAAACTCATTGTAGTTTATATTGCAAATAAAAAAAAATGGCTCTCACTTGCTCCTGTATACACACGGGATCGAATTACATGACATTGTAGCGTAAATCGTGGCTTGGATATAATATAGCTGGCCGTCGCGTTATTGTAAATGTACAAAGACGAACGCTTACAATTATAATATTATATAGTGTCAGATAAGAAAATAATGATTGTTTTTGATATAAGAATGAAACTTCATATTTAACAAGTGCGTGAATGAAAACAGAAAATCTTAGTTAAAATTACACACACAACACAGACAGAACACACGCACACACAACACACAAACACGCATATATATATATATATATATATATATATATATATATCAAAATAATCAAAATGTGTGCATATATATATATTAAATATAATTATCCAGTGACACGTGTATCGTCGTCTACGACACATCAGAGTGGCTGAATCTTGCAAGATTCGAAATCGGGACCCCATGGTAAAAAGCGTAACCACTAGGCTTGCACGACTGAATGTATCGTGTTTTTTTATGTAGATGTTATTTGTTTTGTTTTGCGATACTTTCTCAATGAATTCAATTATATATATGAAAGTGCATTTTTACTTGAATACGTGTTAGGAATGATTTTCCCTTTAATCAATTTTGAGCGGCATATGCATTATTTTGAGAGAGAGAGAGAGAGAGAGAGAGAGAGAGAGAGAGAGAGAGAGAGAGAGAGAGAGAAATTCTTCGTTATCTAAATCTCCTATTTCTGAATCCGAAGATTGTTAGTAGCTTAGGTACTTAGTGGACAGTTATCTTTCTGCCACAATGGCAATGCAACCACTGCGTCTTTTTTTCTCATAAAGAGTCTAAGGATCAACGGGTAATATTCCGTTACAGTCAAGTGTCTTATTTGACCGCCAAGCAATTTTGCTTGATGTAAAATATTAGATGTAAAATTATTTTTATAAATAAAAAACAATTTATAAGTCACCAAGAATAGCCCGTTGTAAGAATTTTATGTGTCTTTTTAACTTTAGTAACGGTAAAATGAAAAAATAACTGAGGATATTTAGTATTTTCAGAAAAAAATCGATCCTTGAACAGCTTGAATATTAATTTACAAAAAGAAAATGTGATAATTTCTACATGTTTAATCTTAACTTCTTACTTAAAACTATTTGCTTCGTTATCTGAGCATGGAACTTTCTCCCCCATAACATTAAATAACCGAGTCATATTGCTAAATTTTGTCTATCATAATATTCACAATATCCCCATAAAACACACATTAGCAACTAAAATATGACCGACAAACAGGAGAAAAAATTCGGCAGTGAAGCAGAAAAGAGAAAAAAAACAATACAACAAAAAAAACAACAAAACAAACAAAAAACAAAATAAACAATATTACTTACAACCCAGTGCAATTTAAAAAAAAAAATATATTCTCTCAGTTTGTTTTCTCATGGTTTCTGTTTCGGCTTAGTCCGTTCTTGTCTCGTTTGTTTTCGACTGCATTGTTTCGTGCTAAACATTTTTCTTTTTTTTTCTTTTTGTAAAAAAGGTTTGGTCGATATGGCACCAAATAATCTTCTGTAACATTGTATGCAGTCTACGTTGCAAAGAAAACCCAGACAAAGAATAACTCGACTCTTTTTTTTGTAACAACGATATTTATTTCTTCATTCTCCCGCCACGCGTAACTTCTCATTACGGTCACCGCGTCACCCACGTTTCTAACGTGATTGTCTTCTCTAACATCCTTTCTTTCCTTTTTATATAATTTTCTTTTTCCTTAGCGTGACACCATTTCACACACGGCTCGGTATTTAATATAACCACCACACTTTGTTTCACACACAC
>NC_136514.1:47880922-47903422 GCF_053919585.1 Euprymna scolopes | reverse complement strand
ACTTAACTTGGGTTACGCAAAGCTTTTCGTAAAAAAAGTTGCGAACTCTTGGAAGTCAATCATGCAAAGTTAAACTAATTTCGTTGGATGATGATAACTCCGTACTAAGAAATCCCGCAAAACGGTTTGGTCTCGATGCTTAGTTTAGCTACCGTAATTAAGCATTTTTTTAAAATTCGAAATCAGCGCATATTTTGCTAAATAACGAATGTTATCTACCTGTAATATATTTTTCAGCTCATTCTGCTTATCTGTCTTTTTTGTCAAGTGGAATTAATAATTCATGTTTTTTTTTTTTTACATAGGGATCACCACATTATCAAGGCCAAGAGGCCACTCAAGGATAAGGGTTAAAGAGTGTACAGTAGAAATTGGACAATATAGTAATCATTAGTAATGAAAATTTGGTAAATTTAATAACTTATATAGAACGGCTCATCAAGAACTTATTTATGTTAGACTTGAACACAACCATATTGTAGTCAGCCGGAAAGCAGGAAAACTGAAGACAATTCCACAGGCGTGCAGTTCTAAGAAAGAAGCTTTGTTCATGGAATCTACGTTTAGGTTTAGGCACAGATAACGAGTGGGGGGAATTATTGATAGTGTTTACAGCTAGACGAGTGTTTCTTGTGAAAGTTTGGCGAGGGGGGACCATAGATTGAAGCTCAGTCGAACACTTTCCATGAAAATAACGATACATCAGAGACAAACTCGCAACATCTATTCTGTGAGATAGAGGTTGCAAGGAGGAGAAAAGGACATCTCCTACGAGGCTACGAAGTCTATTTTGAACTCTATCAAGGCAGGACAAGTCCTTTCTAGCAGCTCCTGCCCAGATGTGGCAACAGTATTCCATCCTTGGACGTACCTGGCTCTTATATAGATAGAGAATAGAATCAGCAGTGAGATATTTACCGGATCGATAGAAAGATCCCACCATTTTTCCAGCGGCCTTGGCAACAGATTTGATGTACGTGTTCCATTTAAGATCAGGAGTAATGATCAAGCCCAGAAGCTTGTCAAAACTTGAGGCCTCCTGAAGACGAGAGCCATTCATTTCAATTGATGCCAGATGTGGATTAGAATGTTGATGATGTAAAGCTTGGTTTTAGATGCATTAAAAGTAACCAGCCACTCCTTTCCCCATTGTACTACGTGCTCAAGATCAGAGGAGAGAGAATTGGAGAGAACTTGGTCGTTTACTGTTTTAGATGTGCTACCATAAATGGTAGTGTCGTCAGCATAAATGTCTACAAATGATGTAAGGATGTGATTTGGAAGATCATTAATGTAGATCAGGAAAAGAGTTGGGCCCAGGATGGACCCCTGAGGGACACCGGCATTAATACTGTGAGCTTCTGATTTTTGCCCCTCAACTACTACTCTTATGAACCTATCAGAAAGAAATGATTTAATAATTGAGAAGACTTTTCCAGCTATACCATAGCTAGAGATCTTATGAAGTAAACCTTTATGCCATACCCTATCAAAGGCTTTAGATATGTCAAGAGCAATTGCCCTAGAAAGATTGCCACCGTCGAGAGATTTGCTAATCCTATGCGATATAACTGTAAGCACATCTGCTGTAGATCTAGCAGAACGGAAACCATATTGAGTGTCACTAAGAAGGTTATTTTTGTTGAGATGGTTGATTACTTCTGTATTTAACACAGATTCTAGCAACTTACTCATGACGCACAGGAGACTTATTGGCCTGTACTGATAGTTCATGTATGCCCGTTTGTCGTATACATTTACACACACACACACACACACACACACACACACATATATATATATATATATTATGGCAGTAGGGTTTAGTTTCCTAAAAGTGTATCCATTGAAACAACAGGTGTCTACCAAAAAGTGTTCAATGAGTTAACAGAGCAGGTATATTTAATTTAATTATATTTTATTGGAGAGATTACGTCTTCAGGCCAAGTTTTCGAGGGAAATTCTTGGCCTGAAGACGTAATCTCCCCAATAACGGGTGATTACAGAAACATGTATGCACATATGTAGCCATCAATGTTTGTATATATAAATTATATACATATGTATATATATATATATGTATGCTCGTTTGTATATGGCGCCAATAAAAGGTTCGCCCTTATAATCTTTTTCAAAAATCGCAAATTTAAGCTAAATTAAATGTAACTGTTTCAACAACTTCTTGCTCATTTGATTCGCCTTTTTATTCCTTTATAATTTTACCTGTTTATATTTGACTTTTAATGGAAGTATCTTAGTCTTGACGTCAATTAAAAAAAATGACTTCAAATCGAGAAGGCAAGAACAAAAAACTCTGCTCAATAGAAAATTGTTATTTAAATGTAACTTTAGAACATTAATGCAACACAAATACAACAGGAACACAATGAACTAGTTAATATTTAGTAGCATAGCCCTTCTGCAATTTGACAGCCTGCAATCGTTAGCAAAATCGAAAATCCATGGATTAAGTAAATTATTTTAAACGTTTGTAATCTTTGTTCAAACAATAAAGTTCTGTTTTGTTTTGAAAATTATATTTTCTGAAATAAATTTAAATATAAAAACTGTAACTTCTAATTTGCTCTATCTAGTATACTGAGCAATATTATTTGACTGGGTTGTCTTATAATATTTTGCTAGACTTAACCTACAAGATCTAGTAATCTATGATCTCATTCATCTTATTCGGATATATATATATATATATTATTTATTAGAAGGTAAACAGTTATATTTGGTCGCTACAAACAGCCATCTGTTTCAGTCAATGAGACTTCATCAGGTGACCCTGAACCATCTGATGCTAAGGAAAAAGAAAAAAAAGGCTTCTTCCTTTTTTCATTAGCGTCAGATTGGTTCAGAGTCGCCTTACGAAGTCTGATTGACTGAAACAGATGGCTGTTTGTAGCGACCAAATGTAACCGCTTACCTTCTAACAAATAAAAAAATATTTTGCTCTTATTATCGAGCACTATCTAACAACCTCGTTGTATTCATTAGTTCCTACTTTTGAATATATCAGGCCAGATATCTATCTATCTATCTATCTATCTATCTATCTATCTATCTATATATATATATGTGTGTGTGTGTGTGTGTGTGTGCGCGCGCGCGATATATGTACATTCGAAGCCTTCTTCTGAATGAAATGCTTATTAACTCTTAGCGTAACGTAATTCTCTTTAAAAATTGAATCCTCTCGATTTTTTACTATCGTAAAAATTGATTTACATGTTTTTACGATACTGATAAATGAAAGTAGTCAATAATTTTATGGAAGTGTATAACGTTTACGTGGAAACCATGATTTCGCTCCTCCCTTCCTATTAGTAAAAGCATCCCATCTTTGGAAATGTAATCACGGATAATTTTATACAACAAAAATTATAGTATATACGTACACTCATACACACACACACACACGTGTTTAATAATTAGAAATAGATAAATAAAGAATAGTTACTTGTATTCTCATTTTGTTTATATGAAAATTACTTCACATGCATCGAATATTTAGAAATAAACGCACATTTGGATGTTTTTACGTCATTTATATAAAACCAGTTCAAGACTGTATAATATTTCAAATAAGGAAATTAACAACACGATTAGATGTTCGCATATTGTCCATATAAAAATCAGTTCACGACAATCTAACAGTTAGAAATAGATAGACAACATGTCTAGATGTTCTGACGTTGTTTTTATATAATCAGTTGTCGACAGTCTAATATTTAGAAATAAATAAACAACACGTTTAATTTTTCGCGTGTTGCTTATGTAAAATCAGATCACGAAAATATATTCAGAAATGAATAGACCACGCGTTTGAAGGTCCTTTTCTTATTTATATAAAACTCAATTCATGACCATTTAATATTTACAAATAAAGAAATACACACGTTTGGGCGTTCTTAGGTTGTTTATATTAGGTTGGTGCAAAGATAATGTCGTTTTTTTTTTTTACATAAAATTGAACGTCAGAAAACGACATTATTTTTGCACCAGCCTAATATAAAAACAAGTTCATGACTATATTATTTAATTGGAATTTATTATTGAGTTGAGTATTATTTATTAATTTTTTTATTTTTATTTATTGCGGACTAGTATCCTCATCTTTTTCTCATTTATTTCACGACGTTTCGGCCAACTATTCCGCTGGCCTTCGTTCCCACATGAGGAAAGGCAGCGTAATAGACAGCCGAAACGTCGTGAAACAACTAAGAAAAACATGAGGATAATAGTCCGCAATAAATAAAAATTAAAAAATTAAGTTCATGACAGTATAATAAGTAGAAGTGCATAAACAAACTTCATGTTTAAACGCCCCTTTCTTGTTTGTTTAAAACTAGTTAATAACCATCTAATAATTAGAAATAAAGACATGATTCACACGTTTGTGCGTCTTCAGGTTGTTTATATAACAACCATCATTTTACGACCGTCTAATAATTAGAAAGACATAAAAAACACGTTTGGGCGTTCCTTTCTTGTTTATATGAAATCAGTTAATGACCATCTAATATTTAAAACGTAAAGACATAATCGACACGTTTGGACGTTCCTTTCTTGTTTATATGAAATCAGTTAATGACCATCTAATATTTAAAACGTAAAGACATAATCGACACGTTTGGACGTTCCTTTCTTGTTTATATGAAATCAGTTAATGACCATCTAATATTTAAAACGTAAAGACATAATCGACACGTTTGGACGTTCCTTTCTTGTTTATATGAAATCAGTTAATGACCATCTAATATTTAAAACGTAAAGACATAATCGACACGTTTGGACGTTCCTTTCTTGTTTATCTGAAATCAGTTAATGACCATCTAATATTTAAAACGTAAAGACATAATTGACCCGTTTGGGCGTTCCTTTCTTGTTTATATGAAATCAGTTAATGACCATCTAATATTTAAAACGTAAAGACATAATCGACACGTTTGGACGTTCCTTTCTTGTATATATGAAATCAGTTAATGACCATCTAATATTTAAAACGTAAAGACATAATCGACACGTTTGGACGTTCCTTTCTTGTTTATATGAAATCAGTTAATGACCATCTAATATTTAAAACGTAAAGACATAATCGACACTTTTGGACGTTCCTTTCTTGTTTATATGAAATCAGTTAATGACCATCTAATATTTAAAACGTAAAGACATAATCAACACATTTGGACGTTCCTTTCTTGTTTATATGAAATCAGTTAATGACCATCTAATATTTAAAACGTAAAGACATAATCGACACGTTTGGACGTTCCTTTCTTGTTTATCTGAAATCAGTTAATGACCATCTAATATTTAAAAAGTAAAGACATAATCGACACGTTTGGACGTTCCTTTCTTGTTTATATGAAATCAGTTAATGACCATCTAATATTTAAAAAGTAAAATCCATAATCGACACGTTTGGACGTTCTCAGTTTGTTAATATAAAAACAAGTTAATGACCGTCTAATAATTAGAAAGACAAACAAACGTTTGGACCTTCTTTGTTTATATGAAACGAGTTAATGGTCATCTAATATTTAGAAATAAAGAAAACACCCCTGGTTGTTCTCACGTTGTTTATATCAAATCAGTTTGCTGTTCACTTATTCGTTTTTTTTCTGAAATAGTTTTGCGAATGAGTGGTTTATCAGTTAAACAACACCGTTGGGTGTCGTCGTTTTCGTTTTCTTAGCAAATTTGTAAGAAGCTTTTTTAATTATTTTCTTTGTAATACTTGAAAGCAAAGGCATTCGTATGCACGTTTTCTTCCTTGCTACTTCTTTCCCATAGAAGAGACGTTGCGAGCCTCTCTCTGCCCTATCGTTATTCTCATGGCAATGCATGCCCCTCACCGCTGACAACCTCTCACTAAAAAAACACTCGTTTAACTACAACGACTACCAATAGTTTCCCCCACTCTCGACCTATGCTTAAATCTAAACATAAATGTAATGAACAAAGCTTCTTTTCTAAAACTGCCCGCCTATCGAAACACTGTTCTGCTGACCTGTTTTCAAGCTGACTACAATATGGCCATATTCAAGTCTAATGTAAACAAGTTCTTATTGACTTTTCTCCTAATAATCGATTTTTACCCCCATTTCCTCCACTAACTACTAATACGTTGTTGCCTCAGTGACTACCATACACTCATTAACCCTTATCCTCGAGTAGCCTTCGGGTCTTAATAAATGCAAAAAATATAGTCTAATACTTATATAGATAATAATGATAATAATAATAATAATAATAATAATAATAATAATAATAATAATAATAATAATAATAATAGTTGGACGTTGTTATGCTGTTTATATAATTTCTATTTGTTCTTTACGTCCGGGCGTTTTTTTTTTTTTTTTTTTTTTTTCCATAATTTTTTTTTACATAGGCGTCACCACTTGTCAAGGCCCAGAGGCCACTGTAGGATAAGGGTTAAAGTGTGTACAATAGTCAATTGGACAATGTAGTAATCGATAGTCATTAAAATATGCAAACAAAGGAATGATTTGCGGCGATTTTAATTGGTACCTCTTCTTTAATCGTAAATTGAATTCATTAATGAGAAAAAATGAAAATAAAATGGTGAGGTATACCCAGGCTTGAACACGGGATCACTCGATCTGTATTCAAATGCTTTACCACTAAACTATATATCTAGATTAGAATAAATCTGTTTTATTTTTTATTTTTTTTATTTCAAAGAAGAAATGATTTGCTGAAATTTTATCATCTCCCTTGGCCGGTGTAATGTAAAATACTCGCTTGTAAAAATTCTTCTTTTTTTTATTTATAAGAGAGAAAAGCTATTTTTTTATCCGATTTTTTCGATTTTCGATGCATATCAGATGAATTTCGGTACAAAATATATGTAAGAACACTGTCAGACTTATAAAATCAGCTTTGTGTGATATTTGCAAAAGATAGGCTCAACCTATGAGGAAGGAACTCATATACACATATAAAGTGACTTTTATACTAGCGCGCGCGCACACACACACACACACACACACACACACACACACACACACACATATATATATATGAGAGAGAGAGAGGGAGATAAAGATTGACTGGAAGGATTGGTTACATTCTATGCTCTTGCATAAAAGTAACTGGGCATTCTGGTTATTTCTTCTGTAGATACATACATACATACATTTATACATAGCTAGTGTGTGTGTGTGTGTGTGTGTGAGAGAGAGAGAGAGAGAGAGAGAGAGACAGACAGACAGACAGACAGAGAGCACGAGAGAGAAACGTACAAATGTATATGCTTCTAAAGGTTTGCATTATCCTAACTCAGCTGTGTTCGTTGTTGCGTAACGGATACGATTCACCATTGATGGAGCGCTGTTTCATTTCATCGATGGATCTGCTATTAAATTCGGTTGACCGAATTTCCCGCTGCTTCATCTTGCTAGCAACTACTACTACTACTACTACTACTACTACTACTAACCGACGTTACCGAACTCCCAAACCACCGATAGGGAGAGCGGAGCAAATAACAGGGAACATTTTTTTGTTGTTGTAAAATATGAGCGATTCCAACTAATGCAGGGTTGATCAACGATGTAAATTTTTAGCGCTATTCAAATATTTTCTTCTTCTTCTTTCTTCTTCTTCTTCTTCTTCTTCTTCTTCTTCTTCTTATTATTATTATTATTATCATTGGCTCATAAGAAGCTTTCACACAGGTCATCAATGATCTCATTGAAAACAGCCTGTGGTGTTCCCTGGAAGCTGACTGACAATTCTCGCCAGATTTTCCAGTACCTTCTTCATAACATTTGCAAATTAATTTGCATTATCGCAACAGCTGCTTCCCATTGATTTCTCGTTGGCAGCGGTCATTGGTCTTTACTGGGATTTGAGTGGCAGTAAGCCTCCCCAAGGTCCCAGTTCTCTTCGCACTTATACAGTGGAGGTCTGGTCAGTGCTCACTCCTCGGTCTTTCCTTCCTCCTTGACTATTTGGCTATTCGGTCTCACTCTTTTTTTGGGGGGAGGGGGCAGTGATGTGGTAATGGGGGATGGGAGTGGGTTTAGAGAACTTATAGATATGCGGCTTCAATGTTTTTGGTTCCATGTAGCGCTTCTTGTTTTGTCTCTGCATCAGTTTGTCTGGTCTGCGCTTATGGTTCGTATGTGTTAGTCACCGCATTCAAGGGTTTTCATCATCATCATCATCATTATTATTTTATTTTTTTTACTTAGATTTCTCACGCATGGACGATCAGTGATTGCTCATATACACTATCGACGATATTCCCTGGAGTCTGTGACAACAAATTCCCCTCAGATTTCTAGTACTTCCATCTGTTTCTATTGCTGCTGCAAATGATTTTGTTTTATCGTAATAGCCGTTTACCATTGATTTCTTATTAGCAACGACCATTGGTCTTTTAGATTTAAATGACAATAACCCTCCTCCAAAGTCCCAGTATTCTCTTCACTCTTCCATTGGAGGTCTTGTTAGTGCTTTCTCCTTCCTCGGCCTTTCAAACCACCTTACACTTACATAGATAATTTGTGTGATATTAGCTTGTGCCATCACTTTTCTTGGGGGAAGTGACCATTCATATGATTTTCTGCAATTTTAGTTACCTTGGTTTCAAATGTTTTTTTTTGTTTGTTTCTATTGCAACTTCCATGTGGCTCTCCTCCCACTATACCTTTTTTTTTTTTTTTGCATTAACATCGAGTTACAGCGGAGGTTCGTAATAATGCGATTATTATTACTATTTATTCACAAGACAGGGTCCGCAACATCTGGAGACAAACCGTAACGAAAGACCTTATCACTGGGAAAGATCCGTCGCAAAACGGATGGAGACCAAAAGTCTATTCAGAAAGACCAGTCAACAAAACTCAACAGACCACCAACACGACGCACCGACCTTCATCTGCGACGTCTGCAATCGATAATGTGAATCAAAGATAGGCTTATTCAGCCACGGAAGACAGTGGTCAATCACCTCTACAGGCGCAACCACATAGTCTTCTAGACTGACGGATGCCAATAACAAGGAGTAGCCACACAGGCTATTATAAAAGATTTCTGTTTGAGAACAACTTGTGGTGTTTTCTGGGTCTAAGTGACAACAAGTCTCCCCAGATTTCTCAGTACTCTCCATACATTTCGATAATTTTTGCAGATGGATTTGCGTAAGCGCAATAGTCACTTACAACTGATTTCTCGTTGGATGGAATACTGTTGCCATATCTGGGCAGGAGCTGCTAAAAACAGCCTATCCTGCCTTGACAGAGTACAAAATAGACTTCGTGGCTTAGTGGGGGATGCCCTTTTCTCTACCCTGCAACCTCTCTCCCACAGAAGAGACGTTGCGAGCCTATCCTTGTTTTATCGTTATTTCCATGGCAGGTGCTCGTCTGAACTGCAATCTCTGGTCCTCCCCCTCGACAATCTTTCACGAAAAACACCCGTCTAGCTGAATCCACTGTGAAAAATTTCCCCCACTCTATATCTGTGCCTAAATCAAAACGCGGATTCCATAAACAAAGCTTCTTTCTTAGAACTGCACGCCTGTGGAACTCTGTTCCGTCTGCCTGCTTCCCACCGGACTACAACTTGGATGTCTTCAAGTCCAGTGTTAACAAATTCCTAATGACCCGCCCCCTTAAGTAAACACTTCATCAAATCTCCGCACTAACGTAATGTACTTGCAATAACCCTTATCCCTGAGTGGCTTCCGGGCCTTGATAAGTGGTGATCACTGTGTAAAAAAAAAAAAAAAAAAAAAAGTGACCATTGGTCTTCACTGGAATTTGGGTGGCAATAAGCCTCCCCAAGGTCACAGTCCTCTTTGCACTCATCCAGCTGAAGCATGACTACTGCTTTTTCTACCCGGTCTTTCCAGCCTCCTTGACCCTCCTCACTTATTTGGTGTGGTGTCAGTTTATGGTGACATAACGACCAAGCAATTGGAACATAATCGTCCGGATTTAGTCGTTATTGACAAAGTCTAAAAAAACTGGCAGATTGTAGACTTTTCAATACCCTGGGACAGGAACATGAGAGAGAAGGAGAACGAGAAGTGGAGCAATTATGCTCCATTGGCCTAGGAGATGAGGCGTATACACGGGGTTAAAACACAAATAATCGCGGGCATAGTTGGTAGACTAGGAGTAGTATCAAGTCGTCTGGAAGGACAATCGAAAAAATTACAAATCCCCAATGTTTTAGGTGGCCTTCAGACCTCTGCTATTGTAGGTACCACCTACAATTGCAGAAAAACCCTTGACCTTTGAAGCTCCTGGTTTGGAGCCGGGATCGATGGAAATCCTCTAGAAATGAATCCCATCCCTTTCCAGATAGACGTTGATAAACTAAATCAGAATTATTATTATTATTTACTCATTAGGGGTAATTACACAATTCATCATCAAAGATTAGTCTTTCAGAACAACTTGTGTTCTCTGGAGTGTGAGTGACAACAAGTCTTCTCAGACTTCCAGTACTCTCCACCTCTTTCGATAAGCTTTGCAAAAGAATTTGCGTTGTCGCAACAGCCGTTTACCTCGGATTTCTCGTTGACATCGACCATTGGCTTCACTGGAATTTGCCTTCCCAAGGTCTCAGTCCTCTTTACTTTTAGCCAGCGGACGTCTCTCCTCGGCCTTTCCATCTTCTTTGACCATCCTTATTATTTGGTGTGGTGCCCGTTTATGGTGACACGCACACACTTAAAAAACGAGGCGGTATATTACAATCATGCAGTTTCAGTTTTCATGATTCGATGTGATGTTCCTCAGTGTTTTATATTTGTAGCCGTTTTTGAGTGTCCAGTTTGTGTCTGTAGCTCACGTGTGTTAGTCTCAACATTCAAGGTCATTCCTTAATATTTCTGCAGTTTTCATTATGGTTATTTGTTGTACCTTCTCAGCCATATCTATGATACGAATCTCTGTAATTCTTTTTTCACAATTTATTATTAATGGTTTTATTGTTGTTGTTGTTGTTGTTATTATTATTATTATTATTATTATTATTATTATTATTACTATTACTATTATTATTATTATTATTATTATTATTATTATTATTATTGTGTCACAATGGGACTTTCACACAGGTCATCAAAGATCTCTACCTTGAAAGCAACCTGTGGTGTTCCCTGGAAGCTGAGTGACAAGTCTCCCCCAGATTTCCAGTACTCTCCACCTCTTTCGATAACATTTGCAAATAAATTTGCGTTTTCGCAACAGCCGCTTCCATTGATTTCTTGCTGGCAGATTATTATTATTATTATTATTATTATTATTATTATTATTATTATTATTATTATTTGTTCCCCACAATTCTTTTCTCAAAGAAGAGATATCACAAATCTCTCCCCCTATACATTTTACTTTATAATTATGTCAATGGAAAAGCTCGACTGAGGTCCAGTCTCCATGTCCTCCTTGCATAGCGTTCAGTGCAAGAACTCGTTTCTACCACAACAACAAACTGTTTTTCTCCCTCTGTGTTCCAAGCATCAGGTGAAATTTTCTGTATCAAAAACGTACGGATTTTGATCAAAATTGGAATAAGGATTCTAGACCTAATGTTTAATATAATTATGTTGATTTTAATCCCCGTAATGGAGGGGAGACTAAAAATAGTGCAAAGCATATACATATACTACAATTACTTGTTCAGTGAGCCGAATTCCATGCACATCTACAGACATGTTTTGATAATACACTTATATATATATATATATATATATATATATATATATATATATATATATATATACTTTATTTAGTGACATAAATTAGTATACGAAGGCATAATTTTGTGCGTAAATTTTCAGTATTTACTTCAAAAGTGTTCAATAAATAGGTAGAACTAGGTAGTAAGTTATAAAAATATATATGGCAATTAAGCTTATGCCTGACGAATTCTCACGAGAATAAAACGCGGAATATTCTGTGTAGCTTAATTGCTATATATATTTTTATAACTTACTATATATATATATATATATATATATATATATATATACATGCATAAGTTCAGTCATCATTACAAAGCAATTTGCAATCCCCTCTTATGAGGGGCGTGCAATAAGTAATGCCCCTGACACACTTCCAGTTATCGTATCTATTCAGATGGAATCAAAATAGGAAACATTACTTTTGGAACGTCCCTCGTAATAATACACACACACACACACACACACACACACACACACACACACACACACACACACACACACACACACACACACACACACAGACACACACACACACACACAGACACACACACACTCCGCGTTTCATCCACGCTATGATTCTTCAGGCTTATATATATATATATATATATATATATATATATATATAGCAAAAATACCCGTCGTTGACTAGGTTCAAAAACAGCCTACAGAAAATGGACTCTGATTTATGAAAGTATGATAGGTTATGAAAAGGAAGGGTTGTAAAGAGATAGCTTCGAATTTGGGGGTATCAAAACCAAAGCAAAATATGATGAAAGTAAAAATAAAATAGATAAACCCCATAATTTATTATACCATACCTGTTCGCACTGAAACACGTATCACAATATTCTGTGGATCTATATTAAAAACCTTATTTCCATTCTATGGAGGTCAGGCGCGAACGAAAACCCATAATTTAATTATACCATATTTCTTCAAACTGAAACATAATTATCAAAGTATACTTACGCAGATAGATATGAAAAACCTTTATTAAAGTTTGTGCCTATTTCCATTCTATGGAGGCCAGGCACGAACGCAGACCCCACAATTTTATTATAGTATCCCTATTTAAGTTAAAACATACTTATCAAATTATTATTATGTACATCTATATCAAAAACACTTGTAAGCGTTTTTTTTAATTTTTAAATTTTTTATTTCCATACTTTGTGGACCAGACGCGTACGCAGACCCCACAAGTTTAATGAATCATCATTATACCAGACCAAACATACCCATTGTGTCTCGATACATCTTTTATCATTATATGTGATCAGTTTTCTATAATAGTCAACCATATAGGAGCCTATCCGTGACCAGACACATACGCAGACGTTCAGCTTTATATTGTAGATATATATGACCTGCAATACAATTGCGGCCTATGTATGACAGTTCTTAGCAAGGCTGCATGAGATGGCTAGCCAATCCCGATTCCAAATCGAAGAGCGACCATCTATGAACCTGCGAGTTCGTCAAGTCCTTGGTTGTTCCTGTTTAGGTCCTCGGCCGTCCACTTGCGGCGGCCAGAATGAGATGTAGGGAGTGCGGGAGTATTGCATCGTTTAATTAGGTCTCTATTCGGGTGATGATCAGACAAGCCATCAAAGACATTGTTTAAATAGAACAAATGAGAGACTGAAGATCCAGATGTTGGTAGAGAACGGCAGTTATGACACGGTCAACTGATTGGTTATGCATGATGTGGCAGAGGTAGTTATTGTCAAAGATTTCCGTCTTCGGTCAACTAGTCACCCAGATTGACTTTGTCTCGCAGCCATAGGGGAGGATCGACCGGACGACAGATTGATAGATACGCCTCTTATTGTTTAATGAAATCACCCTACGCCATCATAAATTGTATTATCGGTGATTGCGTGACGTCATTTAGTCCTAATCACGCATAATATGTGATCATTTAAAGTGACATTTACCGGCGTGAAGCGCGTATGCCTATTACAAAGATTTGGAGATGCAGAAACTTATGCTGCCCAAAAGAAAAATATTAAAAACTGTATATAAAACAAATTCATATTATTTGGATTCATCGACTCATCGTGAGTTTGATTTGCACAACGTTTCAGTCGATGTAACCTACGATCTTCTTCAGGTGTATCTTGTCACACCCGAGAATGTTTCAGTCGAACTCGGGAATTTGGTCGGAATTTCGAGCGGGACCCTTTTATTTACTTCACGGGGTTAGCGTGCTCTTGCTTCGTCGGCCATAACTGGATAGAGGTCCTAAGTAATTCGCAATGTTATTTTCGGTCGTCCACACTGAGGATTGAACCTTCAACCTTCAGGAGGATATCACATTTTACAATTGATGTTTCCAAGTACTCTAACTACTGAGGCACGGGTCCTTGCATAAAAAACACTAAAACAAATTCGTAAACTCTTTTGAGGCCTCCGTAATTTTTTGAGGGTCGTTAGCTACATGCTGATGAGCTGACGTCTAAATGGGGCGCATGTGCTCACAGAGCAACTTTCTCGTGCAAGTATCCTGATGGAAATATTTTTATCAATACTAGAAGAAAGAATGTTATTCATAAACGGCAAACATATCGATCTTTTACGTTTTCTTCTGTAACTATATGGAAATGAAATCGATAATCAATATATCAATACATTCAAAAATATAGAATCAATTAGATATTAGTTTTCAGAACGCATATGCATATATATATATATATATATATATATATAATTACATTTTTAAATTATATTACACACACACACACATATATATATATATATATATATATATATTACATTTTAAAAATAATATATATATATGCGTGTGTGTGGGGGGTTGTACATATATATAGTAAGTTATGAAAATATATGACAATTAATCTACATAGAATCTTCCGCGTTTCATCTCCGTAAGGAATCGTCAGGCTACTCACGTATTAAGCAATATCAGAATAAATCGTGAAAACCGATACATATTATATCATCTCTCCTAATAACAATTAATAATAATTAATAATAATTAATATTCTTGAACGGTTTACCATGTATGCCTACTGATGCAGTATTCATAGGCATTTAATTTCCCCCGATTCTTTTGTTAACTGCTGCTGACCTTGAAGTAGAATGCTAGTCTACGGAATTAAGAGTGACTTTGTGATTAATTTGAATTTCCCGACCAGCAGTAATTATCACTTCCTACACTAGTGATTGTGTAAACATGAAACATTAGTGTCTATACGTTTAAAAATAATTGTTAATATTTATTTTAAAATAGTATATATATATACACTGCGTGTCAAATTATTAATGAGATAACATTTTTTACCAATTTCAGAAACTTACCGGTAGTTTCGTATTAAAAGCTTCGGAAACGTTGGCAATGCTGAGCTGCGTGTACTGCGAAATTTTCGTACTGTTCTGCGCAATGTAAACAACTTGCCATCGTAATTGTTGAATCCACGGTATTTGAGGCGTGTCAAATTATTAACAAGGCAGTTTGTTTCGCCAATAAAATTCGTCGTAAAAGTGGTTTGAGTAGTTCTGAAAAGAGTACTCTGACAGAACAGCTAGCAAAAAGTAAAACTACCCTCGAAATATCGAAAATGATAGGAAGGTACCATCAAACTGTGAAGAACTTTGTCAAGGACCCTACAAATGTACGTAAGAGAGCTGATTAAGGTAAATCTGGAGTTGTTTCACGCCGTTCTCTACTCCAAATTAAACGTGAAGTTGTTAAGAACCTTGGGCAGACAAGTCGAGAAGTCTTTGTCCAAGCCGGATCGAAGAATGTCTCAAGAAGTACTCAGTATCTCCTTCTGAAAGAAGAGGCAAAGTCTCTTAAGCCTGTGACAAAGCCTCTATTAAAGCGACATCACATACAAAACCGATAGAAATGGGCAGAGGACAACATGAAAACGGATTTTTCCAAAGTTTTGTTCACGGATGAAGTGCATGTCACTCTTGATCGCCCAGATGGCTGGAGCAAGGGAAGGGTCCTGGATGAACGACACCGTCATCAGTGTTTAAGGCGCCAACAAGGTGATGCTGGGATAATGATTTGGGCTGGGATTATCGTAGGTACTTCAGTTGGCCCATGGAGAGTCTCCGAAGGCGTAAAAATGACATAAAATGCTTACATAGCTTTTCTGAGGAATCACTTTGAACTATGGCTGAAGAACCATTATTTTTATGCAGGAGAATGATCCCTCGCAAGCAGCCAACAAAAGCAAAGAGTATTTGCAACAACTGTGGTTCTCTGGGCTACGGAAGATGGAGTGACCTGCGAATTCACCAGATTTGAACCCAATTGAGAACCTTTGGAGTATCATAAAGCGATGCCTCTATGCAAGTGGGCGCCAATTTAAGAGCAAAGATGAGTTGTGGGATGCTCTCAAAGAGGTATCGCGAGGAATAACTGTTGACGAAATCACAAATTTGACTAATTCTGTGGACCAACATCTTTTACAAGTAATTCATAAAAAACATCGCATACTCCCTTCTAATTATGTCAACGTAGAAATAGCTATGTAGTTACTGTTTTCCAAGCATTTTTTCCCAGTTCATTTAATGTTTAAAAATTATTGCAATAAACAAGTTATGGGTATATTGTGTTTTTTTTTTCTCAGCTTCGTTAATAAATTGACACACTGAAATTAACAGATACTCTTTTGCCATAGTTTCGCTAATATTGCTTTAAATACTTTTATTTTCTGACTGGAGTAGCTGAACAGTATTGTAAGCACTTTCTCATGGATTTTTATTCACTCGTTCCTTAAATATAAAAAAAACAAATGCAAACTCGTTAATAATTTGATACGCAGTGTGTATGCCGTGTTTATACATAACCAACAAAAATAAAATCAACAATGTTCCAAAATATTCAGTTTACACTAAAACAATGCAAAAATAAATGAATAAATAAATAAAAAATTAAATTAAAAATATATAAATTATAAAACAAATAGAAAAATGGATTCGTTATAACAAATTTGTGGATGATCCGTTGTTTGGATATTTTTATATTTCATTGTATATCGTGTGGTTAAAAATACTTTAAAATAAATGTAAACATTTTTCATATAAACATATTTCATTGTATATCGTGTGGTTAAAAATACCTCAAAATATATGTAAACATTTTTCATATAAACATATTTCATTGTATATCGTGTTGTTAAAAATACCTTAAAATATATATAAACATTTTTCATATAAACATATTTCATTGTATATCGTGTGGTTAAAAATACCTTAAAATATATGTAAACATTTTTCATATAAACATAGTTCATTGTATATCGTGTGGTTAAAATACCTTAAAATATATGTACACATTTTTCATATAAACATATTTCATTGTATATCGTGTGGTTAAAAATACCTTAAAATATATGTAAACATTTTTTATATAAACATATTTCATTGTACATCGTGTGGTTAAAAATACCTTAAAATATATGTAAACATTTTTTATATAAACATATTTCATTGTATATCGTGTGGTTAAAAATACCTTAAAATATATGTAAACATTTTTTATATAAACATATTTCATTGTATATCGTGTGGTTAAAAATACCTTAAAATATATGTAAACATTTTCATGTAAACATATTTCATTGTATATCGTGTGGTTAAAAATACCTTAAAATATATGTAAACATTTTTCATATAAACATATTTCATTGTATATCGTGTGGTTAAAAATACCTTAAAATATATGTAAACAAGTACAATACGTTGATATATGCTCTTTATCATCTATTATTTTATACATTTAATCTCCCATACTTTCTCCAGTCATTCCTATAACGAAACACGGTTTTAAATTCGCACTCCTACTGGGTCTTATTTACAAACAATCAAATCTAATTTTTCACAATATTTGACGATACCTTCTAATATTAACTCCCTGTTACGAGGAAGACCCGCTATTTTCATTGCAAACTTTGTTTTCGTATAAGCTGTATCGCCTGAAGAGTCTCTAGTTACTGGTAACTAGCTGACCGAAACATCCTCGTTACTGTGTAGTAGCATATTACTGCTTATGTAAAAACAAATAAACAGTATACACTGCTCTACTTCGGTATTGAGCACTCTTGTATTAACCTCGTTAAACTTCATTGGTTACATAACTTCTAGAAAATAATAACCTCAGATTATACATTTTTTTTATTCACGTTTTTTTTTTTTATATTCACATTCATCCCTAACAAGGCAAATCGCCACTTGGACATAAGAGACTACGCTTTGGGACCATGCCTAGAAAAGATTAACAAGATGTTGGTTTACATTACATTTAAACTTCTGTATATCAGCACAGTCAGAGAAGTAGGTAGCAGGAAAGGAATTCCAAAGTCTAGCTGTTCGAGGGAATGAACTGTTAGAGTAGAAAGCTTTCTGGCATTTAGGGACCCCAACTTAAAGGGGTGAGATTTTGTTGCTAAGCACAACGAGTTCATTAGAGCACATTCCATTAAAACATTTGTTAAACAGATACAGAGGTGCAACATTGCGGTGATGGGACAGAGATTTCAGCTTAGTTGACAAAGTGGGACCTATTAGATTGAAAACTCTTTTGTGGACCCAATTCAAGAGGAAGAGGCCAGTGGCAGATGCACCCGCCCGGATGTGGCAATAATATTCCATGCATGAGCGAATTGTGGCCTTGTAGAGGTACAGAATACTCTCAGATGTGAATAGTCTTTTAGCTCGTTATAAGGAACCCACCTGCTTAGCAGCAGCCTTCGCAATGTCCTCAACATATTTGTACCAGTTCATGTTGCCTGTGTATGTTATGCCGAGGAGTTTGACGAAAAAATTCTCAAGCAGGGTGTTATTTGTCATGGGTATCGGTGGTTGGAAAGGCGTCTTATCTTATAATTGTTAAAGGAGAGAAGCTTAGTCTTACTAGCATTAATGTTACCATCCATTTGCGGCCCAATTCCTCTACGGTTTGGAAGTTATTTTCTAACGATTTTGCCATTGTCTTAGATTTATGTATACCCTTCTTCCCTCGGGCATGTTTTCTCTTCGCTAACATTGATATGAAAGCCTACTTTATCTATTTCAAAATTAATATAATTAATATACTCAGTCATGTATATGCAAGCGACTACATGAAGGTTAAGTACTTTGCATATTCCTTTAAAAATGAACGTTAATTAATTACTTCATTTATTTATTGTGGACTATTATCCTCATCTTTTTTTAGTTGTTGCTTCACCGCGTTTCGGCCAACTATTCCTCTGGCCTCCGTCAGTAGTGACGTCACAGAAGTGATAAAAGGAGGTGTGGCACAAAGAAGAGGCAATGTTCGGCAAAGCAAGTGTTTAGAGAAGAACGTGTTCGAGTCGTGTTCGGAGAAGCAAAGGTAGTCGACGCGTGTTCAGAGAAAGAGAGGTGTCCGAGTCGAGTTTTCAGAAAAGCACGTGTTCGGAAGCACCAGAAGTATTTGAGACGTGTTCAGAAAAAGAGAGGTATTCGAGACGGGTGTTCGGAAAACCAAGCGTTGGTGACGTCACAGAAGAGATGAAAAGTCACACGCGGCCGAAGAAGGAGAAATGAATTATATTATTTAATTAGAATTCATTATTGAGATGAGTATTATTTATTAATTTTTATTTATTGCAAACTATTATCCTCAATTTTTCTTAGTTGTTGTTTCACGACGTTTCGGCCAACTATTCCTCTGGCCTTCATCAGGTGGTTATCGCAACGGGATAAGTACTCCGAATCTCCTAACCACATACTCAGCAATTACTGCCTTCCATAGTTGTTGTCGTATCACCACGTTTAGGCCAACTAAGCCTCTGGTCGGCTTTCGGTTGGATTGAAACCGCTATCTTCAGACAATAATCACATGGAGCCGTAAAGATTGAACATTTCTATCCACTGGTCAGATACTAACTATGGATGGCAGTAATTGCTGAGGATGCAGTTAGGAGATTCGGAGTTCCTATCCCTCGCAGTAACTACCTGACACAAGCCAAAGGAATAGTCGGCTGAAACGTCGTGAAGCAACAACAAAAAAAAAATAAATAAATAAATAAATAAAAATAAAAGATGAGAATCCGCAATAAATAAATAAACAATACTCGTCTGAATAAACATTCCAATTAATTAAATAATTAATTATTTATTGATTTTTTTATGGTTTGTTATTAGTTGATTGGTTTGATTCCATTAGTACGCTGAATTCTATTCTATTACATATTTAAGATACACGCAATATCCTAAGTTGTGACAATTTTCCTGAAAGTTATCAATATTTTTGATTTTTAGAAGCATAAAACATGACCATCTTCATCTATGAAGTTCATACAGGGAAACAATATCTCATGGCTTAAAGAGAAATCATTTATAGGTTTAATTAAAACGTACTCCTGGTTTTAAACGTAGCTCGTGCCGTCATACTAATAATTAAAATTAAATGAAATCCAATATAAATTAAATCAAAAATAAATTAAATAAATCTACTTTATATTACATTTCTAAATAGAATACTAAAACGATTCTATCACTAATTCCCATTAATTCTGCCTTAATCAAAACGTAGATTCCATGAACAAAGCTTCTTTCTTAGAAGTGCACGCCTGTGGAACTCTGTTCCGGTTGCCTGTTTCCCACCTGACTACAACCTGGCTGTCTTCAAGTCTAATGTGAACAAATTCCCGAATGAACCGCCTCCTTAAGTAAGACACTTTATCAGATCTCCAACACTAACGTACTGTACACACACACACAATAACCCTTATCCTCGAGTGGCTTCCGGGCCTTGATAAGTGGTGACTACCTTGTAAAAAAAAATTGCGTAGGATGTAAGATAAAAACGTTCTAGCACACGGAAGTATATATATATATATATATATATATATATATATATATATATATATATATATACTAGCAGGGTAATACGACGTTGTCCGGGATTGAATGAGAATCAACAAATGCTTCACACTCCCATATTTTTATTTTCATCCAAATTGGCGAAATCGACCATTTTTCAATAAAATCGATTACTTGCTTTCTCTAGTTGGAGATCAATAGTGATACACCGGGAGGAAGTTCACATGCCTCTCACAGTGAATTAGTTCACAATACATTGTAGTCTACATTGCACTGCAGAGAACCTACGGTTGATTTTATCAAATTATTTTGAATATATAATGGCTTTAATAGTTAAACTGCAAAAGTCAAGTATCATGCTGAAATTGTGCTCAAAACAGAAATATTCATTTCGAACGCGCCCTATGATTTCAAAGAACCATCTATTGATTTTATGTCTGGTTTTACTAGTTGCGCGGTGATAATAGCTTGAATTTAAGTTTAAAATGAAAAAGTCAATTATCATGGTTCAATTGCGCTTTAAACAAACATCTATTTCGAATGCACCCCGTCTTCTCAATATACCCTTTGTCGATTTTTTACGTCGAGCCCTTCAATGAGGAAAATAGTCTTCTTTTATAAAGAACTAGCCGGGAGACTCGAAGTTGCCCGAGATTGAATGATGGTCAACGAATGTTTCATACTCGCATATTTTTATTTTATTCTCAAATGCACTTGTGATGTTAGGCTGTGTAAGATGTTAACTTTCGTCAAAATCGCCTGTTCCACCTTTCATCGGATTATATAGATTATTGATTATCGATACGTATCAAAGACATTTCAGTCCAAAAACCTCTCTAAGAACACTGTTAGGCATATAAAGTACATTATGTAAAATTTAATAAAAGATCAACCCAGCCATTTTCGAGTCCATAGGGAACGAACTCACACACACAAAGTTCCTTGACCCTTCAGTTTGAGTTCCAGTCCCATTCACGCCGTTATTCCCAATACTTAGCTTTAACATTTCGTTCATAAGAAATTCAGTGAATTTTAAACTACACGACCCCCAGTGTTATTTTTATTTTATTTTATTTATTTATTTATGGAGACGCCATCTCTAGACAGCAGTGGTTTGAAATTGGAGTTCTCCTTCGAAATTGTCGGTCTTGCCGGACTGCCGAGCATCAGCTACCCAGAGCTCCTGGTTTAAAGGCGCCAGTTACTGGCCTAATGCACTGCCTCCTGTCAATAAAACATGTCTGCCAGCACATATGCACTCTTACATAAATTTATCATCTATCGCTAACGTATACATGTTCGCGTCAAATTTCTTTCCATTATTTTCTAAAATCTGCGTACATATGCACACGCAAACCAGTCCGTATTTATCGCTAACTCTACGGCGCAAGTTTACGTGTAGGCAGCTGTGATGAGAGTATCATGTTAAGCCACGTACATATAAACACATATGCACTCATGCGCGCTCACATAAGTATATCCGCTAATATACGCTATGGATATAGAGTAATGTTATCCCTTACTTTATTCATCGGGGGGTGGGGGGTCCTGGATATGACCTTAAACTATATCCAATGGTGAAGCCCCAGCTTGCCGGCTTTGGGAAGTGTGGAGCCACTCTTTAATTGCCATTGCTCCCAGGTCCACTCTGATCCGGAGTGGTAGTACCTGTTAGGGTCCCAACTATGGGTTAAATAGAAACCGACTTGAAAACAACAAATATATTCTATTAAAAAAAATTTCTCCAAAATCTTTGGATTCGGCATTAATAACCTGAATAGGGTTGATATGCCGTAAAACAAAAACAACCAACCTTATTCACCGGGAAGATTCTGTACGACAAGAGCAATGGTTTTTTTTTTAAAAGATATTATTTACAAATAAATACACATAGTTCTTTATTCTTGAATGGAAAACATTTTAGTCAGGTTGGC
>NC_136514.1:47868422-47875922 GCF_053919585.1 Euprymna scolopes | reverse complement strand
AGTAAAAAAAAATATAATCAAACTGAGAGCAAAACTAAAACCTAAAGACAGTGAGTCAAGTTCAGTAACAAATAGATCAACTTACCACGATCTTTAAAATGGTGTTTCTAAACCGTCTTATTGTTTACACAAGAAAGTTTTCACGACCGCGCATGCGCATACGTGAAACAGTTGTCAAACAAATAAAAAAATCCAATGACCCTCAAGGACCAATTTTTCAATTTTGACCTCTTAGCAACCCTTTTTCAGGATGAAAACGGATTAAACAGCTTTCCACGTGTCTGCATACCCTATTCCCCAATTTAAATTCTTTAGATAGAAAATTCGTTGAGTATATAGGTTGAGATGTGTCTTCACACACATATACATACACACGCACATTCTCACTTTTATAGATATATAGACATATGAATGTGTGTGTCTGTATGTATATATACATATAGTAAATTGTGTGTAAGAGAATTCCTAGTGACTAACAAGTAGAAGAAAAAGAAGAAAAGTGAAAGGAGGAGGAGGAGAAGGAGGAGAATAATGTTTCTCATTTATTTTATTGATCGAACCTATTATCTCTCACACCCATATCATGCTTCATGACCTCTTCTAGAAATTTTTATTAAAATTTGTTTTTTTCCTCAACATCTTTTGTTTAAACGGTTGGGGTAATTCGGTTAATGTCCATAAATAGGAAGATTAAACCGGATAGACGATATTAAATAAAAATAGTTAGGGATATCTGGCGATGCCCGGCTGCGCGGAAACTATCAGCTGTGTGTAACATCTGTCTTTTTTTTTCCAAACTTTTCTTTCTCGACACTTTCGCAGTCGTGTTGCGTTTTGAACACCCCTCCCTCTCCACCCTACTATCGCTATCTCTTTCGTTGGCATCTGCTTCAATAAAACAGAAAGAATAACGAAAAGAAAGAAAAGAAGGAAAGAAAACGATAAAAGAAAAGAAAAAGTAATCAGCAGCATACTGACTGTTTGACCTAATTTCCGTGTTATTTTTAGAACAAGTCCCAGTAAGGTTGATAAAGAATCTTTTTAACCGCTTTAATATATAGTGTTTTTTGTTTTGTTTTTGTTTTTGTTTTTTGGGGGCGGCGAACTTTAAGTTGGCAAATCTATTTTCTTATCACCAATTTGGAATTATCGGTTATTTTGAGTTCAGTTACTTTTGACCATTCGTCATGACGATACTAACACACAAGCATCGTTTGCAAATTTATTTTGAAAATCACCGTTCAGTTCAAGCAACATATTATTTATTACGTTATAGTGCTCATAAGCGACCATCAAAACGATTAATTAGATAAATTGTAGATCGTTTTTGAATTAACAGGTTCCTTCAATCTTTGACAAACTATGGATACCCACGAAGGGGTGCCTACGCGTGAAATTTTTGTGGCAGGAGGTGCGCAATCCCTAACCATACTTCTCCTGAGTCGACATTGTTAAATACCAGTGGCAAGTGAAGTATATATACAGGGCGACTGGAAAGAAATGCCGAGATAAGCGGAGAGCACACATATAGTGCCTAGAATTCTCAAATGATCACCCGCCTGATACTAACCAGGCTCAACGTTGCTTAACTTCGGTAAACCGATGTGTCAACGCAATTTTGTCGTATCGTTTTCGCACGAGATTTACTCTAAACGACATTGCCCTCCTGTAAAAGGTCGTTTAGTGCGAACACAACAAGTGATTGCTGCTGTCAGGTGTGGTATTGATGCTACTACAAATGTCATGTCATGTTAAGACCCTAGAATTCCCAAATGGTCACCCATCTGGTATTAACCAGACTCAACGTTGCTTAACTTCGGTGATCTGACGAGAACCGGCGTGTCAACGCGATTAGGCCGTATCGTTTTCGTACTACGTTTATTCTAAACGACAATGTCCATCCTGTAAGACGTCGTTCAATGAGAACACAAGCGATTACTGCTGTCAAGCGCAGTGTTGATACTGTTACAAATGTGTCAGTTCGTTTACGTGCTCGACAATTAAACATGTGCCCTTTGACTTTACGAAAAAATAAAAATGCATAAAGTTCTTGGTTTTCGCTCTTACAAGATTCAACTTGTTCGGGAGTTGGAACTAAATGATCATCGTTCACGCCGTACATTTGGTGAAGGGGCAGAAGGAAACATTTCCATTGATCCACAGTTACCTTTTAAAAAGTAATGCCTCCTATTATTTATACCGCCGAATCGATGAGAGAGTATTGCAAATTGCAGTTTCATGATTGAACATGCATTTATAACCTGAAAGTGGCATCTCTCTTGCAGATATTGACGATATGAGGCTCCGAGAAAGCAACTCATTGAAATGTCATTGAAATCCTGGGAAAAGTGCTTGGATTGTGATACTGGCTTTTCTGAAGAATATATTCTGAAGCATAGAAATCGCCCATTTTAATGGTACCACTTCCTCGTAGAAAAGAGGCACTTGTTTTGGTCTTTTAAACTGTTAGATTTTGTATTTGTATTCCAATAATAACAGTGCTTATAAATTAACACTGGATTTTCTATTACTTGCCAAACGCGCGCGACCAGCGCTTACATTGCACAAGACATCACTCCTTAAAACCTTGCTGAACAACATCTGAAACCGTCTCAAGTATTATCACCTAGAGTATAGCACGTAAAAAGAAGAAAAATCTTGGATTACACTGACGGAGTTTCTGTTACTAATCGAAATTTTGTTTTTTAATAAATAAATGTATTTATTTGTTTAAAAAATCTGCACTTGTTTTAGCAGCAGATAACACGTGCAAATGACCAAGCCGGCATCGTGATGTGACGTCACAGCAGAGACAAAAGGGCGCCCTTGAACGGAGAAGGATGTCCAGAGAAGCAAGTGTTCGAGACATGATTGGAGAAGCGATGTTCGATACGTGTTTAAGAAGTGGCGTTCGAGACGTGATGAGAGAAGCACGTGCTCGAGACGCGGAGATGACGTCACAGAAAGGAACAAAAAAAAAAAAAAAAAATCACACGCGACCAGAGAAGGAAAAATGAAATGTTTAAATGTTTAGAAAAAAAAAATGCATTGTTAGAAATACCAGATATAAAGACTTTTCTTGAAAAAGAAGAAAGTTTGTAGAGGTTTTTTTCCTTCCTTGTGTTTTCTTGCGACGGAGTCTACAATGTGTTGGGTCTGTTAAACTGTAACGACACCGTTAAAAAAAGGATTTACAATGCTACAACTGGAGCGTGTTAATTATTTGGTACAATGTTTGGATATACAATTAAGTGTGTCAGCATTAGTAATCCGACACTCTTAATTCCACATCCAAACATTTCAAATCAGTGACTTAGTGAATCAGTTAGTGAAGCGTGATTGAGTGAGAGAACATACAATAGGTAGCTTTTTTTTTTTGCTAAATTCCGCAGAGATAAACTCTATTTTTCAAAAGCTGATCTTTCGTTTTCCATAATCTCAGTAGAAATAGGTCGTATTTTGAAAATCACCGTTCTGTTCGATAACATATTGTTTATTACGTTATGGTGCTCATAATCAAACACCAAAACGATTAATTTGAGAAAAAGGTAATCATTTTCGCACTAACAGGCTCCTTCAATCTTTGACAGACTATGGATATCCACGAAATGGTGCCTGCGCGTGAAATTTTTATGGCAGGAGGTGCGCAATCTCCAACCACACTTCTCCTGAGTCGACATTGTTAAATACCAGCGGCAAGTGAAGTTTATGAACAGGACAACTGGAAACAAATGCCGCGATAAGCGGAGAGCACATACAGCGCCTAGAATTCGCAAATGGTCACCCATCTGGTATTAACCAGGCTCAACGTTGCTTAACTTCGGTGATCTGACGAGAACCGGCGTGTCAACGCGATTATGCCGTATCGTTTTCGTACTACATTTATTCTAAACGACAATGTCCATCCTGTAAGATGTCGTCCAATGAGAACACAAGCGATTACTGCTGTCAAGCGTTGTGTTGATGCTGTTACAAATGTGTCAGTTCGCTTACGTGCTTGACAATTAAACATGTGCCCTTCGACTTTTTGAAAAAAAAAATTGCGTAAAGTTATTGGTTTGCGCACTTACAAGATTCAACTTGTTCGGGAGTTGGAACTAAATGATCATCGTTCACGCCGTACATTTGGTGAAGGGGCAGAAGGAAACATTGCCATTCATCCACAGTTTCCTTTTAAAAAGTAATGCCTCCTATTATTTATTCCGCCGAATCGATGAGAGAGTATTTCAAATTGCAGCTTCATGATTGAACATGCCTTTATAACCTGAAAGTTGCACATACAGCGCCTAAAATTCTCAAATGGTCACGTTATGGTCTGAACTTAATACAATGAACTTTACCGGGTGTTCCCCACATCGAAGCAGGATCCACACATAAAAATGCAACATTGGACCCCAGCTATTCGAGCTTTGAACGCACATTTAAACCCCTTTTCTACAATATAAGCCATCTGCGCATGCATGCGAGTATAGTGAAGCAACTAAGGGCGGTAACTGTTTCACCCTTAATCCACCTCAATCTACTTTTAAAATAGCTGCTTCCGTTCAACGATAAATCGATTACAGTAGGTATTGTGATTCGGTGTCAATTCTGAAAGGGTTGATATTCGTAAAACATAAAAGTGAATTAAAACCTCCATTTTTTATACAATGTTTTTTTTATATAGTTTCGTATCATGTTTCTTTATCACGTCTTTTTATATATTAATGGTTCATCACTTTCCAAAAAAAAAAAGCCACTCAGATAAAAGGTTAAAGTGATGCCGTAAAACAGACGCAGTAAACTAAACCACGTATTTGTCTCCATCGTAGATGTTATTTTCACAACGTTTTGACGAATGTAACCTGTGCAGGTTCGTCTCGTCGAACTCAAGATTCTGTATAGAATTTCGAACGGCACCATTTATTTAATTCACCGGTGTAATTAATGAGGGAAGCTTGTTCTCATTCCGTCAGCCATGATCGGGTAGAAAGCTTAAGTCGCAATTTAAGAAAAGCAGTCCGAATAATTAAAATAGTATTAATTATCATCTAAAAACAAAAAAAATCCAGGACATAAAACTCATTTTTATGTAAATTTTTGCGGGAAAATATATACAATGTTGTTTTTTATAGTTTCGTCTCACGTTTCTTTTGCTTGTGTGTGTGTGTGTGTGTGTGTATATATATATATATATATAGTCATCCACATACAGTACTGTTTCGCTGTTTCCCAGCTCATCAGTGCGGCTAGACAACTACCTCAAGCCAGGATCGTGACCCGATCACCCAAACGACAGTCGGAGCTTCTAACCGTTGCGCTTATTGGCAGCTGCTATGCGGGAAGTGAATTAACACTGTTTTGACATTGTCCAAAGTACCTAAACTCAATTTGTTTACACAAAGAGCATCGCTTCGTACGCTAATGGTAGTTTGTATATCACTTCTCAATAGCCTTTTAGACGTGTCCTGACTTCACAGTCTGTTTAGACACTGTGATTGTTTTTTAAGCTATGATTCGAAACCCGACCGTCAACACAACAGAGAATCAGCAACTATGTCCCAAAGCCTAGCTGGAGTCCGAACATGGTACCCACGTTATAATAATAAAAGGGTTGGGTTCGAGACTCCTAACAAACGGTTCCCCAGTTCGATACAAAACACCTGACGAAGGCCGGAGGGCAAAAACGGCCGAAACGTTGTGATAATAACAACCAAGATGAGGAAGTCAGTCCGACAATCTCAATCAACGAAAACACCTCATCTCAAAAATACAGACAATTACAACAGTCAATGTTGCCACTCATGCCATGTTTAAATTTGAAATAACGTTCTACTTTTGCCTCTAAAACTCAGGTTCACGCTTGAAATAGCATTTCTTCTCTCTTCTAATTACGAAAAGTGCACGTTTATAAGCTAGATGGAATGAAAACCGATATTTTCGCTTTATAGAGAGCTGAAGGCTAAGAGTGGGGAACAAACATGGATTAATATATGAATACAGTCATCACTAGACAGCTGTTTAGAAGTGGCTGTTTCAAGCTGTGATTCGAAACCCAACCCAATTCACACACACACACACACACACACATACACACACACACACACACACACACACACACACACACATTAAGTTGGTGCAAAAATGTCGTTTTTTGACGTTCAACTATATATATATATATATATATATATATATATATATAAACGACATTATTTTTGCACCAACCTAATATATACTAGATGATCCTACCCCGTTTGATCAAGCATTGTACATTCGCATATACATTATATATCGAAAAATAAACACACACACAACTATATACCCTTTTTTTTTTGTTAACGCCATTTATTTATTTACGCCCTACTCGTGCAAATTCTTTCAGTAAGGTTACTACTACTACTACTACTACTATTACTAAATCTAATCGACTTTTCTCAATAACTCCTTTCTCTGGTCTTATTCATCCTTCCTCTCACCAGACAAAAACATTCAATTTGCAAACAAGCAAGTAGATAGGTAATATATATTCTATTTGATCAAAACGTTTAATATCAAAACAATCGTCGGTCTGGTTTATATGTATGTCCTTAGAAAAGCTTCTCTTTTTAAGAGTAAACTTTTTTTTCTTTTAAATCATGATTAACTCATTTTATACTGGTCCCAAATCAAATATGGCGACGACGAAATAGATTCTGGGCAAAAAGGGATCCGTCTTTGGCCAACTGGATGACGTTCAATATTTTACTGGCAGAAAAGCGACTATGTGTTCCCGTGTGGTGGGTTTATTAACTCCGACATTGTTTAGAGCCAACATCATTTTAGTTTCCTTTTTAAAAATATGTTTCTTAAAAGGGAGAATATATTATTCACAAAGTTTTACCAAAGTTGTAAAAGGCATTCATCAAATCATCTCTATATAGGATTCGATGGTGGCATGTCTGTCAGTCGGTCTGTCCGTCCGTCCGCCTGTCATATTTAAAATAGCATTTTATTTCATTGATTTTTCAAAACTTGCTATATATAAATTATAATGAGATCTAGAGACACTAGTGTTTCATCTTTTTGGGAATCGTCAGTGCAGGAAATTACGATTACAGCCAGTCGGGAGATTCGAACCTAGCCACGAAGCTATCTTTGACTACATTAGTAAGGAACAAACCGCACGACCAACGTTAACCGCGAGAAATACAGTTAAAATTAACATTTGTATAATAAAGTGTAAATGTTAAGATGGCGAGAGTGATCTAATGATTATAACATTGTGATCTGCGCACGTGAGCTTAAGTGACCGACTTATTTCATTTCAACTTAGATTATATATTTTTTTCTGTGGAAATATGATTTTTTTTTTCAATTGTATTTCACTTTTTATACCCTTAATTTAAGAAGCTCAATGTGATTACAGAGCATATAACAAATAAATGACAAAAGTCTATATTCCAAATTTCATGGTGTTGGTCATCTTGCAATTTATTCCTTTTGGAAGTCGGATCATTTGAGATGGATTTAGTGTTGCTACTT
>NC_136514.1:47860922-47863422 GCF_053919585.1 Euprymna scolopes | reverse complement strand
TCGGATTCTTATCTGTTAGAATTGTTTCAAAACTATTTGGACAAATTTAAACGTATCATTTAAACTATTCCAAAAATAGCTACTCTTCAGACACTGAAATATATTTATCATACATGCATGAATATATTCATAATCCCTATTTTAAGGGATCAAGCAGCTGAGCTCATCTCTTACCCATCGATTTTATTTGATGCTTTGTTTATATATTTTTCGATTGCCTTCGAATTGAGTAAGTATCCCATTTTCGTATTTCTTCTTTTTATGTGATACCTCAATAATTTCCTGTTTTATATTCATTTAATCTTATGTTGTTTTTTCTAATTCTTATAATTATTTTATCCTTTCCGAATTATTTGTTTTATGGATTTATTCCCCAAATCCTAATATACACCTCCGAATATTAGTCTCTATTTATATATCCAACTATTCTTATGTTAATTAGCCTCAGTTTCGTATAAATTTTTATTTACAGATTACGATATATTTGTTGATTTTTTTCTTTCCCATGTTATTTCTTAAGAAAAAAACTATAATTTAAAAGGTTAATATAAGTAATATTAAAATTTATCTGCATCCCATACTGGTTATGTAAATAATTTAAATGTTAAATCTAACTTTTCAAATCTTATCTTAATAAACATTTTATTTTATCTGTTAATTCTTTACTATTCCGTATCATTCAGTATATCCTTATTGGTGAAAGGGACATAAATCGATTTTGCCAATGAATATCAATCGATAATTTTATCGAAATTCCTATTTATTCTTACTTTAATATTTTGACTTTTGTATTTATTAATCTCCTTTGCTTAATTTTAAAATTGTAGTTCTAATATTATTCTATTTATATCAGTCTAGGGTCAGTTTCTCGTTTAGTTTACTTCAAACTTATATTATTATAATTTAGATTATCATCGGATTAAGATAAGCTTTTATTTTTGTAATCATTATTTAAGCCTGCCATTCGCGATCAAACTCCGTAAAAATTCTCGTCCATCTTGAAAAAGCACACTGGCTTTGCGAAGTAAAAGTAATGATAACAGATACATAAATATTTGTACAATCAGTAATTACTGAGGATACATTTTTTTTTATGTGGTAGTCACCACTTATCAAAGGATATTTGGGGATAAGTGTTATTGCGTGTACAGTAATCAATGGGATAGTATCGTAGTAATCGTTAGTATTGGAGATTTGATAAAGTGTCTTACTTAAGGGGGCGGTTCATCAGGGATCTGTCCATGTTGAACCTGAAGACATCTAAGTTGTAGTCAGGTGGGAAACAGAAAAACGGAAGAGAGCCCCACAGGCGCGCACCTCCAAGAAAGAATCATGGAATCCACGTTCTGACTTCGGCACAGACAAAGAGTGGGGAAAATCTTTGCCAGTGGCTTCAGCTAGACGAGCATTCCTATCTCACGTTATATAAATAAGAAGAAAACGTAAATTTCATTCCATTCGGTAACAGTTATTTCTGGTCTATATATCTCTCTTGTTAACTGTTCTAGTGAACTGGCTTATTTTTTTAATATATATATTAATACGGATAAGCAATGTCTCTCTCTTTAGGTTTAGGCATTTCAATTCTGTTTTCGGGCTAATCCCTCAACCCTAATTCTAACACTAACCCCATACTCATCTACGATACTCCTAAAAAAACAAAAACAAAAAAATAACCGCTACAAATTGATTCCGTAGCCTAAACCCTATCACTTAAATTATTAATATCTTCTTTCCCTCGCTTTTTTGTTTTGGCCGTAGCAATTTTCATTACTTTGAAGCATTTTTTTCTGTTTGCTCTTTTGCCCTGATTAAAGTTTCTAAGAGTGTTGCCTCATTATCACGTATCCGTCCTGTAACGGTCTTTCCCGTCTGGTTCACCCTGAAATAGCTCGCAATGCTCTTTATTAATTATCTAGAGTGACTTTTTTTGTCGTCCGCTTCGTAGACAACTATTCAGTGAATTTACATAATATTCCCCGTCTCTTTGCGGTTGTCATTTTATATTTAGTTGTGTCCTTCCAGCTAATAATAAGAAATGGCCGTGAAATGTCACGCCCAGATGGTCGTGTGATAAGAGTTCACCGTTTCTTCGGCCTTTCATTAGATCTAAATGTTAATAACACCCCGTTGACGTATCAATCATCGATACAATAACGAGAACAGACAATGAAACGCATATCAAAATTCCCGAAAGGTATATGAAAAGAAACAATTCCAATATGAACCTGATCTAGAAGTTGACCTAGATTTAGTTATTGATTGTGGGAAGAAATGGCTAGTTTCATTTAATTTTGTTAAAGCTCAGTTCTTGTCTTTAAATCGTAGGGCGTGTACCTTCATTATATTCTTAAAGATGGTTTCCGCTCTCGATTAGAAATCGACTCTAAAACATTTTTGGTCTTTCTTTCCCATCGATTTGTTATCGATGTTCATATATTAGATCCATCGCTCGGGTTTGTTTTACTATACACATAGATTAGAAGTTGTCAAAAAAATA
>NC_136514.1:47810922-47853422 GCF_053919585.1 Euprymna scolopes | reverse complement strand
GACTCTCCATCTATCTCCCTCCATTGAGGCATTCGTGAATTCATTGTTGCTCATCACTTTTAATGTTGTCCAGGTGTTTAGATTGTCCACGTATGTTTATCGCTGTCATCCTCAGCTTCTTGATTTTTCCCGTCAACCTAATCTGTTCTATTTCGCTTTTTCTATAGACATGGCCCATGAACCTCATCTGTCTTTTTTGTACTGTTCTTTTTAGAGACCTTTCTGTGTTTGGCATTTCTAGTAACTATTGATTTATTTTCTTCCAGGATATCTTAGAAATTTTTATCAGGAACCAAATTTCAATTACATCTAGTCTCTTTCCGTTAGTGATTCACCAACACTCACAACCGTATAAAAGAACAGACCACACATGTTTCTGTTATTCATAATTGGCGAGAGTCTCATGAAGGCGACTTTGACTGCAGCTGTGATGCGCCTTTGTATTTCAGTATTGCACATTCCATCAAATGTCAACCAATAGTCTAGATATTTGAACTCATCATGAACCTGTAAAGCAAATACATAAATATATATACACATGTCTAACTTATAAGATATAGAGAAAAGGAGATGTAAAAAAAAACTTCTCAACAGTTTTAAAACTGAAAGGTAGATATTTCAAGCTGCATACGTTAGTTGGTTGGGATATGATCTTGGTCCTGTGTAGTTCTAGGAGGCTCACCCTCCGAGGCTTTGCTTTCTCATCATTTAACAAGGGATTAGTTTATTGCTAATCGCTCCAAGCGACTTGACCGGAAAATCTCGACAAGGCTGCCCAGGCATTTTTTTACAGGCTAGAGTACACTTTCTCTCGGGCGCTGGCTTTTCAAATTTCATTTTCTCAGCCTTGTGCCATATCTTTTCGTCGTGGAAAGAAAGATAAACAAATTAAATATGATTGGACGCCCTACGCCTCCAACACACAACACAACACAACACAACACACAACATACAAAACACAACAAGCAAACCACAACAAACGAAACACAACACATAACAAACAAAACACAACAAACAAAACACAAAACACAACAAACGAAACACAACACACAACACAAAAACACAACAAACAAAACGCAAAACACAACAAACGAAACACAACACACAAAACACAACAAACAACACACAAAACACAACAAACAAAACACAACACACAAAACAGAATACACAAAATACAAAACACAAAACACAGCAAACAAAACACAACAAACAACACACACACTATTTCCATATCCTGACCCACCGCCTCATTGGCGGCATACACACTACAAATTCGATATTCGAGTTTTAAATGTAAAATAAATATATCAGTCAGGTCAAGAAATTTTTCATAAGTTGCGGCATTAAGTTATCTTATTATTAAGTTAGCATCTATTCTAAACGTTTTATGCATTTCTTCATTTACCCTCCACCCCTACTACCATACAAAAATTCATAGCAATCAAAACGTGACCGAAAAACAAGAAGGTCAAAAAGAACCTTTTTATTCTTTACGACATTAGGTTTTGTATAAAACTAGTATCATACATTCATATGCATGTCAGAAAAATAAAGAAAATCTAACGTTTTTTTTTCCAAACAGAAAATCATGAAATTAATTTGTATTACGTTTCTTAGACATGAAACAATCTGAAAAGAAATATTTATTTTTAAATCATCAGGTACTTCAATTAGTTACACCCAAATATATAATGTGTTAGCGGGACAGCACTACTGCAAAAGAAAAAGTGAGGAACCTCCTTCCCTTCGCTCGTTTGTGGGAGACCCTTGGGCAAGGTTGAACCCCCCCCCCTGATCAGGCTAACGTGAGGTCATGAAAAGCAGGTGACTGATGTAATACGGAAGCAAACAAATAATTCTATTCATGGTTTCGTATTTCCTTGTGCTGAGCAGAAGATGCCTCTAGGCACAATGGTTAGGACAATCGCCCCGTATGAAACTGCGATCTACTGTCTTTCCAACTGCAAAGAAAGCTATGATAATGCGTCTTTATTCGAGAAACAGCGTGAATCAGTACACCTTGCTCGGTTGGGGTTACCCTGATAGACAGGTGAAACCTGATTTCCATCAAACTACTCTCCAACAGCCAGCAAAAAAAAAAAAATAAAAAAAAAGTAAATAAATAAAAAAAAATAAAAATAAAATAAAATAAACCAAAGATAGCAACATGGAATTCACGAATGCCTCGTGGGAGAGAGATGGACGGGGAGTCATAGATATCAATGACTGTGCCAGGCAAGAACCCACTTGAATGAATGAAATATAATTTTTTACCCACTAGGGGTAAATTTACTCCTGGTTGAGAATCTCTGTCTTAAAAAGTAGCAAATTGTTGGCCCGACGTTCCGTGTTCGTATTCTGTTAGCGTTATCGTATTTTTCATTAGTGTCCTTTGTAAAAATATCAAAGCATATGAGCTCCTCTTTTCAACTACGAATTCCATTATGGGATCGACTAGACATTTTTTTTATTTCTAGGAGCAAAGTGTAGCATCTGTTTTGATAGTACACTTAATTCTTTTTTTTTTAATCCTTGGCCAGTTAGGGAGAAATCCTTCTAGGCTGAAGCAAGTTAAATTTTTGCCGCAATCTAAAGTTTCACTTTTGTGAAAACTTCAAAATTTCCCTACAATAAAAACCGACCTTCTAATCTAACTTTGTCCTCGTGGGGAGGAAAGTAAATACGTACTCTAAATCCTTGGTAAAGCGACTCATCTAGAAGAATAAAAACTCCGGAACAACAACAGTCCTAGAATGTATATCCATTCTTTTGCGGGCTCTTACCATCATATTCATAGTTTCGGCCAACTCATCCTCTGGCCTTCTTCAGATGATGAACCGCGAGTGGATAGAAATGCTGAGTCTTGTAACTGTATTTCCAGTAATTATTGCCTTCCATAGTTGTTGTTGTCTTAACGCATTTTTCACCAACTAATTCTAACCTGCTTTTGGGTAGGATTGAAACCGCTATGTTCAGAAAGTGCTCACCTGGAACCGTATAGACTCAATCCCTCTATCCACTGCATCTCGCTACCCAAGAAGGCCAAAGGATTAGTTGGCAAAAACGTGGTGAGAAAACTATGGAAGATAGTAATTACTGGCGATACAGTTACAAAATTCAGCATTCTTATCCCGCCGCGATTAATCACCTGAAGAAGGCCAGAGAGTGAGTTGGCCAAAACGTGGTAAAAGAGCAACAACAACAACTATGAAGATGAGAATAACAGTCCGTAAAAGAATGAAAATGAATACAAACATTATGAAGCGAATGATTCACACACACACACACACACACACACACACACACACACACACACACACACACACACACACACACACACACACACACACATATATATATGGACTTGTTTGTAATATACCGAATTTTACTGTGTTTGTATAATTCAGTAAATTTTCATATACCAATAAATTTTAAGCCAAAAAGAGATGAATTAAATTGTAAACTACAAAATTATCATATTACATAATTAAGCATTCATATATTGTATTAACAAAGCCAAGACTTCAAAAAAAGAATTGATAGCAACAAAAAGTATATTTCATTGTTAGTTACAATTGATTTAAGACTAATTGGACAAATTCAAACATTATGGCGTTTGAAAGTTTTCACATAACCAGCCTCTCTTCAGACTTATTGAATAAAAACCACTTTAACAATAGAACATTATGTAAAGACATTTCCCTTAAAGAAAATAAAGTATGGGAAAACATTTATCCCGGACACGTCTTTGTCAGGAGCTTATTTAAATATTTATATATCACCTAATTTTCGTATCACTATTTAAAACCTGTCATAAGAAGTTACCACAAAAACCTGTAGCCATTTAATATCTTTTAATAATACTATTCATTGATTTCTTAAATTAGATTTCTATATTTCTTTATTTCACATAATTTATTTTTAAACAAAATTATTTAGAATATATATACTGCTCTTCATGTGGAGGTACCAAATTGGTTAAAGGGAAAATTGTTCCCAATGTGTGTGTGTATGTGTGTGTGTAATATATATATATATATATATATATATATATATATATATATATATATATATATATATATATACTTGTTTATTGTTATATAAACATGCTCACATCCCGCTGCTACAAATAGCCACTTGTTTCAATCAAACAACAGATATCATCAGGCAGCGACTTGACTATTCAAAAGTTCAATGAATAGTCAAGTCGCTGCCTGATGATATCTGTTGTTTGATTGAAACAAGTGGCTATTTGTAGCAGCGGGATGTGAGCATGTTTATATAACAATAAACAAGTATTATCAGCTCTTTTTATTGAGCACTATCTAACAACCTCGTTGAATTCATTAGTCCATTACTTTTGAATATAAAAAAACCCGAGTATATATATATATATATATATATATATATATATATATATATATATATATATATATATATATATAAGAATCGTAGTAGTCGTACGCATCCGCAATTACTTTGAGATACATGGTTGCGAACCTTCAATTGTAAATGGGGAGTTAAAAAGAATAAAAGTGTCGATTTGCCGTAAAACAAAGAATGAACCGTTCTCGGCGGTTTTTTTTCCTCCCAACTAGTGAACACTGAATTGAGCGATAAAAAGCCTGATACGATTTACACATAATAACGACTATTCTTAGATCATCGCCTTTTGCCGCAAAACGTGTCCCGAGCAGATTTGGCCTGAAATTTGAAACTAAAGCTCAACTTAGAATACAGCAAGAAATAATAATAACATACGTCCATTCAAACTCGGCATTTAGCCATAACGAATGTGTGACAGAGCAATCGACGAGTATACGTTCCATTTTCACATTTCGCGACGTAAAATGTTATTTCATTAAAAAGCGTGACAGACCGACAAAAATACAATTTCAAATATAGGCGTAACGGACTGTAAAAAATGTTACTTTAAGCATAAGCGTGACAGACCAACAAAATGCTACTTAATAATAATATTATCGTCACAGACTGAGAAATGCTATTTTTATATGAGTATTATTGATCGGCAAAACTGTTTTTTTTTCAAAAATAAGTGTGACAGACTGAAAAAAATATTATTTAAACATAAATATGACAAAATGACAAAGCTGTAATTTCAAAGAGTAGTGTGACAGAAGTACAAAAATGTTAGTTGAAACATAAGTGTGACAGACTGACAAAACTGTTGTTTTAACATGTGTGACAGACTGACAAAATTTTTATTTCAAACATAAGTGTAACAAACAGACAAAAATGTTATTTCAGACATGAGAGTGACAGACCGACAAAAATTCTCTTTCAGACTTACCCTTAACCGTGCTATTGCAAACTTAAATGTGACAGACCGGCGTAAAAGCCTGACCGACCTACACTATGTACGTACGGACGAATCTTATCATCAAGGAGATATGAGAAGCCACCTAAAAATATATATCTGCTGAAGAGGAACAGGCGTCTAATATCCTGACTGTGGGTATTTCGAGGCTTGCGTGCTGGTAAGGCTGTCATCTCCGGCTGCGCGGCGGGCGTCTGTACATCTAAATAAAGACGCCCCTTCCCTATCTTTTTCCTCCTTCTCCTCCTCCGCCTCCTAGAATATGACGTTTTTCGTCTCGTCTTCGTTAAGAGGAAATCTTTTGATTCGTAAAACTTTAGGTTTTAAAATAAAAGCGTTGCGTTAAGGAATCGAAAGATCGATCGAGTCGATGTTTAAGTGGAGTCTACTCATGACGTGAAATCAACTTTCACCGACTTTTTGAAATTATTTTATTTATGGAACTTATACGGCCATTATTCATTATGGCTTGCTCGTTTTATTGATATAAAAGTAGGAAGACACGGCGTTGCCCGGGATTGAATGAAAAGCATTTTATCCCTTGGAGGTAAGGCCATAACACTAGGGACGTGCTGAGGGATGCCCAAACACCTGCCCCTTTTACTCCCTTTTTTAAAAGTGCCCTTTTCAGAGGAATGTATTATAGGCCTGTGCCCTATCGAGACGGTCTTTATTACTATATTTTTGCCTCTTTTTTTCACTTGAACACCTGCTCAAAAAAAGGCTCTGCACGTCACTGCATGGCACTATATCATCTTTTATTTAAATTCTTATTTTTACATTTTATTTCGTACAATTTTTTTTTATATGTGGCGTCCAAGGATATTTACGTAACTCTCGCTTCTCTTATTTTGTCCTTTAGTCCTCACATTCCATAGGCGATATTTCTGACAAAGGGTTGAGAATGGGTGTTTAATAGATCTATGTATCAAACGCTTATCAATGACTAGTCTTTAACCTTGAATTATTACATATATTTTACCTTTTAACATCAGGTAGGTTCATGCCTTCATGGGACGATTTTCATAAAAGAAAGTACAGAAAAAGTGTAAATATAAAAACACTAAACATATGAAAAGCCTGAGTCCAGAAGCACATATTCTCGTTGACTAAATAGCATGAAATCATACAGGGTGGAACGTTTTGCCGCCCTAGAAAACATGACATGATTCCATTTCTGTTTGATGAAAACCGGTTTCCTTTTTGTATTTGCCAGTTGTATACAATTGCCAAGAGCGATATGAGCCTTCTATCATAGTCTGAAAGTGATAAAATGTTCAGCGACTCAGATCGGAGATGCGCCGCTGTACAACTCATGCTCTCTACCAATCCAAGTTATGACAACAGGACTATTGCCAGCACCCGCAAAATGCAAATCCGGACAGTTCGACGTGGGGGGGGGGACGTGCCCAGGATGATGAAAACAGTTTCCGGCTACAGTTATGGTCTTTGGTGTGGTTTCAAGTGAGGGTCACATCATGCCACCTCACATCTTTGAATTAGAAGTCAACACCAAAGTGCACCTGGATATACTGAAAAGTGTGGTAATCCAATGTTGTAATCATTTGGCCGTTGGCAGAGCCTGGGTGTGGCAGCAGGACTCAGTGCCGGCCCACAACTCTAAAGAGACTCAGTATTGGATTCAGAAAGAAGGCTACGACTTTGTAACCTTCTCTCACTGCCTTCTCCCCTCCCCAACCTGAACCCGCTGGACTACTTCCTTGTCGAGAACATCACCAACATATCCCACAACACTAAAGTTAGCCTGATCGCCGCCATCCGTCGAGTATTCGCCGAGCTCCTGCCGGCGTTTGTGGAAAATTCATGCTCCCAGTTCCGGACCCGTATTGAGGCTGAAGGAGGCTACATTGAGTAGATGTCAGCTCTACTACATAATCAAGTTACCTGAATTGATTTTTGTCAATAAACGTTTTAAAATAAAGCTGTATTGTTGTTTCTTTCGGGCGACAACTTTATCGTTCCACCCTTTACAAGTCGGGGTCATTTTCAATCCTTTCACTGATATCTTCACAAAATGTTTCTCGTTCTGCTTTATTATGACTGTTTTAAATCTGTGAGATCCGAATATTATAAGGGAAGATAACCTCAACATAGTATTATCTCTACACATAGAAGTCAGTCCCTATTCATGAAATTCTTTATTTGGCCAATCATCTCTAGGGTTCTGACATTCTTATTCCTCCCACACCTCTCATCATCCATCACAGACTCCCTGCCTTCCTTGAATCTCTTATGCTACTAAAAAACCGATACTCGATTCATGCAAGATGGCACAAAAGCAGTCTGAAGCATTCCATACGTTTCTGTGTCATTTTTCCAGGTTTAAAACAGAATTTTATTGCATGTCGTTCTTTTAAAGTGTCCTCACATCCATATTGCATTTTTGAAATTCACCAGCTGTGGTAACAAGGCTTTAGTAAGGTGTATTCCAATTTCTGCTGTAGATGTTCATTTAGTAGGGTGTATTCCAATTTCTGCTGTAGATGTTTATTTAGTAGGGTGTATTCCAATTTCTGCTGTAGATGTTCATTTAGTAGGGTGTATTCCAATTTCTGCTGTAGATGTTCATTTAGTAGGGTGTATTCCAATTTCTGCTGTAGATGTTCATTTAGTAGGGTGTATTCCAATTTCTGCTGTAGATGTTCATTTAGTATGGTGTATTCCAATTTCTGCTGTAGATGTTCATTTAGTAGGGTGTATTCCAATTTCTGCTGTAGATGTTCATTTAGTAGGGTGTATTCCAATTTCCGCTGGAGATGTTCATTTAGTAGGGTGTATTCCAATTTCTGCTGTAGATGTTCATTTAGTATGGTGTATTCCAATTTCTGCTGTAGATGTTCATTTAGTATGGTGTATTCACATTTCTGCTGTAGATGTTCATTTAGTAGGGTGTATTCCAATTTGTATCATTTGAATTTTTAAGAGTCTACGCCAATTTTAAATGCCTGTATAAAAAAGTCTGGAAACTCATTAAAAGCACCTAGTACGCGGGTCGTTTAAGAGTATTTTACGACCGGGCAATGCCAGGCGGCCTGCTAGTATATATATATATATATATATATATATATATATAATATTGTAATATGGTACAAGAGGGAGAAAGTAGACACCCTAGTTGAAGTAGTATCCTTAACCATACTGGCTTTAATAGAACTGAGATGGAGAAGATGACGAAACACCAATAGTGTCTTACGTACGATATGAGATGAAACTGGAATCATAGGAAGATCTACATCATTCCAGTAATTATAGGAGCAACCATACTCACGAAAAAGCGTTACAAAAACTACCTGTCGAATATACCTCGTTAACCAAGTGAAAGAGAAATACAAACAATAGCACCCAAAGGAATGGCTAGAATCTTAAAAAACGATCACTCGGTTGGAGGGAATCAAATCTAAATTGTGGGTGAATGTCTGGCATCCGATTGGATTCCCCACCCCCATGAAAAAACAAAATCATAAGTAAATTAAAAGAGGTGAAAATACGTTAACTCTAGTATTTTTAGAACATTGCGCATTTGAGTTCTTTATCATTTCTCAAACTTTTTCTGGCTCGCGTGCCACGTTCCTCCCCCATCCCTCTAGGTACACAAAAACGCGTTTATAAAGATAATGTTATTATTAGGAATCTTCAAAAATATGTTCGATGAGTTTCATCATGGTTGATTGGGCTACATTGCAACATTAAAGACAACTTCAAAAGATTTACGTATGCGGCTAACGTCTGTCTAAAAACGTCTGTCTGCTGTCGGATCTGGTTGGCATATGTCTAGATATTCTTGACAACGATCTCCCTGAGATTGAACTTTAACTTTGGATCATGGGATAAAAAATAGAAAAAGTGATCGAAAATGGACTTGAAGAAAAGAGGGACAAATAAGGACCTGGTCAGAGATAGGCGAATTTGAAAGTCAGTTATTTAAAGCTGTTCAACACATGCCAACATAGAAAACGGATGCTAAACAAATGATGATGATGATGACGACGACGACGACGATGATGATGACAATTTATATTATTTGTTCTAAATTATTAGCTCTCTTAACAAAGAATGGCTTTTTGGTCACCCGACAAAAGGAGGGTGAACCTGAAAAATCACACTTGTCCGTTCGTCCGTACGTCTGTCCGCACTTTTCTCAATAACTGTGCTCTGAAATTTTGCGTAAATTTATAGTTCTACATAGTCCTCGTAAGGAGCGCGCTTTGCCACTCACATCTTTGTGTTGTATAGTGGTGCATTTTAAAGAGAGACGGGGACATGTAATACAGAGGTAACGATGAGGGAGACAAGACATTTATAATATTACAATTCTGTTGATTCTTATAATATATTAGCGAGGAGAGAGAGTATTCAGTTCTTTTACATAAGAGGGGGGGGTAATCTTTATTCATGATGGAGGAGGGGATATATTACTTGGATGATATGAGTAAAAAAGTAACAGATCGGATTTTCCGGGAAAACTCCGTTTACCCCCACATAAGGGTGCATTTCGGGCTAAAATGTCTAAAATTGACACTTTTGTGCTTATTAAAAAAAAAAAAAAATGAATGCCTTGGATTTTGTATAAAACTTTCTGAAAAGATGTAACTGATTTCTATATAATTTTGTTTGTCTATACTTCTTGATCACTCTTGGGTGTGCCCTAGGGGCTCTTTTAAGACTAATAAAAACACTTCATTTTTTGGGACTATTTTACCATATTTGTCCAAAATTTTCTGTGTATGTCTATTTAGCAGTTTTACATGGTGCTGAACTCAAATTTAAATATGTTAAGGCCTTGGGGACTTTTGGGGTTAAATGAGGTGGGGTGGGGGCAAATGATGGACTTAGTCATTTCTATTTTTTTGCATGGTGCAGAACTGAAATCTACATATGTTAAGGCCTAAAACTGCACCGTTTGTTCATTTTCACCAAGATTTGACGTTCCCTGAGGACTTTTGCGGCTAAATGTGGAGGTGGGGCAAATAATGGACTTAGTCATTTCTCTTTTGTTCTTTTTTTTTTTTTTTCATGGTGAAAAACTCAAATGTACATATGATAAGACCTAAAACTGCACTATTTGTTCATTTCCACCAGGAATTGACGTCCACTGGGGGTTTGGGGGGCTAAATTGGGGGGGGGGGCAAATGCTGAACTTAGTCATTTTTTTATACCTCGTTCACTGTGCACTCACGAGGGACCATGCATGCTTAATTAATTCATTTTTTTTTAATCACAAAAAAAAAAAAAAAGAAACGATAACTGTTAGACATTTTTCTCGTTTTTTCTTATCGTTTCTTTTTTAATACCTCCACTCACTGGATCTGTTGAGTGCATATTGCGGGTCGAGCATACCTTGATGAATCCGATTCAATACTAAGGTCAGTTTAGTGTGGCACAAGGCCATTAACTATATTACAAAAGTATGAACCTTGATAATAAAGCAATTTGTTTCAATAAATTGCCTATACGACGAGCATTTTTTTTTAAATTTTTGCCCGAATGGGTAAGAAAGGATTGCAAATTGCATGGTTATGATGACTGAACTCATGCATTCATCACCTGAAGGTTTCATCTCTCTGTTGCAGATATTGACGGTGTGAGACTAAGAAACCAACCTCTTTCATGAACGTGACTCAAGAGCAGAGGTGCGTTTTTGAATTCCACCATGCAAAAAATAAAAAATAAAAATTGAACTGATCAACATTCACTGCCGTCTGATGGACGCTTACGAAGTTGATGCAGTTGATTTCGAACCCAGTTTGGAGATGAGTTCGTTTATCAGAGTTGCGACAAATGGTACAAGAAAAGGGCTGTCCCCTTTTTCTGTAAATAAGAAGAACATTAGATATGTGGAAAATGAGATTAGGATAAGCCGAGACTCGAACGTTGTAAGCAAGGTTCAGAATAGATTCAGAAATTGGAATGATAGAATTTCGCTATTGTTTTGGAAATAGTTAGATATTGTTTGTATTGTAAAAATAATTTAATTGTTCGTTCTTTTATGAAAACTGAATTAAAAAAGATAGGTTAGTTGAGAATTCTTTGTTGTCGAAAGTGTGTTTGGAGAACGTGTGCTGAGCCACGCGAGTTGGTCACGTTTTGAAACCACACATCTGACGTCATAGCAAAAAGGGAATTCTCAATAATAGGAGCTAGAATTAGCAGATTAGAAGAGTCGACGGTCGGCAGTCGGGCAATCAGGTTCGAGCAGTCAGCAGAGTCGGTCAGAAAGGGCTGACATGGTCAGAGAAGAGTCCCCTCAGAGGCGAAGGGGTAGAAGTTTAACCATGTAGGACCAATTTGAATTCCTGACGGCATCATCATTTCGACTGGTCAAATTAAATAAAGAGCATCATCGATTTTTGTAACTGTTGTCTTCGTGTCGTCATTCAACAATTGAAAAGGAAATGTGTTAATCATCTTAATATGAACTTTGTATGACCCACTTCCAAGTAATATGTCCCCTCCTCCATCATGAGTAATTATTGCCCCCCTCTGATGTAAAAGAACTGAATACCCTCTCTCCTCGCTAATATATTATAAGAATCAACAGAATTGTAATATTATAAATGTCTTGTCTCCATCATCGTTACCTCTGCATTACATGTCCCCATCTCTCTTTAAAATGCACCACTATACAACACAAAGATGTGAGTGGCAAAGCGCGCTCCTTACGGGGACTATGTAGAATTATAAATTCTGGAGAACAAGAGGTTGCTTGTTTTAATGGCAGCACTCCCTTATTCATAGTTCTTCAACATTTCTCCAAAGATTTCTCTTTGAGAACAACTTCTGGCATTCTCAGGTGTCTGAGTGACAACAAATCTCCCCAGATTTCCAGTACTCTCCATATCTTTCAACAACCATTGCAGATGGATTTGTGTTATCATAACGGTCGTTTACCATTGATTTCTCGTTGGCGGCGACCTTTATTCTACACTGGAATTATAGTGGCAAAAAAAACCTTCCTGAGGTTCTGGTCCGCTTTGCACTTATCCAGTGGAGGTCTGGCTAGTGCTTTCTCTTCTCGATTTTTCCATCCTCCTTGACTCTCCTCGCTTATTTAGTGTGGCGTCAGTTTTTGGTGACATACACACATACAAAAATATTGGGGGGTGGAAGGTAGGGGTCAACTTACAAATAAACAGTTCCAGTTTAATGATTCCATGTGATACTCCTTTGTGTTTTACATCTGTAGCATTTTCTACAGGTGCAGTTTGTGCCTGTAGGTCTCCGCATTCAAGGGCTTTCTTGAATATTTCATCAGTTTTTATTACTTGTCATCCGTTGTATCTTACCAGCCATCCCTCCCTCTGATTCTAATCTCTACTATTAAGTTTTTTTTTTGTATTATTCCTAGCACTTCTACTATTACTGGTGTTATTCTGACTTTTTTCAACTTTCATATTCCATTGAACTCTCTGGCCAGTTCAATGTATTTGCTCCACTTCTCCGTTGTCTTGATCTTCACGCTGTGGTCTGCTGGAACAGCAAAATCTACAATCTGACAGGTGATTTCCTTCTTCTTAACTAGTATGATATCCGATCGTCTTGCTTGGATGGATTGATCCGTTTGTATATTTATGTCTCATAGGATTTTGTGATTTTCATTTTCAAGTACTGCTGCCGGTTTGTGTTTGCAGCATTTGTTTAGGTATTCAAGATTCAGTGATATGCATAAATCCCAATGTACTGCCTTCCCCCACTTGATCGTGTCTATTCTTATATTCTTTTTGGGCTAGTTTGCTGCATTTGCTTATTATGTGGTTTATGGTTTCGTCTGTTTGTCCACAGAGTCTGCATTTGCTGTTTTCTTGTGTCTTGTCGATCCTTGCTTTTATGTGGCTGGTTCTAATCGCGTTGTGGCTAGTTAGATATCCTAACTGAAGATTCTGCTTGTTTATTAGCGTCTCTAATTCATTCTTTGTTTTGCAAACAACTTCAATTCATCCATGTACATTAGATTGTTTATTCTTTCATCTGTATTAGTGAACTTGTATCTGGCTTGCCATTTTCTTAGTATATTGTTAAGGGGCATCATGGCTATGATAAATAGTAGTTGTGAAAGTAAGTCACCTTTGAAGATACCTCTTTGTGTTTTAATCTCTATTATGTTTTGTCCATCAGCTGTCAGTTCAAGTCTCCATGTTTTCATTGCATTTTCTATTAAATTGATAATCTTGTTTGGTATTTTGTACATTCTCAGGCATTCTACTTTGGTCCAACTTATGAATGGTCCAGAGTATCCTACTAGTGACACAGCCCACGTGTTTATTCCAATACTTAAGTTTTAACCATATAGTTTTGTTTCAAGTTCTTTTGTATTCCTTTTCTAATTTTCTCTTTCATTTCTGTTGTTTTAATGGTGTCTGCTTCTAGAATCCTAAGTATTTGTAGTTATCGTGTTCACCTGTGCCCCCATCTTTGTTTGATTGGACAGTACCATACTTTCTGTTGCTTCGAGTTTTTTTTTTTTTTTTTTTTTAACTTTTCCATATCGAATTCCATTTGGATATGTTAGCTTAAGTTTCTGGTTATGTTTATTAGTGTCTCTAGTTCTGTTTTTGTTTTTGTAAAAAATATTCAGGTCATCCATGTACATTAGGTGGTTCTTTCTTTCATCTGTATTTGTGAACTTGTATCCAGTTTGGCATTTCTTTAGTTTATGATGAACAGTAGTGGTGATAGGTAATAAACTTAGAAGATCCCTCTTTGTACTTTTTACTTCAGTTATTTGTTGTCTTTCAGCTGTCAATTCAAGTCTCCAAGTGATCATTGTATTTTCTATCAAATTGATTATCTTGTGTGGTATTTTGTACATTCTTATGCATTCAAACATCCCTGCTCACGGGATACTGTCATACGCTTTCTTGTAGTCGTTTCACGCCATGGTCAATTTTTTTTCTCTACTTTTTACCTCCATTAGGATCCTTTGATTTATGTATACGTATGGTTTTCCTCGTTTTGCTTTTTGGCATTTTTCTGTTCTTCGATTATGAAGGTAATGATAAATTTGTTCCCTCAGCTGTGCTGTTAATATTTTCCACGTTGTAGGTAAACATGTAATAGGTCTGCAGTTACTGGGAGGGGTGGGGGTCCTTTTTCTGTGTATTTTTGTAACAAAGTGGTTTTACCTTTGGTCATCTATCCTGGTACTTGTGCTTCTTGGATACATCTTTTCAGGTTCTGAATTAATCTTTTATGCCGTGTTGTGATTTTTTTTTTTAAAAACCAATAGGCATGCATTCCGTCGTGACCTGGTGCGCTCCAGTTGGGCATTTTCCGTTGAGTTGCCTTCAGGGTTTCCTTGCCGATTTCGTTCTCTGTTCCTTTCTTGATTTGCGACTCTTCTTTCATGTGGTTCAACCATTCGGTATTTCTATCATGATCCTGTCGCTCTGTCCATATCTAGCTTCAGTAAAGTTCTGTCGGGTCCGGTTGTTCTGTTCTCGTTCTTCCTCCGCTCACATTTTTTTTTCAAAGATCCTGTTTTGTTTGAATTGTTCAGTTTTTTTTTTATTTGTATTAACTCCCCTTCTTTTGCTGCTATTTATATATAAATCTCTCTCTCCCTCTCTCTCTCTCTCTCCCCCTCTCTCTCTCTCTATATATATATATATATATATTTATATAAAGTAAATTTGCGTTATCGCAACAGTCGTTTGCCATTTTTTCTCGTTGGCAATAACTCTTGGCCTTTACTGGAATTTGGGTTGTAACAAGCCTACTCAATGTTCCAGTTCCCTTCGGACCGATCCAATAGAGGCCTGGTTTTGGATGTCTCTCCTCCATCTATCCATCCTGGTATGGTGCCAGTCAGTGCAGGCAGTACAGGTTTTTTTTTTTTTTTTTTTTGGAGGGGCGCTCAATTTTACAATTTTGCGGTTTCATTTTTCTTGGTTGTATCTCTTTGTTGTATTTTCTATATGGCCCGTTAGCTTCTGTCCCGCATGTCGATTAGGTTCAATACTCGAGGATTTGCCTTAAAATGTCAGTTGTTTGCAGCATAGCCATCCGTGGTATAGTCTGAGTTTCCTTTTTGATTCTGATTTCTCCTAGTTTTTTTGTCCAAGATTTTTGGGACTTTTTCCAATGCTTTTGTCATTATTAGTATTATATTGACTTTCTTCAGGTTCCATATTCCTTCGAGTTCTCCAGCGAGTCCCGCTTATTTACTTCGTTTTGCAGTCTCTAATTTTCACCCTGTGGAACGGCAAAGTCTACAATTTTCTTGGTAATTAAGAAGAAAGAAAAAATTTCATCATCATTATTATGGACTCTCAAGGAGCGTTCACACAAGTTATCAAAGATCTCATTGAATACAGCCTGTGGAGTTCCCTGGAAGCTGAGTGACAACAAGTCTCCCCAGATTTTCCAAACTCTTCACCTCTTTCCATAACATTTTCAAATAAATTTGCATTAACGCAACAGCTGCTTGCCATTGGTTTCTTGTTGGCAATGGCTATTGGTCTTTACTGGAATTTGAGTGCCAATAAGATTCTCCAAGATCCCAGTTCTCTTCGCAGGTATACAGTAGAGGTCTGGTCAGTGCTCACTCCTCAGTCTTTCCTTCCTCCTTGACTATTTGGTTTCACTCTTCTTTTTTGGGGGTGGGCAGTGATGTGGTAATGGGATGATGGTATGGTGTTAGAGAACTTATAGGTATGCAGCTTCAATGTTTTTGGTTCCATGTAGCGCTTCATGTTTTATATCTCAGGCAATTTGTCTGCTCTACGCTTGTGGTTCGTCTTTGTTAGTCTCCACATTCAAGGGTTATTATTATTATTATTATTATTATTATTTACTCACTAAGTTTTTTTCACACACACTTCATTTTCAGTGATCGCTCACTAGCAACAACATGTGGTGTCCCTTGGAATCTGAGAGACAGCAATTCTTCTCTATAAACCAGTAATCTCCGTTTCTTTCGATACCCTGGGAAAATCACTTTACATTCTTGGAAACCATTGCTGCTTACCATTGATTTTACGCTGGATAACGGCCGTTCGTTTTCTCTGGTATTTGAGTATCAATAAGTTTTCTTTAGAATTCCAGTACTCTTCGTGCCCTTAGGATGGAGGTCTAGACGGTGCCCTCCCTTTTTCTGCCTTTTCATCCTATTAGACCTTCCTGGATCATTTAGTGCGGTACTAACCGATGGCGTTGTATGCGTGCGGGTAGGAGGGGGGCATATTATGTAACCGTCCTTGCATGTATACCTTTAAATCCATCTATTCTCTTTTCTTCGAGTTCTCCCTCATTCTCCTTTTCGTTCTTATTTTTACTGCCACTACTACTACTACTACCACCACTATCACTACTACTACTACCGCTACTACTACTACTACTACTACTACTACTACTACAACTATCACTACTATTACTACTACTACCACCACTACTACTACCACTACTACTACTACTACTACTACTACTACTACTATTTTTACTATTATTATTGTCATCATAACAAAGTACTAGTACTGCCTTTTTTTCTCTGTAATATTACTACTTCTGCTACAACTCGTTCTATATCGAGATGAAAGGATCGTCTACCATGTATTTCTCTTCTTCTCGTCCCCCCCCTACTCGGCCGCACCTTACGTAACGCCCACCTGCTGGCTGCTTGCAACCTAGTTTCGATACAGCTCTGGTGTGTCACCATCATCATCATCATCATCATGGTCGCTAACATCATCCTCACTATCAGTAAACCTCCCCCCCCCGCCATAATCAGCATCCGTATCAGCATCACCAAATAAGTATTACATCCTCACACATCCCCCCCATAATCTGCTTACTATTCTACCACATCCACCAACCCTACTCCGTGGCTACTTAGTGGTGCCTGCTCTCTCCTGGGTATTTGTTTTCCTCTCTCCACGTTTAGCTTCCGTAAATCATTGGATCACCGTTGCGACGCAACTGACGCTAGGCCAATCGAAATAAAAATAATATAATTCCTCCGTGTCAAAATTGAAAAAAAGCAACTTGCGACAGCCGTACTAGGGCTATGACAACAGCATATTCCTTTCGTTGTTTTGATTCTCAGGTATATATCCATTGATATATCTTATATGTTTTTTTTTATGTACACTAATGTATGTGCTTCTCGTTTGATTAATTCTGTCGAACTGTGTCGGATATATACTCAAGAGTAAAAACAATGAAAAGAATATGCTGATGTCTTGGCCCTAATGATTACAGCTTGAGAATATAGCATACTGGGTTCGAATCTCAGCAGATCCATTGTCTCTTAAAGTTTTTATTTATTAATTTTTTTTTTAATAACAGGATCTTATTCTAAGTACGAGCGATAAAATTCCTCGTCCACACTCATATATGAATATAATGCAAAATTACTTAGTTAAATATATTAATTATTTAAATTTTATTTTCATTAAAATCCTCGGTAAACAATTGTATAGTTTTTATAACAAAAAAGAACATATCTACCTATTAATCTCTCTCTCTCTCTCTCTCTCTCTCTCTCTCTCTCTCTCTCTCTCTATATATATATATATATATATATATATATATATATATATATATATATATATATACATGCCATTAAGTCAGTTTTTTCTATAGTATTATATATATATATATATATATATATATATATATATATATATATATATATATATGCAACGAGAATGACGGAATACTTGTTTATGGTAATCCTTCATTCTTATTCTATTTCTAAATGTCATTTACCAGCCTTTTTTCTAGATTTGTATTTTATATAATTTAGGCACTTCTCGTCTTTTGATGAGAAGCATTTAGCTTCGAAATGCCATGGCCTAAAGAGGGTTTCTTTCTTAAATTTTCCTCGAACTTTTCCTTATTGTTCTGATGATATAATAACGTTTTATATAACTTTTATCCTCACCTTTCATTTAATATTATTGTTTTCTGCTCCCCTTGACAGTATTGAGATTTTATTGTCTTGATAAGTTTTGCTTTGTAAAATATTTATTTTTTGACAACATAATTAATTTCACATACATATATACTTATATATGTGCATATATATATATATATATATTTTTTAAATTCAATTTTCACCCCAAACAAGGCACAGTGCCACTTTGAAGCAGGGAGCTACTATCAGGGACTTAATTAGCGGGGGCATTATGAAGGGATATGAGTAGAAAGATGTTTGTTAACATAACACGTGAACTTCTGCATATTATTGCAGTTGGGAAAGCAGAATCCCGGAAGGGAGTTCCAAAGACCCGCAGTTCTGGGGAAGAAACTATTGGAGTAAAAGGCTTTCTTGCACCTAGGGATCTCTACTGTAAAGGGATGAGACTTAGTAGCTTGTCGGGTTTGTCGGGGGTAGTTACGTCGGGGAGGTACAAGTGTTTGCAGTTCGTCAGAGCATTCACCATTGAAGTATTTGTAGAACAGGCAGAGGGATGCAACATCTCGTCGATGGGACAGAGGCTGAAGCCTAGATGACAGTTCAGGACCTATCAGGTTGGCGACTCTCTTTTCAACCCTGTCCAGGAGCGAGAGACAAGAAGCAGATGCACCAGCCCAGATGTGACAACAGTACTCCATACATGGGCGAATGGTTGCCTTATAGAGGTATAGGATACTGTCAGGCGTAAGCAGTTTTCTAGCACGGTAGAGGGAGCCAACCTTCCTTGCAGCAGCCTTGGCAATGCTCTCAATGTATCTATTGCAGTTCATATTCCCTGTAAACGTTAGGTCGAGGAGTTTAAAAGAAGTACTTTCAGGTAATGTGTTCTTGGCCATTGCTATTGGTGGTAGAGAAGATTTCTTGTAGTTATTGAAGGAAACAAGCTTAGTCTTAGCAACATTGAATGTGACCAACCATTTTTGTCCCCATTCCACTACGGATTGGAGGTCATCCTCTAGTGTTTCTGCCATTTCCTTGGATATGTGTTCATTTGTTTTCCCCTCATATCTGTTATAGAGAGTGGTGTCATCGGCAAATATACCCATCTCCAAAACAATTTTATCAGGGAGGTCGTTTATGAATATCAGGAATAATAGAAGTCCAAGGATAGACCCCTGAGGTACTCCCGCATTTATGTCGTATTGTTTGGATGTACGACCGTCGAGGACAACTTTGATTTCTCTATTACTTAAGGATTTAATTACATTATGAATTCTTCCAGTGATTCCATATGATCTAATTTTCCTTAGAAGACCATCGTGCCATACCCTGTCAAAAGCCTTAGATATATCGAGGGCCACCGCTCTACCCTCCCCTGTTTTATCCAATGAACGGTATATACGTTCAGAAACTACAGTTAAGATATCTGCTGTTGAACGGGCTTGCCTGAATCCATATTGTTTGTCAGTCAGGAGTTTAGCAGCTGTTAGGTGCTGGACTAGGGCTTGATTAACTAAGGACTCAAATATTTTGGCGAAAAGCGGGAGGAGGCTAATGGGGCGATAATTTAGTGGGTCAGTTCTTTCACCAGAATTCTTGAAGACTGGTACCACAGAGGCGGTTTTCCAGCAGTCGGGAAAACAAGATTCGTTAAGGCATTTATTGTAAAGTTTGGACAGAACTGGAGCAACCTCGGCAGAGCATTTTTTTAAAAGCACAGCCGGGATGAGATCTGGTCCACATGCTTTTGAGGTGTCTAGGTTTTTTATAATAGCATGTACCTGAGAAGGGGTGATTTTCAAATCGTCTAGTGAGGCGTCTGTTTGCAGAGGAAAATCAGGGAGTGAGTGGTGTACCGAGTTTAGTGTGGAGTTTGACGCAAACCGACTGGCAAGCAGATTAGCCTTGTCAGTTGCCGTGCAAGCAACCTCATGATCGTTTGATAGTGGGGGAATAGTTGACTGTCCATTATTTACTACGCTGTTGTAGATTTTCCAAAAATCCCGGGTTCCTAATTTCTGTGCTTCGATGCGTTTTCTGGTGGTTTCAGAGTAATCTGTCTTAGCTGTCTCTATCACTCTCTTACAATTATTTCTACCTTCTATAAACTTCTGTTTATTTGAGCTGGACTTATGTCGGTTGAATCTGCGGAACGCATGCTGCCTTTGACAAATGGCAGCTGCACAAGCAGAAGTAAACCATTGGGGGAGTGGGGCTTGCTATAGAATTTCCGTGCGGGAACATGTGCTTCAATAGCAGTTTTGAACCATTCAGTGGTCTCATTTGCACACTGTTCCGCTGGAAGAGTAAAGATATTTTGCCATGGGGCATCTCTGATGAGCTCCCTGATGGCTTCCCAATCAGCCTTTTTGTAATACCTCGTTGTTGTGAGTAGTGGGTCTTCAGTTTTAGGGCAAGAATTTAGGCTGATTTCTACCATTATCACAGCGTGATCAGCATTCCCGAGTGGGCTGTGGGCATTTGTTGTACAGTCATCGGGAACCGTTGTCAGAAAGAGATCTAGAAGTGAGGCATGTTGATCTTGCTGGTCTGGGAAACGTGTCGGAAATGTAACCAACTGAGATAGGGAATGGGATATAGAGAAGCTATGTGTTGCGCTACCAGCTACGTCTGTGTGATTAGAGAATCCTAGCCAGTTACTGTGGTGGACATTGAAGTCACCAAATACATGTATTTGTGCGCTAGTATCGAGGGAGAGTACTATATCTATGCTGCCTGAGACTTTGTTTATTAGGCTACAGTCTTGGTTTGAGGGAGAGTGGTAGAGAAAATACATGTAGCTAATATTGTGTTGCATATTTAGTCTGAAGCACATAAAGGCCTGGTCCTCTGATTCTAGTTTTATTTCTCTAGTCAGGGGGAGGGTGTTACGAATATAGACTCCAAGTCCATGCATATGTTTGTCCGAGTCCTTACGGTAGAGTGGGAGATAACCAGGCATGTTAAAGTGGTTAGAGGGAATGGAGGAGTGAAGGTTAGTTTCACTTAATGCTAAGATATCCGGGGTGTTTACAAGGAGAAATGACTCAACATCATCTAAGTTAGTTCTAAGCCCGCGGATATTAGTAAATGCAAACCTCAAGGGAGGAGGCAGGTTGGTTTTCCTTGAGTTTGGTCCTGGTTTAAACGTAACTTTTGCTTGAGCTGTCATTTCATTTTATTTTATTTAAAAGTTTCAGTTAGGGTGAGTGAGTGAGGGGGTGCTGGACAAGTAGTTGTGCAGAATACCAGACATGCAATACAAGTAGACTATCAGCTGTCCTCACCCACAGGATTGTGGCCTCAGGAAAGCCCACCGGGAATGAGTGCAGGGTCCCTTTCCATGCACGACATGGCACTACAAAAATCCCGATATTTTACAACTGTTGATGGAGCATGCGCTCTAACCGCTACCAAAGAGTTAGGGCTCCTGTACTATCAGTCGGAAACAGCAGCCAGGAACTGTCAATCCGGTACCCTCAATCCGTTAGGCAAAGCCAGTCCAGTCCAACTGCACCGACATATATGGCACTGAAGCACCCCACTGTGCCCAGTTTAGGGGGATGGGATGTGGCGGGAGTGGGGAGAAGCGGCGTTCATTGCCCTAGTCAGGAAACAAGGTCAACCACTGGGTGATTCAGCCGAGTCCCTGTGATAGTACCTTTACGCCTGGCCAATAGGCAAAGAAGGAGTATGAAAGCCGGGCGATAGACAGAGCCTATCTCTTCCTTAAGCAGTTTAGGTTTGCCAACCGGTGATTTGTTTGAGTCACCAGCTCTAGGAAGGTTGTCGTCCAGGACTGAAGAGGCCTCCCTCCCCTAGGTTTAGTTTCAGAGTTTTACTTCTCCTAGACGGATGACCTGGGAAGACCTACGGGTCCATCATCTCCGAGGGGTTCGCCCCGCGCCTGGGTCCTAATCCAGGTATTTCTGCGACCCCGCATGGGTAGTTAATATTTATTGGTTATTTAGGTTAATATCTCCTGAAAAAAATCGGGCATTTAGGTTAATTTCTACAGAAAGTTTTCACTCCTCAAACCTGGTTAAAAAAGGGCATTACTATGCTTCCATTTTCATTTTTACTGGGAGAGGATATAGGTAAAAATTCGTGCAGTGGAAGCAGCTAAATTTGCTACAGTATTGGATTGAGAGAGACGAGTTAATGTATGGTTAGATGTAGTTTTGTAAGTTTAGGAATGGATGATTAGATATGGTTTAGTAGGTTTAGGATTAGGATAAAGTGTATGATTTACTTGCTATTAGAAATTCTGATTTGGTGCACAAACCGAATATTTAGTAAGACTGAAAGATAAGATATGCTCAGTATAGATACAAGAGAACATTTGATATATATATATATAGTGATCCATACACAGAACTGTTTCGATGTATCACAGCTTATCAGTGCGGCTAGACAAGCAGCTACCTTAAGCCAGGTTGAAACTCGAACGTCTAGATGACAGTCGCCGCCCCCAACCGCTACGCTATTCAATTGCAGCCAAGATGGGTATGCGAATTAACAATGTTCAAATATTGTCCAAACACCTAAGCTCAATTTGTTTACACAAAGATCATCGCTTAATACTCTAATAGCATTATTTTATCACTACCACACACACACACACACACACACACACACACATATATATATATATATATATATATATAGAATATAAAGCTGAATGTGTGTGTGCGTGCGTGTGGTAACGAATAGGCTCCTATATGGTTGACTATTTTAAAAAACTGATTACATATAATGATAGAAGATGCATCGAGACACAGGAATGGGTATGTTTGATCCTGCAGAACGGTGGTTCATTAAAATTGTGGGGTCTGCCTTCGCGCCTGGTCCACAAAGTATGGAAATAAAAAATTTAAAATTTAAAAATTAAAAAAAAAAAACGTTTACAAGTGTTTTTGATATAGATGTACATAGGAATACTTTGATAAGTATGTTTTAACTTAAATAGGGATGATATAATAAAATTGTGGAGCCTGTGTTCGCGCCTCGCCTCCATAGACTGGAAATAGGCACACACTTTAATAAAGACTTTTCATATCTATCTGCGTAAGTATACTTTGATAATTATGTTTCAGTTTGAAGAAATATGGTATAATAAAATTATGGGGTGTTCGTTCGCGCCTGATCTCCATAGAATGGAAATATGTCACAAAGTTTAACAAGGTTTTTTAATATAGATCCAAAGAATATCGTGATAAGTGTTTCAGTGTGAACAGGTATGGTATAATAAATTATGGGGTTTATCTATTTTATTTTTACTTTCATCATATTTTTCTTTGGTTTTGATACCCCCAAATTCGAAGCTATCTTTTTACAACCCTTCCTTTTCATAACCTATCATACTTTCATATATCAGAGTCCATTTTCTGTAGGCTGTTTTTGAACCCAGTCAACGACGGGTACTTTTGCTAGTATATATATATATATAATTCAGGCATGGTAGTGTTTGAATATATGGTTAAGTTGCAGTTTTAGTCATTTAAAACTGCTGTAAATCTTCACTGCTCACTTATCTTTCGATCAAATTTCATACAATTATTACAGTTTATAGATCACCGTCTAATATATATTGTGAAAAAAAAAAATTAAATTTTCGTTATGTAAAACAAAAGTGATGATGACTTTAGTGATGTTCAAAACCGTAAAAATATGTAAGGAGGTGAGCAACGCTTTTCGTCACTGCTTTCTATAGCAATCACCTTGCTACTAATTCACTGCTGTCACGAAAAGAGAAATAACAAGTGAAACTGAAAGAATGAAAGGGAGATAATTGAAGGGATTTTATTGAAAGCAGACGAGTGTTGTACATTATCACATATGTGTATGCTATGTTCATGGAGGCAAAAAATAAGACTGAAATTAAGCCTGGAAAATCATGGATTACAAGAGAAAAATGCGATATATGTATATATATGTATATATATATATATGATGAAAATAATGGAAATAGTATTCCGACAAAATAGAGAAAATGAAAAGGAACAAACCGTATTATGTGTTCATCAACGTTTCGTCTTTATTTCGAGACTTCCTCTGGATGAATGTGATTAAGAAACCAAAAAATATACCAGTACAAAATATTTGAAAATGTTTCACGTGCACAGTGTGACGCAGTTCTATTTCAGAGAAACGGAAAATTGATGTTGGAAATTCAATGCTACATAACCACACCTTTGACTTTAAACAAGCAAAACTAGTTAAATTTATTTCAAATAAACCGCGCCGGAGACTTCTTGAAGCTGCGCTTATCGCAATTTCAAGCACTATTAAACAACGTGGAGGTTTCTATAACATAGCGCCATTAATAAGTAAACTGTTATTAAAAGAACATTATTTAACTGTGGACACAGGTTAACTTTCTCACACCATTCAAACACCCCCTGTAATAATTAACACATAATCTCAATCAATAAATTACATAAAAAACACTCATTTCATTTCTGTTACAAACTTATATTTGAATTTCAACAGATATATCTTTTTCCCAATAAGAATATAAACTTGCGTTCATAGTTTTAAAATTAAATTAACGACTATATGACGTCACTAAAATTTCCTTCTCTTTAACAGCACCAGCCCCCCCCCCTCCTTTTTGAATTTCCAACATCAATTTTCCGTTTCTCTGAAATAGAACTGCGTCACACTGTGCACGTGAAACATTTTCAAATATTTTGTACTGGTATATTTTTTGGTTTCTTAATCTCATTCATCTAGAGGAAGTCTCGGAATAAAGACGAAACGTTGATGAACACATAATACGGTTTGTTCCTTTTTATTTTATATATATATATATATATATATATATATATATATATATATATATATATATATATATATAGGAAATTGCGAGCATGAAAAGTAATATTGTTAAGCTTAAACATGGAAAAGTAAAGGACTAGTTGTTAAAATTGGAAAAGAAAAGGACCAGATATTCTACTAAAGAATACAATAAATTTATAACTGAAATTACTGCAGTATTGAACATTTTTTTAAAATTCAATTTATAACATTATATAATCAATTCTTAATGCTGCAATATTTTAAGTTATAAATTTATTATATTTTTTACTAGAATATCTTGTCCTTTTCTTTTCCAGTTTTAACAAATAATCCTTTACTTTTCCATGTTTAAGCTAAACCATATTACTTTTCATGCTCACCTTTTCATATCTACCTATATATATATATATATATATATATATATACATATATACATATATATATACATATATTCATCCATATATATATATACATATCTACATCCATATACATATATATATATACATATATATACATACATATATGTACATATATATGCATATATATATACATATATATGCATATATATACATATGTATACATATATATGCATATATACATATATATACATATATACATATATATACATATATACATATATATACATATCTATACATATATATACACATATATACATATATATACACATATATACATATATATACACATATATACATATATATACATATATATACATATATATACACATATATACATATATACACATATATACACATATATATACATATATATACATATATATACACATATATATACATATATGTACATATATATACATATATGTACATATATATACATATATGTACATATATATATACATATATGTACACATATATACATATATATACATATATATACACATATATACATATATATACACATATATATACATATATGTACATATATATACATATATATACACATATATATACACATATATATATATATACATATATATACACATATATACATATATATACATATATATATATGTATATATATATATATATATATATATATATTACCAAAAACAAATTAAAACAATTTTCCTCTACAAATAAACCAAAGAATATAAAGGATAAAACTTTATTCTAAAAGAACTAGATTCGGCATTAAATAACCTGAAATCGTGTAGATATGCCGTAAAAATCACCCAAACTAAGCACTATGAATAATTATTTGAATTTCTAAAATCATTAGAATCGCCATTAAATACCCAATGACTTGATATTCTACAAAAGAAAACATTATGAATAAATATTTAAAGAACTTGAAGAATAAAAACATCTTTTTTACCGTATTCGGCATTAAATAACCAGAAAATGGTCGATACGTTATTTCTTTTAAATTTGTTATTTTTATTTCGTTTTCGCTACAAAGTGCCATGGCATAATACTTAGTTCTTCATAATCTGATAATATTTATTTGTACAAAACTGTCCTATTATTCGTTCATAGAGGTAAAGACGTGCATAGAAATCTTTTACATTGGAGTTTTCTTCGTTATTGCAACGAAATCGAACAGTCGAAAAATTGAGTTTTCATTAAAAAAAACCCAATAACTACTTACATTTTTGCTCAATTTTAACAATAAGCAATGTTATCTATCTAATTGTCATGTCACAATAAGTTAAATCTTTCTGAAATATTACAAAAAACACGTATTTCATTATTCAACGAAAATATGATTTCGGCCATGTTTGTTTCGTCATGTGACATGTGACGTAAACACAAGGGAAACAAAGAAGAATCTAAAATTTACAATTTCGTTGAAAACTACTTTTAAATTAATTTTCTATCTTACCGTTTTTCGTTTTTTGTTCTTTTTGTTTTTTTAATATTTTCATTAACGCGACATGACAATTCGGTGGATGCCATAGGGTTAACTTGAAATTCAATATTCCAATTTTCGAATTACGCTACAATAACGAAGAAGAACCTGCAATGGTATTGGCTATAGCTCGTTGAAGTGGAAAGCTTTAGAAAATTTATTGAAAGCAATAAACGTTTGGCAATTTTGTTCACCGGAGAAAAATACAAAATTACTTGAACGCAAACAAGAAATAATTGGGGAAAAATCTTAATCAACACTGACAATCTGTCCTTTTTTATTGAAATTGTTCGATTGAATGCTGTCTAAATAAACAAACTTAAACACACACACACACACACACACACACACACACACACACACACACACACACATATATATATATATATGATGAGATTAATGGAAATAGTATTCCAACAACATAGAGAGATAAAAAAGGGGGAAACCCCAAGTCACACGTCCATCAACGCGTCGTCTTTATTGTAAAGAAGTCTTACAATAAAGACAAAACGTTGTAAAAGTGTGACCTTGTTAGTTCCTTTTTATCTCTCGTCCTCTCCCACTCTCCCCCCTCTCTCTCTCTCTCTCTCTCTCTCTCTCTCTCTCTATATATATATATATATATATATATATATATATATATATATATATATATAAAGACTAAACTTTGTTGTAATTCAAAGATTTACATTTTTTTCTTTTTTTGTAACTTTTGTTTATTTCATCTTAGATTTCTTCATTACAGCCGTTTCGTTAATGGGACGGCAATTTTATGATTTTATGTTTTCATAAATGCCTCCAATCCTCATCAATTTTTTTTCCTTTTTTTATGTTTTCATAAAAGTCTCCAATTCTCATCAATTCGTCAGATGTTATTTCCATTCGATGTTACCAACAAAAAGTTAATTTTGTATATGATAAACCTAGTGTTTTCGTTTGGGGGAAATAAATTCCATCCAAATCCTTTTTTGTACTAAGTATGCTCTGCACCTATAAAGTAGATACATTGATCTTTACTGGAAATTAACGGTGATTCAGTTTTATCATAAGTCTCCATCCGTTAAACAAAAACGGTATACATTGAAATTAACAATATTTAAAAAAATAAACATTTACAATATATATATATATATATATATATATATATATATATATATATATATATATATATATATACTAGTGGGAGTGGGGGGGGGGCTTTGCCCGGGCGTATAATACGCATAAATATGATATTTTTAATTTGTCCAGATTTCGTATGTATTATTATAGAGTCGTAATTTCAAAAGTAAAAAAAAAAATAATAGTTGGGTGCCGTCAATTAGAATCGAAACCGAAATCAAATCGATCAATAGCATTCAAAGCTGGTTACTTCACCATTGTACTAACGTGACACTTAAAGTCAGAAATAAAAAATAAACCAAGATATACAAAATGTATAGTGATTTTTTTTCAATTTTGACCCATTTTTGACCCCTTAACTATTTTAACCGGCTAAAGACTCATAAAAGAACGGTCCATAAAAATATTCAATCATTTGAGACCCCTAGCGCCGCTCTGCGACTTTTAATTTTAGAGGAGACAGTGTTTGAAAATATGGAGACAGACAAACAGACAGACAAACAGACATATAACCTTATATATAGGAAACCACACTATTTGCAATATTTTTTTTACGTACGTATTCCAATATGTTACACGTGAATGTAAAGCCGAGGAATTTGAAAGTTGGACTCTTAAGAAGGGTGCTATAAGTCAGGGGAGTAGTTGATAAAATTTCTCATAATTGTTAAATGAAAGCAGCTTTGTCTTAGTAGCATTAAGCGTCATCATGCATTTATGGCCACATTCTTGTACACAATCGCAATCATTCACTAAGCATTCAGCCAATGTATGCGTTCGGTTTTTCTCTCATATCGAGCGTGGTGTCATCAGCAAATCATCTCGGACGCGATTGCTTCAAAATGGGTCTTTATGAAAATTAGATATGATAAAGGGCCAAGGATCGGCTCCTGGAGTACACGAACATTAGTGTGATACTGTTTAGTTGTCCGGCTATCTAAGGCAATCTGAACTTAAGAGGATCTAATTATGTTAAATACTCGTCCAGTACAATACCGTACGAATTCATTTCATTGAGGCGACTCTTATGCCAGATCTTGTCAACGGCTACGGATATATCAAGCGCGGGTTTGTATTATTGTACACATAGATTCGAAAAAGTTGTCAAAAAACAAATATATTACAAATAAATGTTATCAAAGGCAAGATAAGTTACTTTTCTACCAAACTGGATATAATTTTCGTGTTTTTATTCAATGTTTATTCAGTTCAAAAAGCATACAGTGTTTACCGATGTATTGGAAAATTCAAAATGGCGCCCGACTCTATCTTTTACACGGTAAGTTCGGGAAAAGGTGTTATAAATAATAAACTCGACAAAATACTGTTAGAAATTCGCTCAATATATGTTACTGTGACATAAGTTGACATATATTCGGTGTCTTTTTAATAATATTTTGTCTAGTTTATTATTTATAACACCTTTTCCCAAACTTACCGTGTTAAAGAGAGAGTCGGGCGCCATTTTGAATTTTCCAATACATCGGTAAACACTGCATGTTTTTCGAGCTGAATAAACATGTTACATTGAATAAAAACACAAAAAATATATCCAGTTTGGTAGAAAAGTAACTTGCCTTTGATAACATTTATTTGTTATATATTTGTTTTTTGACAACTTTTCGAATCTATGTGTACAGTAATACAAACCCTCAAGCGCTCTATCGTTTTCTGACTTATTCGGAGATAACCGTGAGAATATCCGCTATAGAACAGCATTGCTTAAATCCATACTGTAGGTCAGAAAGAAGTTCAGCATTTTCGAGGTGGCCACCTATCGCTAGATTGATTAAAGATTCAAATATTTAGCGGATAGCTAAAAGAGAATGATGGGGCTATCGTTACGCAGATCAGTTCTTTCACTATAGTTCTTGAAAACTGGTACAACAAAGGCGATTTTCCAGCGAGGGAAGCATGATTCGGCAAGGCATTTTGTTGTAGAGTTTGAAGAGGGCGGAATTCAGCTTAGTACCTATTTACAATGCCTCCCCACGGGACAGAGTTAGACAGCAGAGTCGCTTTTTAACGTGGAGAAAAGGTACAAAAAAAATTGTCTCAGTCGTGAAGGACTGCTCCTCCACCAAAAGAGAACAAGAAAGTGCAGCATCTGAAGAACAGATACTACACTTTGATCTTGATATTTAATTTATTCCGTTTAAAGAAAAAAAAAGTAAAATCTCCAAAAAAAAACAAAACAAATTTAGGCTCAAGGCCCTATAAGATCTGAGGAGAGGAGTGTTGCAGTGTCTTTGTAACTACTTTGGTCTTGGCCAAAAGGCCAAAGAAGGGATTCAGCTTAGTATAGAATTTTATCTTATTACAGCAGAGATAACATCCGGTCCACATAATATTAAAATTCCATAACCTTTTCTATTTTACCAAATTTGATTGTCGCTCTTGAATAGAACTTCTCATTCTATTGAGTCTGTGCCGGAAATAGATGCTTAATGCGGACTATTAATCATATAATAGCTTTCGGATTTTGTATCGGAAACATGTTACAGTGTTTGGAATAGTATTTTCGTTTCCTTGTAACTGGTGTTCACTGTTGCATTACTCGACATTTTCAGTGTTTGTCTCTTTTTGTCTAATGATTTGAAACGTGATTGTCTTTAGATTATCTTTTTGCTTTCTGATGAAGAGGAATCATTAGAGTAAACAGCCTGGATTTTTCTCATGGAAATCGGTCTAGACAAGAGATGAAGCCACTTGATGCACGAAGCTAAAAAATAAATATCATTTCAATATCAAAAACTTGCCAATAACATGTGTTAAATAGAATCGATTCCGACCCAGAAAACAGCAATGTTTCCCCTTTGTCAAGAAACATCACACATGGAATGCGATAACTACAGGATAAAATAATGGAAGCGAAAGTTACAAAGCTGTCTAAAACTACGGTCCACGTTGTACTCTCATTTTTGCTATGGGAAATAAATCTTATGTGCCTTTTCTGGGTGTATAGCGTTTTAACGGATTACATGTGCTATTATGATCTTGCCACCCAACTTAATGGCAGTAGTAAAATAGTCTAGTTAACTGTCTAACAGTGAAATAGCTTGGAAATGGGAGATCAGCTTACAAAAAATTCATATACGAAATTAGCCCCACTTTAAATTTTAATTTATTTTTCTTTTTTCTGGCAAGTTTTTTTTTTAGGTTGTTCGCACTTAATACTTTTTAGGCGATGAAGTGATTTACAGGTGGGTGTTACTGTAATATTGTCGTCTATATATTTTATGGTTCGCAATTTTACAAAATAGTATATACACGCTGATAATAGTGGTTTTTGTAATCAAGCGACAACTTGTTAAATCAACAAAGTTTTATTTACATTACAGTTGATAATATGACAAGCGAGAGTTCGGATCAGTATGGGGTGGTGTGTGGCGGCGACGACAAAAGTGTGTCGGCTCTTCTTTCTTCTCGTTAACTGACTGTCTTTGTTTTGACTTTTATTTCTATTTCCATCACTCCACATTCCTCGACCGGAATCTAATTGTTCGCTTATTTTGACCTTTGCTTCGATCCAAATGTAGGATTGACGTCATCGCCATCAATCTGATTTACATCTAGTTTTGCCGGGTCCCGATATTTTCCTACATTACTACACATTTAGCAAACGAACAATTAGAAACATAAAGTCGTTTGGTGTTGTTTATATTTTCTTTCTTATTAATCTATTTTTTTTACATAGAAAATTATATCATTTTGTTTTTATTATTTGATCTATATATCAATAAAGTTCTCGTGTGCGTGTTTCTCGCCTTTACATGACTTACAATATTATTGTAACCCTTAACTATTAATTATTATACGGACATAAGGATATATAAAACAAAAACCGATTTTAAAATATTTAGATTAAAAAAGGAAAAAAAAACTTATCTAAATTTTTTTAAGCCGTTTTTTTGTATAACCTTACATCAGTTCAATGCCGGTTTTTCTTCTCTTCTGATGAGAAGCATTTAACTTCGAAATGTCAAGGGCTAAAGAAGTTAATCTTCATTTTTTTCTCACCTTCATTCTTTATTGATCTAGCCATACAGTAAAGTGCTATGTAACTTTTATTCTTCATTTTTTTAATTTATTATATAAATTACTCCTCTTAACCGTGTAGAGTTTTTACTATCTTGATAGGTTTGCTTGGCTTAAAGATTATATCTTTATCAGTTTCATTAACACACACACACACACACACACACACACACACACACACACATATATATATATATATATATATATATATATATATATATATATATATCCTCTATAATATAAAGCTGAATGTGTGTGTGTGTGTGTGTGGTTGACTATTTTAAAAAAACTGATTGCATATAATGATAGAAGATGTATCGAGACACAGGAATGGGTATGTTGGATCCTGCAGAACGGTGGCTCATTAAAATTGTGGGGTCTGCGTTCGCGCCCGGTCCAAAAAATATGGAAACAAAAAAAAATTAAAAAAAAAAACTTTTACAAGTGTTTTTGATATAGATGTACATAAGAAATTTTATAGCAAGCTCCACTCACCCCAATGGTTTACTTCTACTTCCGCAACTGCCATTGCTCAAAGGCAGCATACATACCGCAGATTTAACCGACATAAGTCCAGTTCAAACAGACATAAGTATATAGAAGCTAGAAGTAACGTCAAGAAAGAAATAGCGAGAGCTAAGGGAGAATTTACTGAAACCACTAAAAAACGCATCGAAGCACAACAATTAGGAACTCGTGACTTCTGGAAAAACTACAACAGTGTAGTAAATAATGGGCAATCAACAATTGCCTCACTAACCAACAATCACGAGGTTGTTTGCTCAGCAACCGACAAGGCTAATATGCTTGCCAGCCGGTTTGCCTCAAACTTCACACTGGACCCTTCCAACCACCCCCTGCCTGCCTTTCCTTTGCGGACAGACGCCACGCTAGACGATCTAAAAATCACCCCTGCTCAGGTCCATGCTATCATAAAAAACCTTGACACTTCAAAAGCATGTGGACCTGATCTCATCCCAGTTTTGCTATTAAAAATGTGCTCAGCCTAAGTAGCTCCAGTTCTCTCCAAACTCTACAACAAATGCCTTAATAAATCATGCTTTCCGGGCTGTTGGAAAACTGCTTCCGTGGTACCAGTATTCAAGAATTCCGGCGAAAGAACTGACCCATCAAATTATTGCCCCATTAGCCTCCTCCCATTTTTCGCCAAAATATTTGAGACCATAATTAACCATGCTCTAGTCCATCACCTTACAGATTCTATACTTCTGAATGACAAATAATATGAATTTAGACAAGCCCGTTCCACAGCAGACATACTCACTGTAATCTCTGAACGTATATACCATTCACTGGACAAAGCGGGGGTGGGCAGAGCGGTAGCTCTAGATATATCTAAAGCTTTTGACAGGGTATGGCATGAGGGTCTCCTCAGGAAAATTAAATCATACGGTATCACTGGTAGAATACTTAACATAATTAAATCCTTCTTAGATAAGAGACACATCCAGGTTGTCCTCGACGGTCGTACATCTAAACAGTGTGATATAAATGCGGGAGTGCCTCAGGAGTCTATCTTTGGACCTCTATTGTTCCTAATATTATAATAATAACCTCCCCGAAAAATAATATAATAATGACCTCCCCGACAAAACTGCCTCTGAGATGGGTATATATGCTGATAACACCGCCCTCTATAACAGGCATGACAGGAAAACAAATGAACAAAAACACTAGAGAATGACCTCCAATCTGTAGTGGAATGGGGACAAAAATGGATGGTCACATTCAATGCTGCCAAGACTAAACTGGTTTCCTTCAATAATTACAAGAAACCTTCTCTGCCACCAATAGCAATGGCCAGCAACTCCCTGTCTGAGAGTACATCTTTCAAACTGCTTGGCCTAACGTTCACAGGAAACATGAGTTGGAACAATTATATTGAAAACATTACCAGGGCCGCTGCGAAGAAGGTAGGCTCTCTCTACCGTGATAGAAAACTACTGACACCTGAAATTATCCTGTACCTCTATAAGGCCACCATTCGCCCATGTATGGAGTATTGCTGTCACATTTGGGCTGGTGCATTTGCTGCTAGTCTTTCGCTCCTAGACAAGGTTCAAAAGAGAGTCGCCAATCTGATAGGCCCTGAACTGGCATCTAAGCTTCAGCCTCTGTCCCATCGACGAAACGTTGCATCCCTCTTAGATTTCAAAACTCGATATTATGACCACAAAAGTACAGTCGACAATAAAAAAACACGGTATGAAAACAAACTAGCGAATAAATACTGGGAACTCAAGGAAAGCGGACATTCGCCGGTAGTCGAATGGAAATAATAAGACAAGCTACCACGTGTAGGGACCTAGACGACCCATGTAGAGTATGCCTTCATGAAAACTTTGCTATCCTGTACTTTAAAGAACCCCAACATCTATTAAACTGTAGAAGAGAAATAGCAAACAACTGATAAAATTTACTCTAGGATAGCGATACAAAATAGTTTTAAAACACACAAAAACAATAGAAAATAAACAAATAAATAAATTAAATAAACATGAATATATATATAAACGATCACACATATATATGTATATATGTGTGCATATATGTGTGTACACATATATATATATTTATATATAAAGCAACATTAAAAAAAAATCACTAACCTAGATTTAAAACAGATCAAGAAACTAAATATCCAGGCTAAATAGAGCAGATACAAAGGAACAGGTCAACCAGAGGTCAAATAGGCCTTTGTCCGATTAATTCATGCTCATTGGCTGATAGGAAGCGCGCGGTGGATACTAGAAAGCTGATTGGCTAACTAAAATCTCAATAGAAGATGTGCATATAAAAACGACAAACAACCACAGAATTCACACATAAGCCTGAAGAATCATAGAGTGGATGAAACGCGGAATATTCAGTGTAGCTTAATCGCCATATGCATTTTATAACTTACTAACTAGCTCTACCTACGCATTGAGCACTTTTGAAGTAAATACTTAAAGTTTACGCATAAATCTATACTTTCGTATATTAATTTTATGTGAGTAAATTAAGTAGTTATATATATATATATATATATATATATATATATATATATATATATATATATATAATACTTGCAATTCAGCCCGGCTTTGCTCGGGCCCTATGTACTGTTCATAACTTGCCCCACGTGAGAATACACTTTATGTAAGATTTCAAATATTTAGACCCAAAATTGTCTGAGTAATATCCTAGAGACCGCGGAGGTAAATTTTTTTATAAATTGGACGCCAATTTTGACCTCTTAACATTAATTATTTTTGTCTCAAATCAAAATATAAAGTTTTACCCATGTCCAAGTTACCTACATCTAAAATTTCAAGTCTTTAAACGCAAAATTGGCGAAAAAATTTCGTAGAAACGGCAAAGGCTAACTCTTTCAACTTTGACATTTTGGCAGCCAAATTTTCGCCCCAAAACTGATTAAAATGCTTGCCGCCTGTCTGAATACCCGTTATGTGTAAATGTTAAATGATTAGACCCAAAATTCGGTGAGTAGTTTCAAAGGTCAAATCTTTTGAACTTTGACCTCTCGGAAACTTAAATTTTCGACCCAAACAGATTAAAAACAGATTAAAAACAGATTTAAAACAGATTAAAAAGCTTGTCCTATCGCTGATTACCCTTTATGTAAAATTTCAAATGTTTTGACCAGAAATTGGCTGAGTAATTTGGTAGAGACCGCAGAGGTCAAATTAAAAAAAACAAAACTTTGACCCCTATTATTATTGTTTGGGGCTCACATGAAGTTATTAAGTTAGATCCATGTCCAAGGAACCTATATCTAAAATTTCAAGTCTTTAGACACAAAATTATCGGAGGAGTTTGGTAGAGTTCTCAAAAGTCAAATCGTTGAACTTTTACTCCTTAACAACCAAATTTCTGGCCAAAAATGGATCACATAGATTTTTCCAAATCTAAGTACCCTGTTTATCAAATTTCGAGTATGTGGACTTAAAATTGACAGCGTTATTCCGTAGGGAAATGTATACACACACACATACAAACACACACAGACACATTCACTTTTATAGATATACTAGCATGGGTACCTGCGTTGTCCGGGTATTTGGATGTATATGTTGAGCAAAAAATAAAGAAATAAAAAAGGTCAATTTTTTTTAAACTTTGGCCCCTATTATGCCTCCTTAAAATTTATTGTTTTGGGCCCAAATTAAGTTATTAAGTTAGATCCATGTCCAAGGAACCTATATCTAAAATTTCAAGCGTGTAGACCCAAAATTATCGGAGGAGTTTGGTACAGTTTTCAAAAGTCAAATCATTGAACTTTGACCCCTTAATCGCCAAATTTCTGGCCAAAAACCGATCACATCGATTTTCCCAAATCTCAGTACCCTGTATATCAAAGTTTGAGTCTGCAGACTAAAAATTGACAGTTATTACGTAGGGAAATGTACACACATACACACACACACACACAACCACACACACACACACACTTTCACTTTTATAGATATGTAGATACAGACTAGCATTTTAGCCCGGCGTTGCCCGGGTGTTTGGAGGTGTATGTTAAGCAAAAACAACAACAACAAAAAAGTGGTAGTAGGAAGGCAGGCTCGAACCCGTACCACAAAGGGGGAAAAGAACGGGAAAAAAACCCTGATGTCTTTGCTGCTACGACGACCGCCAAACCGGGAGTGACGTAGGTTTAAATTAAGGCTAGACAATTGAAAGGAGAGAATGACTTTGGAAAATATCAGCGAAAAAAGCGACACACCTTGTAGAAATGTGCCTAGTTGAAGGTGAAAATATTAATGATTTTAGCCAATTTTTCGATATTTGTCGTCTGAAAGGTCGAACTGCAAAACGATACTGATCTTGTAAAAATCCGTCGCCTGTGTCGAAAGTTTTCGGCAGACATGCAAATATACATCCATACATTTATATATTGGTAACTAACAATTTTCCACCCAAACCGATTACAAAACTTACCCTATCTCTGAATACCCTTTATGTAAAATATATGTTTAGACCAGAAATTGTCTGAGTAATTTGGTAGACACCGCAGAGGCCAATTTTTTAAAAAACTTTGACCACTATTATGACCCCTTTACATTTATCGTCTGAGGCTCAAATAAAGTTATTAAGTTAGATCCATGTCCAAGGAACCTATATCTAAAATTTCAATTGTTCATACCCAAATTTGTCGGAGGAGTTTGGTAGAGTTCTCAAAAATCAATTCTTTGAACTTTGACCCCTTAACAGCCAAATTTCTGGCCGAAAACTAACCACAAAGATTTTCCCAAATCTAATTATCCTGTATATCAAATTTCGAGTCTGTAGACTGAAAATTGACAGAGTTATTGCGTAGGGAAATGTAAACACACAGACACACTTTTTAATTGGTTTTCATCCGAAAAAAAAATGGCTGCTAAGGGGTCAAAATTAAAAAAATTTGGTAGATGATCGTGAAACATGACAGCTTCCTTATGTTAAGTCTAAGTTGGTTTGAGAATATTTTCTAAAGATCATGTCAAGCATGTCTAATTGTTATCGTACTTGACTTATTATTGTCTTCGGGTTTTTGTTTCGATCTCAGCTCGAGTATTTTTTTTTTACTTACTTAAGAAGCGAACTGTTTAGAAAATATATAATAGTCGCATGCACGTCTTAGTTGCTTCCGTTTTTTTTTTATTTTACTTGATTCTTGTTAAAGGAATTTAACGTAACTTTAATACTTCCGTTTTTTTTTTGTTTTTTTTTTACATGGGAATCACCACTTAACAAAGCCCGAAGGCCACTCAGGGATACGGGTTATTGCGTGTACAGTAATCAATGAGATAGTATTGTAGTAATCATTAGTATTGGTTTTTCTGTTTCTAATAAATAAGAATTCTGCATTAATTAAGATATAATTTTTATGCGTATTTTACGACTGGGCAACACCGGGCGACCTGCTAGTATATATATATATATATATATATATATATATATATATATATATATATATATATATATATACAAGAATAAAAAAGCATTGGAAATGCAAAAGGATATAGGGATGGTATGCCAAAAAGTATACAAACAAGATAGCTATGAATGGCTAGGCACATGGAAATAGAATTGCATCCAAAGTATAGCCCTATAGCTTTTCTCCAATCTTCATTCCGTGTCATCATTACAGTTGTAAAAAGCTATAGGGCTATACTTTGGATGCAATTCTATTTCCATGTGCCTAGCCATTCATAGCTATCTTGTTTGTATACTTTTTGGCATACCATCCCTATATCCTTTTGCATTTCCAATGCTTTTTTATTCTTGTTAATTAGTATTTTTACTTACAGTCTTATTTTTAAACTTACATTCATGATAGTATTGTCTTTTTTAGGAGGCGGCTCATTGCCGCCTCCATTAGTAGCAGGTCGCTTCCTGCTGGGTTTTAGGTCTTTGGGTTTTGGGCCTTAGGAGTTGCCTCTTGGTCCTCCATCGGTTCTATATTACATAGAGAGTGCTACCGCCTCTGATAAAACAGTTAGAGTATTTTAAAGTTCTAAAATGTTCATACCTTCACTATTAAATTTTTCTTGACTTTCTTGCAGTTTCTTTTGCGGTTAATTTAACTTATTTCCTTTGGCGTTTGGTGAGTTCTTAGAAGAACTGGTCTGATCTACTTTTCTTAGCGAGCGAAGAGATTCAGCTGCATTTAACAATGGTTGCTATAGTGTATTGTTGCGCATGCGTGAGAATTTCAAGTTTCCTCCTTATTTTTCAATAGTTTGACAGTAGTCATGTGTCTTTCTGCCAAGAGCGACAGACGTCAGTGTTAGCCGTGATCGTCTAGAGGTTAGGACCCCCACGTTGTGGCCGTGCTAACTTAGGTTCGAATCCTGGTCACAGCATTGGCATTTTGTACATATTTTACAGTCCAAAATCTGAAGAATTATTTGTTTTTATAACATTGTTTTTTGACATCGTACTTGCTGATAGGTTACTCTTATAACAATTTTGATCAACTGAGATGAAGATTTCGTGGTTTCATTAACGCTGGTGGGTTACTGTTTAAAGAAAAAACCTTAACGTTCACCTCAAATATTCAGCGTCCAAGAAATATACGCCACTGGCAAACTGGAACGTCTGTGAGCATCCGGTGTATTATTTGGAGCTGTCCGTTTTGAGAGAAGTTCCGTGTTCGAAGTGGTCTGTCTACATTGGGTATATAGTATTTAAAACTTGTTATTACACGTAATCTTATTTAATTATGGAGTTAGTTAAAAAGCGATGGGTCATTGCACTTCTCCGTGTAAAGAGCAGTCGATTGATGCTTGAACTGTTGTCAGAGACCGTTCGTACACCGAGATACATCGTCTCAAAAGAAAGAAGAAAGAAGAAGAAAGAAGAAAGAAGAACAATTGGCCATTTTTGTACCCTTTTTTTTTTTGCTCTCTTTTGACATTTTAACCGACGTTCTGACACTCGCTGGATTCGTAAGACACTTCTCTGTAAGAATATGTGCTTTTTGAAACTTATAAGTTGATTTTAGTTGAGATTTGGATAGTTTTGTTTTGTAGGCGTATATAGTCGTGTACGGGCCATCCCTATATAGAGAGTGCTACCGCCTCTCTGATATATATATATATATATATATATATATATATATATATATATATATATATATATAAACATATATATATATATATATATATATAAGCGAGTATGTGTGTGAGGAAAATTATCAACCTATATACTCAACGAATTTCTGATCTACAGACTTGAAAATTTTTATATAGAGTATTCAGACATGTGCAAAACGTTTAATCGGTTTTCATCCAGAAAAAAAAAGCTTCTAAGCGGTCAAAATTAAAAAAAACAAATTGGTACGTTACGTGGATGGTTATCGGATTTTATATGCGTGTCAACTGTTTCACGAATGCGCATGCGTTAATTGTTCACATAACAGATTCTGTATGTTAAGAATAAGTAGGTTTTTGAAAACACTTTTTAAGGGTGGTTGTCAAGCTGGCTTAATAGTTATCGCATTTGACTCACTGTCTTTAGTTTTGTTTTCGATCTCAGCTCGAGTATTTTTTTTTACTGACAAGAAATGAACTGTTTAAACATAATACTCGCATGCATATATGAATTCAAATATTTATTCGTATTTTACGACCCGGCAACGCCGGGGGGGGGGGCTGCTAGTATATATATCTATATATCTATAAAAGTGAAATTGTCTGTGTGCGCCTGTCTGTGTGTGTACATTTCGCTACCAAACTACTCTGTCAATTTTCAGTCCACAGACCCGAGATTTGACATATGGGACATTGAGATTTGTGAAAATCCTTTTAATCGGTTTTCGGTCAGAAATTTGCCTGTCAAGAGATCAAAGTTCAACGATTTTACTTTTGAAAACTCTACCAAAGTCCTCCGCCAATTTTGGGTCTAAACCCTTGAAATTTTGGATGTAGACTACTTGAACATGCATCAATCTTTTTAATTTGATTTGAGCCCAAAATAATAAATGTTAAGGGGTCAAAATTGGAGTCAAAGTTTAAAAAAATTTACCTCTGCGGTCCCTACCAAATTCCTCAGCCAATTTTTGGTCTAAACATTTGAAATTTTACATAAAGTATATTCAGACATAAAGCAAGCTTGTTTTTGGCCGAAAATATAACTACCAAGGGGTCAAAATCCAAAAGACTTGACCTATGCGGTCTCTAGCAAACTACTCAGCCAATTTTGAGCGTAAACATTTGAAATTTTACATAAACGATATTCAGACATGCAGCAAGCTTTTTAATCAGTTTTGGGGCGAAATTTTGGTAGCGAAGAGACGAAAGTTGAAAGAGTTGACTTTTGCAGATCTACTAAACTCCTCCGCCAATTTTATGTCTAAACACTTGAAATTTTAGATGTAGGTTACCTGAATATGAGTCAAACTTTTTAATATATATATCTATCTATGTATATACATATGCACATAATGTTATGAACAGTACAAAAGGCCCGAGCAACGACGAGCTGAACTGCTAGTATATCTATATTTACTTATGAGAGAGTATAATGATTTTACGAATAACAGATACAAGATTATACGATGTGTTCCAGTTAATCGTCAGCTTTTTGTGCTCTGATTTAGAAAGGTGACATTGATTGATGTGAATAAAACGTGACACAGTATCAAAACCGATTTCATTTTTGCAACAAACAACAACAGATCAATAATCTATCAATATTCTTTTATTGATTTCGCTACTAGCCCGAGTCGTGAATTTAAAGCGGAAGACTGTTTTACACTAAAAATGGCCGCTTCTTGTCTTGCAAACAGGAACAAATCAATAGACGATGTTTTCGAAACTGATTTCTTTCACTGAAGTGAACACCAACGCCAGCCCAAAGGATCTTTTCATCCTAACACGGACGCTTTCTTATCACATGAAATCGGCAAATCAGGACTGGTGGCGTAAAAAGAAATCGCATCTAAATACGCGCTTAAGCTAGTACCCCTCATCAAAAAAAAAAAAAAAAAAAAAAATGACGTAACTCCTCTTCACCAACGCCGCAATCAGTACCAACTGCTCTTAACTTAAACTGTAATTCACAAAACAACTCTTAACTTCTATTCTCTCTCTCTCTCTCTCTCTTCCTCTCTTTCTCTAGGCCAGTGGTTTCCAACCACTGTGCCGTGGCACATTAGTGTGCTGGTGAATGATTACTGGTGTGCCGCGAAGAGATAATAGTTAGAAGCTATTTAATTTTATCTTGTTTAATAGACATTTAATCTTTTAATCAGGATGAACACCAATTATTCGACGCTTTTCTGGGAAAAGTTTCTCACCAGTCTTGGGGTGTTAATTTAGGGTGTTTTGTAAGGGAAGAAGTAATTTGAATTGGGCCCAGAGAATTATTTCCAGTGTAAAAAAAATTATTATTAAATGTGAGAAAACGAGAGACATTGTCATACGGTAAACAAAACAAAATAATTCGTTAAGAAGGCATATATTAACAAAACAGATACTTTACATACGTTTAAATGGAACAACAATAGGAAAAATTTTAAATATTCCTAATTATTTTTAGAGCTCTTGTAAAAGTAAGGAGAAATTCATTAGTTGAGACATTGAAGAAGTCTGAATCGATAAATTAAGGGTCTTGCTTTACAGGGCCAAGGAAAATCGTAATCAGAACGTCTCTGCTCATTTATATAAATAATTATTCATTGAAAGTTGTTTATGAAAGTCAATGTTCATTTGATTTCGTGATAGAAAAGAAGTTCAGTGATAAAGATAGGACATATTTCAGTAAATAAAGTTTATACAGATTGGCAGACGATAATAATTCAATAAGTTGTGTGTGTCTGTGTGTTTGTTAATGTTTGTGTGTGTGAGTGAGAGATGTTGCAGAGATAAGCGCTTAACAGAGGGGCGCCCAGCCACACTGATTTGTACGCTCCAGTCAACTGTG
>NC_136514.1:47768422-47805922 GCF_053919585.1 Euprymna scolopes | reverse complement strand
CACAGAGGTCAATTTTTTTATTTTTTTTTACAATTTTGACCTTAATTTTGACTCCTTAACATTTATTGCTTTTGGGTTGAAATGAAATTAAAAACTTTGATCCATGTCCAAGTACATACATCTAAAATTTTAAGCGTTTAGACCAAAAATTAGCGGAGGAGTTTGGTAGAGTTTCCAAAGGCCAAATCGTTGAACTTTGACCCCTTGACACCTAAATTTCTGGCCTAAAATCGATTAAAAAGATTTTCCCAAATCTCAATACCCCTTTGTCTTAAATCTCGAGTCTGTAGACCGAAAACTGACAGAGTTGTTTGGTAGGGAAATGCACACACACACACACACACACACACACACACACATACATACACACACATACACACAGATAGACAATTTCACTTTTATACATATATAGATTTTAATACATATATTTAACTTTATTATTATATTTTATTATATTTTTGTGTAATCATTTTTATTGACCTCTTTTCTGGATATTGTATTTTGATTTATTCTCTGATATTTATCGATCTGCGTTTCTATTTACCATTTACGATCGCTGCTTATTGATTGGTTTTTTATCTTTTTATGTAATTAGACGATAGACATCAAAAGATTATAGCGAACGCGGCTGATTGGTCTATGAATAAAATTGAAGATTAAGCCTTTTTCAGATTCACGTGTTCTACATCGGCGTTTGTTAGTCGCCAACTTAAATGACAAAAAAAAAAAAAAAAAAAATCGCAACACCAGTTTCTATTTTTTTTTTTTTTTTTTCCAAAATGTCTGAGTTCAAATATTTTCGCTTGTAAATAAGTTTTTATTGTTTATCCATTTATTTATTGCGGACTATTATCCTCATCTTTATTAGTTGTTGTTTCACGACGTTTCGGCCAACTATTCCTCTGGCCTTCGTCAGGTGGTTAACCGCGACGGGATAGGAACGCTGAATCTCCTAACTGCATTCTCAGCAATTACTGACTTCCATAGTTGTTTTTCGTCTCACCACGTTTTGGTCAAGTAAGCCTCTGGCCGGTTTTGGGTAGGATTGAAACCACTATACTGCAGACAATGCTTACCTGGAACCGTAGAGATTCAACGTCTTTATCCACTGCGCCACGACAACGTCTAAAAGATGAGGATAATAGTCCGCAATAAATAAAATTAGTAAATAATACTCATCTCAATAAGAATTTCAATTAATTAAATAATATAAATTAAAATATATTTAAGCGTATTTTACACCCGGGCAAATCCAGGCGCTAGTATATATATATATATTTAATTGTACAGAAGTTCAGGAAAACATTGGTACCGTCGGTTTCAAGCCCAGCATAAAGGGGACCAGAAATGGTAAAACGTAAATGATGTTAGGCTCTCGTCAGCCATGTTGTTTCTGTCTGAGCTGAGGTCAGACAGAAACAATATGGCTGACGAGAGCCTAACATCATTTACGTTTTACCATTTCTGGTCCCCTTTATGCTGGGCTTGAAACCGACGGTACCAATGTTTTCCTGAACTTCTGTACAATTAAATAAATAAATATTAAGCTCTTATATCGAAAAAGTTTTTCTTTGTAATCGAGCACTTCGTTGGAATTCTTTCCCCAAAAAACAGTAAACAAATATATATATATATATATATATATATATATATATATATATAATGAAGAATTGGCTCTGTAATAAGAAATCACCATGAATTAAAATATATGTAAGCGCATTTTATGACCGAGAAGGACGGGCGCTTCCCGCTAGTATTTTCAAGAAATTGTTATAGGTTATAAAATGATAACACGAATCGAATTGCTTTACTTCCATCCGTCAAAACTACTCTCAATAATTTCAGGTAATCTCATACGTACGCCATAACTATCGTCGTTAAAGTCAAGGCCAATGCCACCGGCTAACATCCATTGAGAGACTACGAGAGATTGATTACAAAAAGGGAGATTACCAACTGCTTTTAGTGGAGATTAATAGGGATTAGTGCCAGCTTATGCGATTATTCGGATTCGGAAGAAAGCTTGTAAAAAAAAAAAATAGAACAGCGAAGCGGTGGTGTGAGAAAGAGAGAGAGAGAGAGAGAGAGAGAGAGAGAGAGAGAGAGAGAGAGAGAGAGAGAGAAAGAGAGAGAGGAGGGGGAGAGAAACCTGTACAAAAGAAGAGAGAGGGCGGGGGGAGAAGGTAGAGGGGCAAAGATAGGGAGAGAATCAGTTATTATTACTTGTGCTAATCTATGAGAAATGTTCAATAACTGTTAGGTGCTACTTGTCGGATGTACTCGTCAAATCTTATGAGTTTGCGGGTATGCGTGTATTCGGCTTGTTATGAAACCAGTAACCTTTTCGAAATGCAGAAAATATCCCCGCCCCACCCCTCTCCCTCTCGTTCTCTTTCTGTCTGTCTGTCTGTCTGTCTGTCTTTCTCTCTGCCTCTCTCTCTCTCTCTCTCTCTCTCTCTCTTTCTCTTTCTCTCTCGTGACGTGGTGGTTACAAATCTGAACTGTGGGCCAGTCACATCGAGTTCGATTTCTGCCGGAATTCTATTTCATTAAGTCTCACTAAATACCCTTGCTAAGGATACGAATCTATCTATTGTCTACCCAGATATGGATTAACTAATATATTAATCAACAATTTCATATTAGTATTATAAATTATTATAAGGAGGTCATATATTCATATAAGTATTATAATGCGGTCATATTTGTTTTAGTATTATAAAGTGGGAGAGTCTAACATTGCCAGGTTATCAGACTATGTTAAGAAGAAAGTCACCGTTACCTCCCATTCTGAGAATTTTTGAACACAGTAATTTTATTATAACTTTTGTTTTACTGAACGAAAATTGAAAAAAATTCTTTCAAAATATAGCTGAGAAGGTGGCTATGAACTGGAAAAATTGTTTGAAATTTGGATCAAAATGAGCGGTGAAGCTTTAAAGCAGTTCTAAATGAGTAAAACTAGTACTTAACCATATTCATTCAAACACTACGGTGATTGAGGCTGAAGGCGGCTACATTAAATAGATATCAACTCTACTACATAATCAAGTTACCTGAATTGGTTTTGTTAATAAAAGTTTTAAAATAAAGCTGTAGTGTTGTTTTCTTTAGGGCAACAAATTTATCGTTCCATCCTGTACAAAAACACGTTTTAAAAGTAAAACATGACAGACCTATGAGAATACTATTTAAGACTCTAGCTTGACAGACTTAAGAAAAAAAATGATATTTAAAATTTAACACTGAGTTACTACGAAAATATTCTTAAAAAACTTTAGTTTGAAAGACTTACAAAAATGCTAATTAAAACGGAAGCCGTGTAGAGTTATGGGCATATTTAAAATGTAAGTCTAACAGAGTGACTGGACGCATTTAATAAGATGCGTTCATTCAATGTGTACGTTCAGCCATGTTATTTCAATCTGAAGTGTAATAAATTAACTGTTCAACGGTCCGACAAAGCCTCCCATTGTGATACGAAGACGCATATAAAACATTATCAGAAGAAAGAGAAAAAAAAAAGTACGAGTCGGGTTGATGAGTGCAACATATGATCGTCTTCATACAATCGCAGAATCAACACGATTTTCAGTCAATGGTGGAATTGGTACGCTTGAAAATCTCGTTTAAGTGGTACATTATTGAATTAAACGTCTCGTAATGTGAGTCTTTCTCTTTCTCTTTCTACTTTCTCTTTCTTTCTCTATTTATCACTCGCTCTTTTCCTCCCCCTCCCTCTCTTTTATGAGCCTATCTCTCTTTCCACCTCGCGCCTTCTCTCTCCATTTCCTTTTCTCCCAACCCCCCTTCTCTTTGTCGTTCTCTCTTTTTTCTCTATTTTTCTTACTTTCTTCCATTCTCTCGTTCTGTCTCTCTCTTTCTTTCTCACTTTCTTAATCTCGCTCTTTTCCTCCTCTCATTTTCCCTCTCCCTCCTCCTCCTCCTCCTCCTCCTCCTCCCCTCTCTGTCTACTTTTCTCTGTTTCTTTCTCTTTCCCTAGTTTCCCTCCCCATTTCTCTCTGTTCCTCCGCCTCCCCTCTTTTTACTCCCCTGCTCTCTCTTTCTTTTTCTCGCGCCCTATCTTTCCTAATGTTTGCCTTTCCCCCTCCTCTTTTGTATCTCTCCTTTTACCCCTACCTCTCCTCTTCTCTCTCTTTTATTAATATATCGAATTGACAATGAGACTATTCTTCAGGGTGATTATTTTGCCGAAGGAATAGAATGAAATTAAATAATCAAAAGAAAAAAAAATGCGCAAACGTTTGTTTTCATCCTAGACTTAAACGGCATTTTCCAGATTATAAAATTCCCCCCTGGATCAAATGGAAGTAATTATCAGTTTTCACGGTGTCGGATATGCCAGCCATTTTGAATGTGACTAAATTACGGTATTATTGATTTCTCGATGTTAATAAATATAGGTGGAGAAGGCGACTCTTCTGAAAGAGGAGAAAAATCGCAGAAATAGGCTACACGCATGCGCCAATCGTGCATCTGTTCACATGCGCCACAGACTTATCTAGCATCTATGCTCTCGATGAGAAATCGGCTCTAAAACTTAATAATCTTTCTTTCTCATAAAATCTTTCCTGAGAGTTCTATACACAAGGTGTCCAAAAAGTCACGGAAGGATTTTGACCTTAAATAGATTCTTTATTTTTTATGATATCTTTCCGTAATTTCAAAACCATCTGCCCAAGACATTGAGAAATCTATAAAACAAAATGCAATATTCAACCAACCTTTATTTATGAAAAATAATGTCTTTTAAATGTTGCCCATTTTCAGCTTCGCGTATTTGTGCTCTTTCCCAAACATTCTTCATGACAGATTGCAGAATTTCTGGATTGCGATTTTACTTATTTCGCTCCTAATGTTTTCCCTCAGTTCTTGCAGGGTTTTGTATTAGTTAACATAGACTCTTTCTTGAAGATATTACCACCAGAAAAAGTCGGGCTAGTCAAGTCTAGAGAAGGTGATGGCCATTTGGCATTGTCATAACGAGAGATAATGTTGTCGCCAAAGATTTGCCTGATTTTCGTAAAACAATTTCACAAATTCTGTACGTTGTTCAATGCTATCGATAATTAATTTCCAAAATATTATCTGCAAAATATATGAAATAGTGAAAAAAACCATTAATGGTAAAATGACAAAGATTTTCAACGCTTCAGTGACTTTTGGGACATCCTGTATTAGATCCATTGTCCGTTTTGCTCCTCATAAAATCAGTCGCATCTATTGTTCTAAACACTTTCCAACACTTGAAGCTATTCCTTATCTCTACAAATCTGATATCAGCCCATGTATGAAGTACTGGTATCATATCTGAGCTCTGCCTCATTTGAGGTTTCTTGATAAAATTTAGCAACATATCTGTAATTTGGTTCGCCCTACACTTTCATCCTCTCTGCAATCTCTCCCTCCCTCCCTCTCTCTCTCTCTCTCTCTCTCTCTCTCTCTCTCAGACACATGCATATACATACGTGATGTTGCTAGTTCCAGTCAATTTTATAAATACTATTATGGCATGTCTTTTTTTTCAGAATTGTCGGATCTATTTCTTGCTTCCTTTGAGTCAGCACATTAGACTTGTTGATCTAGTGGTCTCCATCTGTTTTGATACCTTATTGTAATACAGCTTCCTATTCGAATAACTTTTTATCAAGAACTGTAAGCGTATGGAACTCTCTTCCAGCTCACTGTTTCTCTTCTACCGACAGCCTTGGCCTCTCCAGGACCAAGATCAATAGACTTCTCCTGTGTTTGCGATAGTCATCTTTCATTCTTGTTAGTTCCATACACCAAGTGGTGTCACACTTTGTCTTGAGCGATTTCCATAATATATATAATCAAAATGGCGTAATAGAAACATATTAAAGGTATTTACAGCATCTCTTCCAATTTTCGGATTTTAATAATGTCAAAACGCAATTTATTTCCTTTTGGCTGATTGATCGTTGCTATTTCTTCCGATGACTTAAGGGCATAATAGATTCACTGATTGATATAATAGTTTAGTAATTGATTTTGCGCTACGAAAGAGATACTGTCAAGAATTGGAAATGTCAAGTGAATTAAAGGAATAAATTATAAGATCGTCAACATCATGAACTTTGGAATATAGTCTTTTGTCATTTAATCAATATATATATATATATATATATATATATATATATATATATATATATATATATTGAATAAATGACAAATATGTATATTTGAATCTTACCATATACTAATATCAAAAGAAAAATTATTAAACAAACGACTGGATGTAATCCACGGGTGTTTGCACAGAAACAGATATTTAATTTCACGCACTAGAGGAGATTAGGAAGAAGAAGAAAAAAATGCAAGGGAGGTAATCCTAGATATAAAAAATTATATCACGAGAGTGACCTCCCCTGTATCGGGTAATATAATACGAATTCAAACACCAAGCAAAAAAAAAACAATATTAAAATAAACACGCATAAATATAGGAATAAAATTATATGATAATTGAAAAAAAAACAGATAGGAAAAAAGACAAAAATAAAATAAATAATTAATAAATAAAAAATAAAAATACGAAAGTACGGGTTAAAACGGAAAACTATCTTTACATAAAACCAAAAGATGGAGGAAGTGAGGAACCATGGCTTTGGAAATCCTTTTACCCGAATACGATGTCCAGCATGTTAAAAATATACCATTTGTTGTAAAAAATCTAATGGATAAACATCTGAAGAAGTTGGTCGGGACAGGATATTTTTATGGAAACATAAATCGTAAAATTGCCACTCATTAATGAAACAGCTGTAATGGAAAAATCCAGGAAATAAACGAAGGTTATAAAAAGAAAAAGTGAGTCTTTGAATTTTCAACAACATTTTGCACTATATATATATATATATATATATATATATATATATATATATATATATATATATATATATATATATATGAGTATAAAGATTAATAATTGTAAATTATAAATCAGTTTCAAAAGGATAAACAAACAAAATCAAATTGAGTGTACGATCGTTTCGGAAACGATATTTATTTTATTAAAATTAACAATAATTGACAAAGATTGGATTTTGGATCATAGTCTCTTCATCAACCAAAAGAGGGGCGAGGACATTAAGATACCAAAAGAAAACTAACATTTTTGTAGTAAGTGAGGTTGATAGTTCTTAAAATATTTAAAAACACAAGAAAAATGTAAATTTTGTGTTGATAATGAAAATAGAAAATTAGAAGAAATAGAGAAGAGAAGGACGAAAATTCTTTAAATTCCTTATTGAGAATTAATACATTAAAATAAACTTTGCTCTTTAGACTCCAGGTCCAATTCCTCTATAATATATATATATATATATATATATATATATATATATATATATATATATATATATATATATATATATATATAGCAAGTTATAAAATGTATATGGCGATTAAGCTACACTGAATATTCTGCGTTTTATCCACTCTAGGATTCTTCAGGCTGAAGAATCCTAGAGTGGATGAAACGCGGAATATTCAGTATAGCTTAATCGCCATATACATTTTATAACTTACTAACTAGCTCTACCTACGTATTGAGCAATTTTGAAGTAAATACGTAAAGTTTACGCATAAATCTATACTTTCGTATATTAATTTTATGTGAGTAAATTAAGTAGTTATATATATATATATATATATATATATATATATATATATATATATAAAATGAGAAATAAATGAACCATAATCGAATGTTAAAATAAAAAAATAAATAAATAATACATCAGTCGATTAAAAAATCACGAAAAGCAAAAAGAAACGAAACTCAAAGCGCTTTTCGTACAGACGGATTTTGTCAAGGAGTTTACGCCTGTAAAGAGGAATATATATTTTTTTCTTTGTAGTATTGTTGTAATAAAAAAAGGGAAAAAACCTTAGATGGAATGTGTCCCACGAAATAGTTCCAACTGCCAGCGAAGGTTTTTCTGCTTACACAAAGTAGGGGGGGGTGAAACTTATTGCAAGCGCCTCGGGGACAGACAGGTTGAATTTGGTGCGTCCTCTGTGTAAAACAGAAAAACAGTCTGAAGAGAATGTAGAAGTACAGTCTTTTTCGTCTACTAAGTGTTGTCCAATAGCCGACTCAACTGATTGGAAACTCCTGGGAATAGGCTGATGATCTCGGATGCAACGTGGCACGTGCTGGGGGATTCTAACATTAAGACGCTGGGTCGTCTTGCCTATATAGACGGCACCACACCGACATTGAAATTTATAAACAATATTACTTGACTGTTTACTTTTATTCCGAACTCTGTTTACTTTTTTTCCTCTGGTTATATTACGCTTCGTGATTTTTTAATCGACTGATGTATTATTTATTTATTTTTTTTTAACATTCAATTATGGTTCATTTATTTCTCATTATTTTAAAATTTTGCTATTCGAATAAAGATATATATATATATATATATATATATATATATATATATATATATATATATATATATGATTAAATGACTTACTGACTAGATGTTTTTCTAACGAATGATAAAAAATATTTTTTGTATAGTTTTAAAGGCTAAAAACTTCAAAGACTATATATATATATATATATATATATTATTTATTTTTATATAAACATTTAGGTATCGCCACACGTTCATGAGTATGTTTCAGTCAACTAGTTATAACTAACTAGAGACCTCATCAAGTAATGTTACTAAATTCCAGTTTGTAAAGATTAAGTACTGTTTTTTTTTTGTACGGACAACATCGCCTGATGATGTCTCTAGTTTGTTATAACTAGTTGACTGAAAAATACTCATGAATGTGTAGTGATATCTGAATGTTTATGTAAAATAAATAAAAGGTACATCTTGCTCTACCTTGGTATTGGGCACTCTTGTATGAACCTCGTTAAATTCATTGGATATTTTACCTTGGAATTATATTAATCTTGAATACGTCCGACGATTATATTACAGGGGATTTATCTAATCTATCAAAAGGGGACAGTTTATCTAGCGTATAAGCCCGGGGGTTATATGAACGTAGTTTATACATACGTTACTCGTACCTGTAGCATATTGGATCACTATCACAATTTATTCCATTTCGAATTCGTTCGAAAATTGAAATAAAACCTATTGACCGTGATAGGGGCCAGATTTATAGGGTGAAACCTGGGCAAGCAATTAAGCAGCAGAATATTTTTTCACTTTACATTTACATTTCTGCACGTTGATAGGGTCAAGGAAACAAGAAACCGGGAGGGAATTACAAAGGTCAGAAAAAAACAGGGAACATGAAAGGAATTACAAGGGTCAAGGAAGCAAGAAACATGGAGGGAATTCCCAAGATAAAAGATTTAAGGAAAGAAGCTACTGGAATAGAAAATCTTCGAGCATTTAGCATCTAATGAGAAGGGGTTGGATTTTGTTGCTTGTTGAACGAGTCGGGTGTATTATACGTTGAATAGGATAGAAATGAAGTAAATTTGTCGGAGCACATTCTGTGAAAGTATTTGTAAAAAAAAAAAAGTATAGGCGATGCAACAGCGGTTGGAGCTTGGTAGTTAATGAGTGGCTTACTAGGTTAGAGACTCATTTTCTGGCCTGTTTAAGAGATAGAGACTAGTGCTTGGTTGTTGATGCACCAGCTGTGATGTGGCAACACAACTTCATGTGCGGGCGAATGACGGCTTTATAAAGATAGGATACTTAATAAGTTTGATTACGATATCTATTAACGGACGGAAAAGAGTTACAGAAAAGAATTGTGGATACTTAAAGGATGTAAAGCATTGTATGGTGTTGTTGTTGTTCTTCCTTTTTTTTTTTTTTTTTTTACTTTTTAAACCTGACATATTTATGTCCTATCGTTTTGTGCAATGTGCAGAAATGGTACTTTCAAGAGAAATCAATATTTCAAAAGTTTGGTTTCTACTCAATCAATGAACAGTACTCCGCCGCCATTTTGAAAATCCGTTTAACAATTCCTCTCTCTTTTTAATGCTTATTTTATCCGACCTTACCATATCATACACGCTTAGTTCGAAAGTAACATTGTTCCGTCGCTCCGAGAAATTGTCCCCTTATTTCAGACGCTGCGAACGCCTTTGTAACGAATTGCATGGGAACAAAGCGACCATACTTCAAAGAAAAGAGAAACCATTGCTTACCATCGTGTTCATTGTTCAGTGGACGATATTTGGTTCAAGAGGGCAGCGCTCTCTAGTTTCGTGATCACAGGGGCGATTTTTTTTTCTTTAGTTCGAAATAGATTTCATGCTCTCCTTTTGAAGTACAAAAAGTCAAGCTTCTGAAAAAATGGCCGCCAGAGTAGAACATGCGCGAACAAAGTAATTTATAAGTCGCCAATAATGCTTTTGGCGTTCAGCAAACTGGTTCTAATGTAACTATCAACGCTCTTCGTGGGACAAAGGTCATAAAGGAATGATTATAACTAGTTAGAATAAGAATTTCCAATCACGACCATCGATACTGATTTCGCGTTTTTTTTAATAAGTTCATTGTTTCGTTTCAATTGAAGCGGACACTTTTATTATATACAATACACTGAAAAAGTGGGAAAGAGACAAGTATACAACAAAAAATGTTACCAAAGGCAAGATAAGTCACTCTTGTACCTAACTGGATAAGATTTTTTAAATATATAATTTAACATATTTTAAAGCGTGTATTTAGTTCAAAACACAAGTAGTGCCGATTCGCTTAGTTAGAATGATGACAAGAAAGCCAACATGTGGCAATCATCTGGGGAGTCCCGAAAATCGCTCAAAACTCGAAAATAAAACAAAATACTAATAGAAATCCACCCAATATGACGTTTATTTCTATTAGTAACAAACCGAAAAAGTGGCCACCCCCTCCCTCAAATATATTACAAAAATGTTACCAAAGGCAAGATAGTTTATACTACTGACTACTTGGATAGGTTTTTCTTTTTTAAATATTTAAACTTATCTTAAGGCGTTTATTTAATTCGAAACACAAGTAATACCGAGTTACTAAGTTAGAACGATGACAAGATGACTAACATGAGACAACCACCTGAGAAAGACTCGATAATCACTCAAAACTCGAAAGTAAAATAAAATACTGATAAAAAATCAACCAATTCTTCGAATGGGGATGCTGTGAGAACGCGTTGTTGTTAGGGACTTTGCGATGACTGTCCGCAATGACTTAGTTCACAATACAGTGCAATATAGACTACAATGTTGACTTTATAAAATAATTCTTTGTAAATAATGGCTTGAATTAAAGTTTAAAATGAAAAAGTTAAGTATCATGCTTCAATTGTGCTCTAAACAGAAACATTAATTTCGAACGTGTTATGTTAGGCTGCGTATGGTGTTAACTTGAATCCAAATCGTCTGTTCCTTCTTTCATCGGATTATTTCGATTATCAATCATCGTTACTAATCAATTACATTCCGATTCAAAACCTAGCTAAGAACACTGCCAGGCACGTAAAGTACCTTCGTGTGAAATTTCATAAAAATCAGCCCAGCCGTTTGCGAGTCCACAGAGAACGAACTCACACATACAGACGCACAAAGGTCGTTTCATCTATGTATCTATAAAAGTGAACGTGTCTGTGTGTGTGCGTGTGTCTGTCTGTTTGTCTGTGTACATTTCCCTCCGCAATAACGTTGATATACAGGGTACTGATATTTGGGAAAATCTTTGTAATGCGTTTTCGGCCAGAAATTTGGATGTTAAGGGGTCAAAGTTCAACGATTTGACCTTTGAATACTCTACCAAACTCCTCCGCCAATTTTGGGTCTAAACACTTGAAATTTTAGATATAGGTTCCTTGGGCATGGATTTAACTACATAACTTGGTTTGAGCCCAAAACAATAAATTTTAAGGGGTCATAAAACAATAAATTTTAAGGGGTCATAATAGGGGGCAAACTTAAAAAAAATTGACTGCTTTTTTTTTTTTTTTTGTACACATACACCCCCAAACACCCGGGAAACGCCGAGCTGAAATGCTAGTATAGTAATAGAAAGAAATTTTTTTATAGGTCTGTAATTTTAAATCGCATTTTTGTAGGTCCGCTAAGCTAAACTTTTAACTAAAACTTTCTTAGCTCTGTCAAGCTTAAGTTTCGAATAGAATTTCGTAGCTTGTCAAACTTAAGTTTGGAATAGTCTTTTCTGTAAGTCTTTAAAGCTACAGTTTAATGTGGCATTTACTTAGTCTGGTCAAATCTTAAATACAGTCGAACCCCGCGATACGGTGACACTACGATAGGGTTTTTTTCAGGTTACGATGTGGATTACAATGTTTCCCCTCGATGTTGGCCCCTCGTTACGGTATCTGCCCCGTCTTACGGTGTTATTTTTGATGCGATTTGATTATATAAATGTGTATTACACACTGTACTGTATTTTGTTACTAATTTTTAATGTCGTATGTCTAGTTTGTACTGTAGAAATTTTATATATATGTATATATAATTATATATAATTATATATATATGTATGTATATATAATTATATATATATGTATATATGTATATATAATTATATATATATATGTATATATAATTATATATATATGTATATATAATTATATATATATATGTATATATAATTATATATATATATGTATATATAATTATATATATATATGTATATATAATTATATATATATGTATATATAATTATATATATGTATATATGTATATATAATTATATATATATGTATATATGTATATATAATTATATATATATGTATATATGTATATATAATTATATATATATGTATATATGTATATATAATTATATATATGTATATATGCATATATAATTATATATATATATGTATATATGTATATATAATTATATATATATGTATATATGTATATATAATTATATATGTATATATAATTATATATATATGTATATATGTATATATAATTATATATATATGTATATATGTATATATAATTATATATATGTATATATAATTATATATATGTATATATATATGTATATATAATTATATATATGTATATATATATGTATATATAATTATATATATGTAAATATGTATATATAATTATATATATACATATATACATATATATATAAATATATATATATATGTATATATGTGTGTATATATGTATATATATATGTATATATATATGTATATATAATTATGTATATATATGTGTATATATATGTATATATATAATTATGTATACATATATATATAATTATATATACATATATACATATATATATAATTATATATATATGTATATATAATTATATATATATAATTATATATAATTATATATATATATGTATATATATATATAGAGAGAGAGAGAGAGAGAAAATAAAAAGGAACAAAACGTATTATGTGTTCATTAACGTTTCGTCTTTATTTCGAGACTTGCTCTGGATGAATAAAATAATAAATAATAATAAAATAAATATAATTAAATAAAGACGAAACGTTGATGAACACATAATACGGTTTGTTCCTTTTTATTTTCTCTATTTTGTCGGAATACTATTTCCATTATTTTCATCATATATATATATGTATATATATATATATATATATATATATATATATATATATTTATATAATTATATACAGATATATATATATATATATATAATTTTTAAACAACATCTACTTATACAATTCCAGTAATACTCATATACTATATATTAATTAAACGAAAGTCTCTATTAATTGGCCCAGTTATTTAGGCGCAACGATTATCAGTATTAATGATTAAGCAAATATATTATAATTTCGCAATAAACAAGGCGGCAATATATTATAGCATTGTTTAGGGGACCAACATAAAGAGTGAATCGAATTCTTTTCTTGTCTTCCTTTCCTTGCAACTGTCTGCAGACGATGTGTAAGTCCCTAGTATTGACATATAACGACTATTACTTTACATCAGGCTTATGTTTTAAATTTCACGTTTGCTAAAAATTTAATCACTATTTTTGTTTATCTCACGTACTTATACTACAATGGTTAAAAATGTCACTTCTGCAAATCGGCAAAAAAACTTTTACATCTACCTCATATCAGACCTGAACAGTTTTTTATGACCCGTAAATCTGTTGGTCTGTAACGCTCAAGTCTGAAATATCATTTTCATCACTAACTGCGTATATCGAATGGGCGCATATTAAGAACACCAGTTCTCTCTCTCTCTCTCTCTCTCTCTCTCTCTCTCTCTCTCTCTCTCTCTCTCTCTTCTGATAACAGAAATGTTATTTTGGTTTTTAAATAAACTTTTTGTCGCTTCATGTGTTGCGGAATTAAGAATCTATTTCCGAATTTGGCTTGTGTATTATGGAAGTTATTATAGTTTGCCGTTTTTTTATGGAGATATCAGAAAGGAAATCTAAAAAAAAATAAAATAAAAAAATAAAAACACACAAAAATAAAACGAAGAAGTAATTTTCGCTCTAAACTATCTTTTTCTTTTTTTTTTTTTGATTCTTCAAACACTGGTCTGAACAGAGGAAACTATCCTGAATGTTAATCAATAACAAGATGGTCTTTTATAATGGTGGCATGAAACAAAAAGAATTAATCGGAATTCGACAATCAGAAATGGACCGATATGCTTCCAAGTCATATCAAATTATTCAAAGCCCATTGATAGAGCAAATCTGACACTATAAAAAAAATTGTATAAAACGTATAGCGTGTATAAATACTAGAGATGGGACGATTCCAATGTTTTCCCGATTCCGATAAAATTACCGATTCCGATTCTTTATAAATCTCGAAATGTTTAACTATAGGGCTGTTATTTTCCCCGTAAAAATTACCCTTGTGGAGGATGATCTATCGATTTTAGCTTTACTAGTATTTTAAAATCAATAAATATTTGCTAGTATTTCAAAATCAGTAAATATTTATTATTTTATCATTATTACCAGCAATGGAAGATTTTGCTTTAAACAAAGTCAAATATAAAAAAAAGATAATTAAAAGAATCGTTTTGGCATCGGAAAATAGGCACCAATTTTTTTCGATTCCGATGCCGATTCAGATACCCCCAAATTTGTCGATTTTTCCGATTACCGATTCTGATTAATCGTCCCAACACTAATAGACTCATATAGTGTAATATAAAAAAAAATATTTGTATATATATTCATATACAGGTTGAGCCACGGGAAACGGGTGCCTTTAAGGAAAATAAAATTTTATAATGCATATAAAATTTTTTACTAAACTATGGCAGGAGTGCAAGGAGCGTTCTAAAAACATCCGTTTTCCGTGACTCACCCTGTAATAGCGGCAGGGAAGGGGTTCGTAAGATATGCTAAAATAAATTTTAATTAATGCAGATTTCGTATTTGTTATTACAGAGCCAATTCTCTATTGAATATTATATTGTACCTAATATACAGCACAGATTTCCAAAAACAATTTTAAATGAGTTCAGTGCCATTAGCTAGAATTGAAACGCATTCTCTCCCGATGTGGATGTCGATATATAAGAAAGATTTCATATTAAACAAATTGAAGAAATGGATTGAATTTACGCATGCGCAGAAAGAAATGGAAATATATCGGCAAGTTTAAATGAATAGTTTTACATTTCAACTTGCCGATATATGTTTGTATATCGTTATATATGTTCGTTATTCATCCATCCATCCAAAGATTTTACTTATTATAAACCATCACTAGTATTCGTGTTCATTTCAGTGTTGTGTGATCAGTAGTTTAAGAGTTTATCGGTTAAATATTTACACACAGAAACACAGAAGCACACACATACATCTATTGATTTATTTATACAGATTAATTAATTTATAAATATGTTTGAATTAAACTAAAATAAATATTAAAAAATATTGTGAAATAAATAACATTATAAATAAATAGAAATCAACGGGGGGGGATGATATGTAGTATAATGGATTCGTTCGAATTCTATAAAATACGGTAGTTTTATAAATAACAGACACATTTTCTAGAGCAAAAAAAAAAAAAAACAAAAAAAAAAAAACGAACCCCAACGGGTAAGAACATTTTTTAATATCAAAATATGGAACAATTACATCAAAAGCATTGCCAGGACCGCTGCAAGAAAGGTGGGCTCTCTCTACCGTGCTAGACAACTACTAACACCCGAAAGTATCCTGTACCTCTATAAGGCCACCATTCGCCCATGTATGGAGTATTGCTGTCACATTTGGGCTGGTGCATCTGCTACTAGTCTCTCGCTCCTTGACAGGGTTCAAAAGAGAGTCGAAACCCTGATAGGCCCTCAACTGGCATCTAACCTTCAGCCTCTGTCCCATCGACAAAATGTTGCATCCCTCTGTGCCCCCACGACGCGAGCACCCTCGACAAACCCGACAGGCTGCTTAATCCCACTCCCACACTGTAGAGATCCCTAGATGTAAAAGATCTTTCTACTCCAATAGTTTCTTCCCCATAACCGCCAGACTTTGGAATTCCATTCCGGGTCCCTGCTTCCCCAACAGTACTGACGTGCAGAAGTTCAAGTGTAACGTGAACCGACATCTTGCTGTCCAAATCCTTACATAGTACCCCGGTAATTTTTGCCTCTGATAGTAGCCCCCTACACCAAAGTGGCAATTTGCCTTGTTTGAGGTGAAAATGTAATAATAAAAAAAAAAGGTTACGAATAAAATTAACCCGTGGTAAAAAAAAAAAAGACCTTATATCCTAAAAGTTGTGTTGATGGATGTTGTGACTGATCAGCACTGCTGGGGTGCCATAAGAGCACATACTGTTTTGTTTTTTTAAATTCCTGAACAGTTTCCATAGTAAAAAACCGATGATGGTGACAAAAATGTAAAGACTGGTGTAAATTACTGGAAGCAAACTAATGCAGCTTAGAAATTTTCCAACAATGGACTTTATATTAAATGTTTTCTTTTCCACACATTTGTAAAGACTAACCATTTTCAAGGAAATACTAGCTGGACGCTCGGCGTTGCCCGGTTGTACAATACACTTAAACATGATATGTTAATTTATGCAGATTGCGAATGTATTATTATAGAATCAACTCTGTATTAAATATTATACTAGCGAGGGGTACCCGACGTTGCCCGGGTGTTTTTTTTTTGGGGGGGGGTTAAAAAAGTAAGTATAAGGATCGAACCAGAACGCTTGAGGCAAAGTTGTAAATTAAAGTGTGAAATAAAAAAACGTACGACGTTAACGATTGCCCCACCGCGAGATGCTAACGGAAACACGTTTGAATTTATTTAATTAGTTGGATTTAGCAGGTGCCCGTTTTAATGAGTTAATGAGGTCAACTGCGAGATAGTATCCATTTACTGCTGAAAGCTTTTTTCCCCACCCCAAGATGTTATAGGAAAAAGACTAACCCACATGCGGCGAGCGACAAATATTGAATATTTATCTTCCCGAAATCGAGCAAATTAAATAGACAGGCGAGCTTCGTTGTTAACTGTGAGATATTACGATTTCTATGTGATATAAAAAGTTTTTAAAAGTTGTTAAGCGAGCGACCGCTTCTCTGAAAGAAGCCTTTTGTAGACACACAGAAAAAGCGAACACACATACATACATACATACATTTTCGCCTTTATATTTAATATTATATATTACGAGGAATAAAAATTCGCAAAAAAAAGAAAAATTAAGTAAATAATAATAATAAAAAAATAACAATGATATTGTCGTTCGTTATCAATATCACGTCGGCTGATATTTAGGTTTGACGATCTTAAAAATAGTCTTTCTTCTCTTATAGATAAAAAAGAATTTTACAGGGAAATATTTTACGTTACACCGTCCAAAGTTACACCGGTGTAACGTCAAATGTTCCCTTGTAAAAATTCTTTTTATCTATAAGAGAAAAAAGACTATTTTTAAAATCGTTGTTTTGTTTTCGATTTTCAATACTTATCGGATGAATTTCGATTCTAAGAACACTACCAGAAATATAAATTACCATCGTATGAAATTAGCAAAGATAAGTCCCGAAACCTACCAGGGAGCAATATATATATATATATATATATATATATATATATATATATATATATATATATATATATATATATATAATTATAAAACTCAAATGACCCTGTAACGATATATGTAATCCACTTTCCGGTTTACGACATCCGGTTGCGCATGCGCGTATGACCTGCGCACTGAAATATTAATGTTATTATTTTGAAATTATTATTTAACATGGAAAGAGTGGGGTTTAAAATAACTTATACGTAATACAAAAATTAACTATGAAAAAAATTAGAAAAGCAGACAGTGTAAACAATTGTTTATTTGGATAATTTAAACGCGAAAAAAAAAAAAAACAAAACAACAATTGGGACGCTGAAATATTAACGTTATTATTTCGAAATTATTATTTAACATGTGAAGAGTGGGGTTTAAAATAACTTAAACGTAATACAAGAATGAACAATTTAAAAAAAAAGCAGATATATCAAAATTTGAATTTAACTATAATAAGTATTATGGTATCTGTTCAGTGTACATTTACCTATAAGTATGGCCAACCACTTATAATTCAGTAACTGTAAATTTTTTTTCAAAAATAATCAATTATAATAAACATCTATCTATATTCTTTTTTTTATTTTAATATACTTTCATAGAAATGTTTCTATTATGTAAAAAAAAAAACTATTTTCTTTACGTCACAAGTCTCACGGTTAATTCTATAGCTAATATAGCATACTGACCAAACCAGTCACGGGTAGTCTAGTATATTATAAAGTTGCGATTTCAAAATTGAATATATATATATATATATATATATATATATATATATATATATATATATATATATATATATATATATATATATAAACGGGGGGTGCATCAGCTTAAATCTAAACCGAAAGCAAAACTTATGATTATATATATATATATATATATATATATATATATATATATATATATATATATATATATATATATATATTATGAGTGCCAGCAGCTATAATCGATACCGTAACCTATACTTATGAAGAATTTTTGGTAAAATTATTTTTAAAAATAGATGACTTAAGTGCCATCATCTATAATCGAAACCGAAAGCAAAACTTATGAAGAATTCTTGGTAAAATTATTTTTTACAAAAAATGGACATCCATAACAATTAAACGACAGTCACTCGGATGTAAGTGTGACACACAAAATAAATAACACACACGCTATCCTACTAATTTATAGATAACACACACACACACACACACACACACACACACACACACTCACATATATATATATATATATATATATATATATATATATATATATATATATATATATATATATATATATATATGCACAGTCTGATACTAGACGGGGAAAGTGACGGCGCCAACTGAAGTAAATATAAAGTACTTATAATTCTTAGAATGTGATGCCGATTCTAATAGTCTGCAAGGAATGTTGGGTGCGGCAGAATAAGCGGCTTTTTTTGGTCTGCCACGATTAAATCCGTCCGGACGACAGAAACTATCAGGGAAACATTGATTCCTTATTAAAAACGCATCAGTGGGCACGCCAGCAAAAATAATACTTCTCTTTGCTGTCAAAGAGAAGCCGCCAGGATAATTTCACTAACATTGTATGGGCAATTCATTCTAATCACACACACACACACACACACACACACACACACACACGCACACGCACACGCACACACACGCACACACACACACATATATATATACACACACAAATAGAGGTTATTCATTTATAAACAAATTTATATGTATGTACTTATGTATATATATATATATATATATATATATATATATATATGCATATCTATATATGTATTTCTGCATATCTGTATATATGTGTGGAAATGTATAGATAAAAGTAGATAAGTATATATATATATAAATTCAAGCTTGAGATGTTCAAAAGTAGGCACTAATGAATACAACGAGGTTTTTAGATAGTGTTCAATTACAAGAGCAAAATATTTATTATTCATTCGAAGATAAACAGTTACATTTGGTCGCTGCAAACAGCCATCTGTTTCAGTCAATGAGACTTCGCCAGGAAACCCTGAACCATTCGATGCTTTTTTTTCTATTGCGTCGAATGGTTCAGGGTTGCCTGACGAAATCTCATTGACTGAAATAGATAGCTGTTTGTAGCGACCATATGTAACGTTTTACCATCGAAAAAATAATTAAAAAAAAATATATATATATATACATACATATGTATGTATGTGTTTTTCTGTATAAATTTTCTAAGCATTTTTTTTTATAACAATCAGCTTTCAATATTAGTGTCGTGATTATGAGTGCATCCGGGTCCTTCTCTCCTTACATTATTATGATTGGCTGGTTAAGCTACAAACACCGCTTGGTAGCATCACCTAGGGATACGTCAATAGGTACACAAACCTTACGCCAAGAATACAAGCTCCGACCAGGAACGCTAATTCAATAAAGTTGCACACCAAATTATTACTCGAAAACGTAGCACGGCCCACCCAGTAACTTCAAACAATATATATATATCCCTTTCGTGGGGCTAATCAGTAGCGATGAACTCATAAGTTATAAAAGTCCAACAACGAACGAATTGAAACCACCTCGCAGGTTGAAAGTAATTAACGAAAAATGTTTACAAAAACTGAGTACTTTTTCTCCCTGTTTGTTAACTCAAACGATGTTTTTATTAAATTCTTACAGAAAGTAAGAACGTGACCCTTCCTCTTGTTTATAGATGGAAAGAGGAGGTGAGCTCGGTGTTTGTATTTGTAAAATAGTAAACTGTATATATTTTCATATTTATTGCAATTGTACATTGTGTCTGATGATTAGCCATTTTCGAATATTTTTTAACGAAATACTGTTTAAGATTGTCCAAACGATTGTAACGCTGAAGAAATACATCGTATAATAAACATGCTATACTATAGTGTGGCCTTGGTTATTGCGAAATTATGATATATTTGCTTAATCATTATTACTGATAATCATTGCGCCTAAATAACTGGGCCAATTAATATCGACTTTGGTTTAATTAGTATATAGTATATGAGTATTACCGGAATTGTATAAGTAGATGTTGGTTAAAAATTATAAATATATATATATATATATATATATATATATATATATATATATATATATATATATATATATATATATATATATACGTATATATATATACGTATATATATATATATATATATATATATATATATATATAATAAATTCCACAGCCAAACAACGTCGCAGCCCACAAGAGCCATGACAGTCAAAGAACCGGAAGTCCAAGACTCGAGTCTATATATATACTAGCATGGGTACCCGGCGTTGCCTGAGTTGATATGAAGTTTCTAAAAAAATAAGTACTGAAAAATAATGAGAAATGTAGGTAGAAAAGTAACATTTCTTTGCTTGTTATGGATTTAGCTGAATACGATATTAAAAATCACTTTATTGGTGCTTTATGCACTTATGTTACTGGGCTCGCGGATGGTACTTCTTCTGTACTTTCACCTAATAATTTAATAAACAAAAAAGATATCGTAAAACTTGAAGGACTGCTTGAATACATTGATTTAAATTCAAAGTGTTGTGTGATTTAAAAAAAATCAGTTGCGCTTGCGCTTTATTTCTCTCATTTTGAATAATTTCACAATTATGAATGAATTTGCGTGTACTTAAAAAAAAAAGTAGTATTTTGTCACAAAATATATTGTAAAACTTGGATTTAACTTTTCTTGTTACATTTTTAAGATAAAGTTATTATCGATTAGAACTCGCTTCTTGTTCCTATTGGTTTGTCTTATCATTTGAATTGAATTGATGTATATACATTATTCCTTAATTGGAATTCATTTTTGAGATGAGCATTATATATATATTAATTTATTTTTATTTCACACTATTATTCTCATCTTTATTAGTTGTTGTTTTTTCATCTTTTATTGGTTTGTTTATTCACAACGTTTCGGCCAACTATTCATCTGGCCTTCGTCAGGTGGTAACTGCGACGGATAGGGACCTCGAATCTCCTAACTGCATTCTCAGCCATCACTGCCATCCGTAGTTGTTGTCGTCTCCCCACATTTTGGCCAAGTACACCTCTGGCACGCTTTGGGTGGGATTGAAACCGCTATCTTCAGACAATGTTCATCTGGAACTATAGAGATTCAACGTCTCTATCAACTGCGCCACGGGCCACGAAGGGGCGATCAAGGTTGGATTCTTTTGATCTTATAAATCCACGTTTATTTATTATCTGATCTTCCATAGTTAGGTCCGTATTGATTGGTATATATATATATTATTCCTTAATTGGAATTCATTTTTGAGATGAGCATTATATATATATTAATTTATTTTTATTTTTTGAGAATGCAGTTAGGAGATTCGAGGTTCCTATCCGTCGCGGTTACCACCTGACGAAGTCCAGAGGAATAGTTGGCCGAAACGTTGTGAATAAAACAAACCAATAAAAGATCAAAAACAACAACTAATAAAGATGAGAATAATAGTCCGAAATGAAAATAAATTAATATGAATTGATATATTGCAAAGAATTCAGCTAACGAACAAAATTGCAAAAAAAAAAAAAAAAAAAAAAATCATAAATAAATTATATCAGGACTAATAAAAGTTACTTTTCTGGCTACATTGCTCATTATTTTTTAGTACTTATTTTTTTTAGAAATAATTACACAACATTTTAAATATAAATCAATGTATTCAAACGGTCCTTTGGAAAAGAAATATATAAAATAAAGTGGTGAATTTTACCGTGCTATTTTTTTTTAAATAGTATTTTGAAGTTAAATCCAAGTTTTGTGATATCTTTCTGTTTATTAAGTTGTTAGGTGAAAGTACAGATTAGTTACAACACGCCGGCCAGTCCGGTAACATAAGTGAATAAGTATCAATAAAGTTATTTTTAATCTCGTATTCAGCTAAATCCATAACAAACGGCACTTGTACGAATGGTTTATTTTATTAATGCTACACCGTAATCACATGATTAAAATTTTAGCATACGAAAAATTGGGAGATAAAAGAGTAAAGAAAACCAAAATTGAAGTTCTACCAAAAATTAATTCCAAAAACAATTAAATTAAATTTTTCGTCATTGTAATGCCCCCCACAAGGTAATTTTTCATATTTTGGGGTTCGTTTTGTTTATGAAATTGTTAGGTGAAAGTACAGAGTGGTCTCATAAAAATTAATTAAATTTATCGTTATTTTGTTTTAAATGTAATTTCACGAACCCCACCAAAAAAAACAACTAAAAAACAAATTGTATTTGTCATGTTTTCTCCCCCCCCCCTTCGATCGCAAAACTTGAAAAAATGCTGGAGGTGACATGTCTTGTTGAACGCTTGGTGGCCAAAATATGGGTGCTCATTTTACGTTAAATTAATATGGAAAAGTGATCCACCACTCTAAAATGTTAATTTTTGTTCTTTTCAAAATTTCTTTTATATTATTTATGAAGACTATTTAAACGTATTAGGCCAAAATAAAATAAATAAATAGATCTTTAGTTTTTTTAAGTGTGTCACATCGTAAAAAATTTACCGATTTCTGTATAGCCATTTATAGAATAATAAAAACAAACACAGTTTTTCGTAAGTGTTTTTTTTTTGTTTTTATGAATATTGAAAAAAAAAAACAATAAAAGCCAAACATTTTTCTTTCTACTCGGAATTATTTTTTCAAGCTAGAAATTTATTTAAATTACCAAATTATTTTATTAGGTGAGTTTTTATTTTTTGTTTATGTTCTGAAGGGGCAAATAACTCTAAAACAAAGATTAAAAAAAAATCGATGTTGGAATAATAATTCCAAATAAATTTAATTAAATATGTTATCAATATAATTATTGTTTAAAATTTATTAAATAATGATTTTAAATAGAACAATTATAACAATTCTCTCGCTAGTAACATTAACTAAGATAGCGCAGTTTAATAAAATTGATTTTTCTTAATGTAATATGCAAATGAGATGATCTCTTTATTGTATTTAGTTTGCAAGAATGATACTATATATAGAAATAAATGAGAGAGTAAAGTAGGACACTTTTTGCATGTATTAATCTAATTGTGAAAAAACAAACAAATAGACGAATATATATATACTAGCATTTCAGCCCGGCTTTGCCCGGGTGTTTTGAGGTGTACGCTTAGCAAAACAAAAAAAGTCAATTTTTTTTTTAATTTGACACTATTATGACCCCTTAAAATTTATAGTTTCGGGCTCAAATCACTTTATTAAATTAGATCCAGGTTCAAGGAATCTATATTTAAAATTTCAAGTGTCTAGACCCAAAATTGTCGGAGGAGTTTAGTAGAGTTCTTAAAGGTCAAATCGTTGAAATTTGACCCCTTAACAGCCAAATTTCTGGCTGACACCCGTCACATCGATTTTCCCAAATCTCAGTACCCGGTATTTCAAATTTCGAGTCTATAGACTAAAAATTGACAGAGTTATTGCGTAGGTAAATGTACACAGACAGACAGACAGACAGACAGACACGTTCACTTTTATAGATATATAGATATGAAAAAAAGAATCATTAAGCAAGGTATCTCTGCTGTTTTTAATAATGTTTGCCTGAATATATATATATATATATATATATATATATATATATATATATATATATATATATATATATATATATATATATATATATATATATATATATATATATATATATATATATATATATATATATATATATATATATATATATATATATATATAGCATAATCGCGTTGCCATACCAGTTCCCGTCAGATCACCGAAGTTAAGCAACATTGAGCCTGGTTAGTCCAATATGGGTGACCATTTGGGAAGTCTAGGCGCTGTATGTGCTCTCCGCTTATATCGGTATTTGTTTCCAGTCGTCCTTACATACATTTCACTTGCCACAGGTATTTTACAATGTTGACTCACGAGAGGTGTGGTTGGAGATTGCGTAATTTCTGCCACAAAAATTTCACGCGCAGGCACCCCTTCGTGGGTATCCATAGTTTGTCAAAGACTGAAGGAGTCCTCCCCCATATATATATATGTATATATATAATTTAAAGGAGATTAGAATAATAGTCTTAAGAGCTAAGTGTATTTTAATGTAACAGTGAAATTACTAGTTTAATTAAAATACAGGAAATGCTCGTTGTAATTTAGATATATAATAAGCTCGATAGTTAAATGTCCTAGAGCTAATTCAATATTAAGTAAAGTGAAAAAATTAAAAAAAAAAAAAAAAAATTTAATTTTTAAATTGAAAATCACTTTACTTAATATATATATATATATATATATATATATATATATATATATATATATATATATATATATATATATATATATATATATGTATATATATTAGCTGATTATACAAGGCGTTGCCGCGTTGAAAAATATTGGCGGGCGAAACCAAAACATTTCGTGTTCCAGCCGCGTCCCCTACCGATGTTGGTATCGAGACAAAGAGAGTAATATCTAAATATTAACACACTTTTAATTAATTTTATGTACGCATGCGCAGAAAGAAGTACAAACATGTCACCTAGTAGAAATGAACATTTCGCATTTTAACATGACGATATATGCCTGTATATATTTTTCATCAACCCAAACAAAGATATTACTTGTTGTAAACCATCTTTGGTGCTTAATTACTATTTCCTGTTAATTTCAGTGTTATCTGACCAATAATTTTAGAGTGTACCTATTAGACATTTATACACGCATACATCTACTGTTTTATTTATATATAAGAAAAGAAGAAGATTAGGTTCATCTACACCTTTCTATAAAACGAAGACGGCTGTTCTAGTTGATTCATGTATTTCTATTCGCATGAATCAGATGATTCTATTGTTGGCATCGCTTTCCCCGATATGTTTCTGGTTAGAATCATTTCAAGAAAGACATCGAGTACTTACGAGAGGGAGCGCGTGAAGGTTGCCAACATCGTAACTGGAAGTCTGTTGTCAGTCCATGTCGTTAACTACTTAGCCACCATCGTCTTGTTGCTGCTGCTGTTGTTGTTGTTGTTGGTCGTGGTGATGGTGCTGCTGCTGTTGTTATTGCTGCTATTGTTGTTGTTGTTGTTGTTGTTGTTGTACATTATGCATTCATTTCATTTCATATGAATCAAGTGATGGGGGGGGGGCGAATGCCCCTCCCCCGTTAAAAAAACACATGGGGTACTTATAGGAGACCACGTAATCTTCGTAGCTCAGCCATCTCAAGTAAAAATATTTCGGTGGAACGAACTGCATTCGAACACACCCAAGTTGCCAGGCCGCGTCATTAACGACTTAGCTACACTAAGCTTCCGGCTCGTCTATTTGTCGGCCGTCCATTATTAACAATACAATTTTTTGTCCTACGATGACCCCGCAAGAGCAACAATAAGCGTTTTACTTTTGATCTCCTCGATTCATTCGGTTCGTCGAGTTTATGACAACTATAAATGTCAAACAATTAAAGTATCAATTCGGATTATTGTTGTCGTTTGAATTGTTGCCTTATTTCTTGCTTTGTTTTGCTGCTCGGCCATTTTGTCGGAATTAGATTTGAAATGAACTGAAAAATGCGGACAAAATCAAAACAACTAATATTAAACTATAGTAAGTTATTCAACAAAGACATTTTACACACACACACACACACACACACACATATATATATAGTAGAAATGGTAATTAATAAAAACCTGAAGAAAGTGCTCAATACGGAAATAAAAAATAAAACGTATATATATATATATATATATATATATATATATATATATATGTATATATATGTGTATATGTGTATATATATATGTATATATATATATGTGTATATATATATATGTATATATATATGTGTATATATATATATGTATATATATATGTGTATATATATATGTATATATATATGTATATATATATATATGTATATATATATGTATATATATATATATATGTATATATATATGTATATATGTATATATATATATATATATATATATATATATATATATATATTGTGTATATTTAGACAAATGTTATTGAAGAGCACGGAATTCTTCTGTTTTATTATATTCCTTTTCATCTTCTGCAATCTCCAAATAGTTTTCTTTGTGTTTTTTTCAACATTGTATAAGATGGGTCCATAGCGAGCGCTTTCGACAGAGATATCTCTATCACCCTCAGGCATGTTATGTTGTAGAAATTATGTTTTGTATATTTGATATATTTTATATATATATATATATATATATATATATATATATATATATATATATATATATAATTCTACCCATTAGCAATTAAAATCAGTCTGGCCCTACCTATCAATCGCATTATGTCATCGTTATCTATGTATATGTGCGGTACTGCGGTGCCTGTCTGTCTCTCTATCTATCTATTACTCCGTCCGTCTATTTATGCCCACCTGTCCATCTATCTATTTACCTCACACAAACCAAACTTCTTTTGTTCACTTGATTGATTAATTCGGGGGTAACCAAAACATATTTATCTGTTTGTCTGTCTCTTAGTATATCTATTTATTTCTCTCTCTCTCTCTCTCTCTCTCTCACTGTATATATATATATATATATATATATATATATATATATATATAGATGCCTCCGTTCAGTCTCAAGAGGCAATGTATACATGTAATGGGAGGCAAGGGTTGCGCAATACACAACCACAACTCTCCTGAATAAGCATTGCTTGAGTCCAATGGAAAGAAGATGTCCAGGACGACTGAATACAATGCTGAAATTAGTGGAGAGCACATCATACAGCACCCAGAATACCCAAATGGTCGCCCATTTTTGTACTGACCAGGCTCAACACTTCGGTGATCTAACGGGAACTGGTGTGTCAAGGTTATTATGCCGTATATATATATATATATATATATATATATATATATATATATATATATATATATATATATCAAAATGGATTTACATCGTAGTGACGCTGACAAATCTAACTTTATATTTGACTAGCCAATATGAATTTGTTACTGTTTACCATGTTATTTGCAATAGAAAAGATACAATTTACTTCTCAGAATATTTTATTATATTATATGCTCGACATGATATATATATATATGTGTGTGTGTGTGTGTGTGTGTGTGTGTGTGTGTGTATGTGTGTGTGTGTGTACTAGCAAAAGCACCCGTCGTTGACTGGGTTCAAAAACAGTCTACAGAAAATGGAATCTGGTTTATGAAAGTATGATAGGTTATGAAAAGAAAGGGTTGTAAAGAGATAGCTTCGAATTTGGGGGTATTAAAACCAAAGCAAAATATGATGAAAGTAAAAATAAAATAGATAAACCCCATAATTTATTATACCATACTTGTTCACACTGAAACACTTATCGCAATATTCTGTAGATCTATATTAAATAATCTTGTTAAATTTTGTGACATATTTCCATTCTATGGAGGGCAGGTGCGAACGAACACCCCATAATTTTATTATACCATATTTCTTCAAACTGAAACATAATTATAAAAGTATACTTACGCAGATAGATATGAAAAGTCTTTATTAAAGTTTGTGCCTATTTCCATTCTATAGAGGCCAGGCGCGAACGCAGACCCCACAATTTTATCATGCCATTCCTATTTAAGTTAAAACATACTTATCAAAGTATTCTTATGTACATCTATATCAAAAACACTTGTAAACGTTTTTTTTTTAATTTTTTTAATTTTTTATTTCCATACTTTGTGGACCAGGCGCAAACGCAGACCCCACAATTTTAATGAACCACCGTTCTGCCAGATCAAACATACCCATTCCTGTGTCTTGATACATCTTCTATCATTATATGTAATCAGTTTTTTAAAATAGTCAACCATATAGGAGCCTATTCGTGACCACACACACACACACACACACACACACACACACACACACACACATAAAGACATTCAGCTTTATATATATATATATATATATATATATATATACATATATATATATATATATGTATATAATGTCCTGCCTATCTATCTATCTATCTATCTATTTAAGTATCTATTTAACTATCTACCCATGTATTTACTCGTATGTCGTTCTATCTGTCGGTCTCTCTTTCTCTTTCTCTCTCTCTCTCTCTCTTTCTCTCTCTCTCTCTCTCAGTAAGCTTTCAAATCTTAACTTGAAGATTTTAAAGACATTTTTGCTTTCCATATTTATTCAGTATTTTAGAAATTTTCATATAGATAGGCTACCTTTAGAATGGATAGTAGAGTGTTTAATTTGTTTCGTTTGTACCCCCAAACAAAATTAGCCGAACCAAACATGTTGTTTATAATTGATTCCCTTCTAAATCACAATTGGCAGCAAGAATATCGCGTTTCCAAATACTTAATCTTTCCAAAGAAAGTCAAAATGTTATTCCACTGACGTCGTTATTATTGGTCGTTGCTGACATCTCAAGATTTCCAATTACTTCTAATGTAAAGCATACCCATCACACACTGTCAGTTTGGAAACGCCCTTGGATAATTAGAAAATGATATTTTAAAAATAAACTCTTCTTAGTTCTATTTTGGTAGTTTTTGTTTTTTACTCACGTTCACCCCAAACACGGCATATCGCCACTTGGATGTAACGGGGCAATAATTTGCGGCAATGTTCATGAGAGACGAGCGAGATGTTGATCTATGTTCCATTTAAACTTCTGCATATCAGTACAGTGAGGGAGACATGTAGCAGGAAGGGAATTCCAAAGTTTAACTGTCCGAGAAAAGAAACTTAGAACAGGTGGCATTCTGACATTTAGGGACATCTGCAGTGAAGGGGTTTGGTTTTGTTGCTAAGCGAGTTTGTCGGGGGGGGGAGGGTGCTTCGTCGAGAGTGGGGAACAAGTGCGATGATCAGGTTGACAAGAAATCATGCAATAGCATCGTAAGTAAATATCAGATTGTTGCAACAGTTTTTGCCGATTTTAATTTTTATTTTGAAAATGAAAAACCGTTTTTGAAAATATTTATTCATAACAATTACGACATTGTTTCTCTATAGCTTGATTTTATTTTATACTAGCGGCTGCGCCACGTCGGCGCACACAACGCCGAGTCAAACACCAAATCGTGTACACTCAACATCAAGTACACTCAACATCGTCTTACCATCAACGCTTACCTTGTGAACTCGGAGTATGGGAAATTCTCATATGCACAAAACAAAATCATTGAAAAAACAAAAATACCCTAACGAAGGGTAAGGATAATGAGTAAACGTTGGATAAAATAATGGTTAAAATTCTCACGAACTTGCCAGGATTCGACCCCGGAATCTGCTGATCCATAGTCAGACGCGTTATCCATTGCACCACAAATCCTGTCCGTATGCCGAAAGATGTTACTGCGACTGTATACAGACAGTGCTAAATTCCGTTGACATGGGCAGGTAACTTTTTCGACAATTGCACAAAAAGGCCCCAAAACCTTTATTTCGGGCTTTTTGTGTGACTCGGCGTTGTTTGTTACTAACCATATATAGATAAGGACAATCTAGGGACTCACACCTTTCAGGGAGAAAAGGAATTTTTCAATTCGGTGAATCCGTTCGAAAGTTTTATTGGTATATATGCACACACACACACACACACACACACACACACACACAAAGAAATAAACATTCAGAATTTTATTAATAGTATAGATGAATGCATTACTTGTAAAATTGTTTTCGCTTTGCAGTGAACGTATGAATCTTACTCATGTCCAATCTTCTATCGTGATGTCAAATTAACTTCATCTATTAGCTTAGTGCAAAAATAATGTCGTTCGTTTACATGGACGTACAAAAAACGACATTATTTTTGCACCAACCTAATAAATGACTTTGTAATCGTTTAAATAAGTAATAGTCCGAGCGAGCTAGCTAATAAGATACAAAATGGGGATAAATATCCCAACCAAGTTCTCATAGAAGACTTTGGTCAGTCTATTTATGCCCACCTGTGTGACAACGAGCATTATCATGATGGAAGATGCTTCCATTTCTGTTTACTAGGGAAGGTCGTTTTCGTGTCAACACGGATGAGAATATCACAGAAAAATATTTAAATGATATTTTAATAACATGAAAGAAAGGCGGTTCATTAAACAAAAAACAATGTGCATAAAATTATCATCGTTTAAAATGCTTTTTTTGTACTGACCTGATAATTCCATATTGGAAATACGAAAGGTAAATGAATAGTATTGAATTTTCAGACAATTGGAACCAATGCCAATTTTCCGGTCTTTTAGGCCCACACTCTGCAGATCCATACGTTTTATCCATCAGTGTTGAAGAGTTTTTATCCTCTTATCATAATGCTCTCAATTTCTCTGATCTTGTCAGTAAATGTTTACAACTTCCATAACTTCCTCATATACAGGGTGTCCCAAAAGTCACTGAAGAGTTTGGAACTTTAACAGATTCTTTGATTTTGAGGAGACCTTTCTGTAATGTTAACACAATCTGACTAAGATATTGAGAAAATTCTTATTAAACAATGGAAAATTCCAGCAATTTTATTTATGAAACATAATGTCTTTTTAATGTTGCCCATTTTCAGCTTCACATATTTGTGCTCTTTCCAAAACATTATTACATTACATTAGACAGATTGCAGAATCTCTGGATTGCGATTTAACTCCCTTATTTCGTTCCTGATGTTTTCCGTCAATTCTTGCGGGGTTTAGGGTTTGTTAGCATAGACCCTTTCTTTAAGGTGTAACTTGGGCTAACTCTTGCATAAAAATGTCGTCGATAAGCTCTGTGAGTCGAAACAATTGACCCCTGATTTTGGTAAAACAATTTCACAATTTGCGTACGTTGTTCAATGCTATACTTATCCATAGTTAATTTTCGAAATATTATCTGTATAATATTTGAAATAAGAAAAAAAATTAATGGTAAAATGACAAATATTTTCAACCCTTCATTGACTTTTGGACACCCTGTGTCATGACACACTTTCGTGTTTGACATTTTTTAAATTTTGGAAATATATGTAAGTCAGATAATGAAAAATCTGACTAAAGAATGTTTGAATTATGTGAAGGATTTATATATATATTATTTCGAAATTATTATTTAACATGGGAAGAGTGGGGTTTAAAATAACTTAAACGTAATACAGGAATGAACGATGTAAAAAAAGCAGATATATCAAAATTGGAATTTAACTATAATAAGTATTATGGTATCTGTTCAGTGCACATTTACCTATAAGTATGCCCAGCCACTTATAATTCAGTAACTGTAAATTGTTTTTTTTTTCTAAAATAATCAATTATAATAAACAGAACGATTCATAGAAATTTATCTATATTCTTTTTTTCATTTTAATATACTTTCATAGAAATGTTTCTGTTATGTCAAAAAAAAAACTATTTTCTTTACATCACAAGTGTCACGCTCATACATGAATTCCATAGCTAATATAACATACTGACCCAACGGGTCACGGGTAATCTAATCTAATATATATATATATATATATATATATATATATATATATATATATATATATATATATATGCATAATCGAGATAAGACACTTATTAGAAATCAGATGAAAGTTCCTAATAGATTTCCTCTGATGATATACGCCTTTATTGAAAATCCATGGATTAAGGAAATCAACATAACCCCTTCTATATATTCCTTTTGTCAAACAATAAATTCTTAATTCGAATATATGTGTCTATATGTTGTTTTTTCAGAATTTAAATACAACCACTTAACTTATATATATATATATATATATATATATATATATAAATATATATGTATATATATATAAATATATATGTATATATATATAAATATATATATATATAAGTACAAAGAATAAATAAAACATGTTAAAACACTTTAAGAAGAGTTAAAAACATATTTAATTTTCAAAAAGGAGACACAAATTAAGTGAATTGTCCTTAATCCGCGGAGTTTTGAAAGAAATACTTTCCTTCTCATCAGAGGGTAGGAATTAGCAAATTGCGGAATCGAATTATCGAATTTTGCTTCCGAAGTATTTAATGAATCTACATATATATTATATATATATATATATATATATATATATATATATATATATATATTATGTCCCTTTATAAAGATTAAGATCAAGATATAATACAATACTTATTCCAATTTGTATCCAAATCTATTTTGATTTTACTTCGAGTAAATGCCATAAATTTAAAGCTTAAGCAGTCTTAAGAAGAAATTGAAATCCTTGGAATCTTGTTTTATTTGACTCAAATGACAATGAATCAAATTTAAGGCAAATCTACAATATTTGTATTTTTAAATAGAAAGAGGTTGTGTCACTATCAGGCAGCTTTAATTGAAATTCCAAGAATATTGATTGATTAGCGTCAGATACAATTTCACTAAATCTGAAGTATCCGAATTTTTATGAATATCGCCTTTGCATAAAACTAAGTAAAACAAATAAAGCTAGCATTACTATCCCTTATCCCAAACAAAAATGTGTTCCAAAACTCGCACTTATCGGTTAATTAGTTTAGGAGCGAATAGAAATATGTAAACATATACACACGGATCTACTTTCCTCTGAATAGAGATTAATGATTTCATTTTTTATATAAATAGAGATTAACGATATCTAATTTTATATGGATACAGATAAATGATGTCTAATTTTATATGGATAGAGATTTACCATGTCAATTTTTATATGGATAGAGATTAACGATGTCTAATTTTATATGAATAGGGATAAATTATGTCTAATTTTATATGGATAGAGATTAACGACGTCTAATTTTATATGGATAGAGGTTAGCGAATTCTAATTTTATATGGATAGAGATTAACGATGTCTAATTTTATATGGATTGAGGTAAACGATGCCTAATTTTATATGGATGGAGATTAACGATTTCTAATTTTATATGGATAGAGATTAACAATGTCTAATTTTATATGGATAGAGATTAACGATGTCTAATTTTATTATATGGATAGAGATTAACGATGTCTAATTTTATATGGATAGAGATAAATGATGTCTAATTTTATATGGATAGAGATTAACGATGTCTAGTTTTATATGGATAGAGATTAACGATGTCTAATTTTATATGGATAGAGATTAATGATGTCTAATTTTATATGGATAGAGGTTAACGATGCCTAATTTTATACGGATAGAGATTAACGATTTCTAATTTTATATGGATAGAGATAAATGATGTCTAATTTTATAGTGATAGAGATAAATGATGTCTAATTTTATATGGATAGAGATAAATGATGTCTAATTTTATATGGATAGAGATTAACGATGTCTAATTTTATATGGATAGAGATTAACGATGTCTAATTTTATATGGATAGAGGTAAACGATGACTAATTTTATATGGATAGAGATAAATGATGTCTCATTTTATATGGATAGAGATTACCGATGTCTAATTTTATATGGATAGAGGTAAACGATGCCTAATTTTATATGGATAGAGATTACCGATGTCTAATTTTGTATGGATAGAGATTAACGATGTGTAATTTTATATGGATAGAGATATACAATGTCTTGTTTTATATGGATAGAGGCAAATGATGTCTAATTTTATATAGATAGAGACAAATGATTGGTTTTATATGGATAGAGACAAATGATGTCTAGTTTTATATGGATAGAGACAAATGATGTCTAGTTTTATAAGTATAGAGACAAATGGTGTCTAATTTTATATGGATAGAGAAAAATGATATCTAGTTTCATATATATAGACAAATGATTTCTAATTTTATATGGATAGAGAGAACCGATGTCTAGTTTTATATAGATAGAGACAAATGAGGTCGAGTTTTATATGGATAGAAACAAATGATGTCTAATTTTATATGGATGGAGACAAATGATGTCTAGTTTCATATAGATAGAGACAAATGATGTCTAGTTTTATATGGATAGAGATAAATGATTTATACTTTTATATGGATACACATTAATATTTATTTTTCGTTTCCTTTTTCAGGTTCAATTACATGCTATAAATGTATGGGAACGCTGGTCAACAGCTCATGTGCTGATCCGTTCAGTGTGGAGAACAAATCCGTGAAAGAATGTCCGCAAGGACTCTGCATAAAATGGACGCGAAAATTAAACGGTAAATATCATTTGAGAATTCCTGTATTTTAAAATTTTTTATACGTCTAGTCATCTCTCTTTACTCTCGGCACCAGAGTCTAGGTCATTCTTGGAAGGGCTTCATCCCCGATTACTGCGGTTCACCCTCACAGGCTTTGTCTTCTTCATTTCGAGAAGGGGTAGTTCGTTGCTAATCGTATGAGCCCCCCCCCACCGTCTTCCAAAGCATTTATTACAGGCCAGACTCTTCCCCGTCTAGGGCGTTGGCGCTTCAATTCCACTTTCCGACCCTTGTATCAAATCACTCATTCTGGAAAGGAAGATAAATACTTTGGCCTCTGCTCTTTTGTACAGCCAACATAGAATACTTGAAAATAAGCCAGTTTTATTGCGAGTGGGGGGAGGGGGTAAATTCGAAATCCATGTTTTAATTTTTTATCAAATCAAGTTTTCGAAATATAAGCTTATACCGGAAATTCCTAAACTTCCATCTATTTGTGTATGAATAAAGCATCCTAGCATGGACGAGAGAGAGAGAGAGAGAGAGAGAGAGAGAGAGAGAGAGAGAGAGAGAGAGAGAGAGAGAGAGAGAGAGCCTCGCGGATGAATGGCTTAGGAAACAGAAAAGAGGATGCAATGCCTGGGAAGTTGGCTTTCTGAGAGTGTGCCAGAAAAAAACCAATGTATTCTTTTTTATTTGTAATGGGATGCTTAATTTTAGAAGAGCAAAGAATATATGAAGAGCCACGCTTATAGAAGGTTGGGTTAGGGTTAGGATTGCCGTGTTATTTGTGCAACGTAAGCAAACGTTGATCGCAAAAGTAGAATTTTGCAAGGGAATAAGTAATTCCTTTCTTTGGTTGTATTTATTTGCTTCCCACTGAGCAAATTAGACACAAGGCCGTTTTTTAATGTGGGGAGAGGGGGGAGGAAAAAGGAGACCAGCTCCCGATGGGTGGGAAATGGGAGCTGGATAGTGATAATTGGTATGAAGGGTTTCCCCTACATTGACCAAGGTCTGATATGTAGAGTTACCCCCACATGGTCTTTGCTTGCAGTATCTGCCGGAGCAGATACTACACTTTGATCTTTGCTCGAAGGTCACAAAGGTCCTCCCCGAGGGGGGAGGGAGGTGTAATTCCTTTCTTTGGTGGTGGTGATTTTGATGATGATGCTGATGATAAAACGAAATGATTGAAGTTTACTTGGCCGCTCATTACTTCTGCTCTGCTACACGGGACGTGTACGGAAGATGTGTTTATGGTATTATCTTATTAAGCCGTGTTTACATCAATACTAGTAGGCCGCCCGGCGTTGCCCGGTCGTAAAATACGTATAAATACTATATTTTAGTTCATACAGAAACTGAGACATGTGCATACGAATATTATGTTTTTTTTTCTAAACAGTTCACTTCTTGTAAGTAAAAACTAAAACATTTGAGTCAAGATCGAAACTAAAACTTAAAGACAGTGAATCTGTCATGCGAATTTGTAAAACGGTTGACAAACAGATAAAAATCTGATTACTCCCACAAACCAATTTTTCAACTTTTGTCCCTTAGCAGTCCTTTTTTCCTGATAAAAACCGATTAAAAAGTCTTCCACCTGCCTGAATACCCTATATACCAAATTTCAAGTCTGTAGATCAAAACTTCGTTGAGTATATAGATTCAGAAATGTCGTCACACACACATTCTCAATATATATATATATATATATATATATATATATATATATATATATATATATATAAGAGTAATTGGTTAATAAAACATGTTAAAAACATACTACACTTTGATCTTGGCTCGAAGGTCACAATGTCCTATATATATTTAATTTGAAAAGGAAACACTACATAAGTGGATAGTCCTTAATCCGTGGTGTTTCGAAGAAATACTTTCCTTCTCATCAGAAGGTAGGATTTAGCAAAATGCGGGATCGGATTTTGCTTGCAAAAGTATTTTATGAAACTACAAGTAAGTCAAAGATCTTACTTAATAACAAAAAGTGAAGCGGAGGGAATATGGTGAAGGAAAAAGTGATTTCACGTGAATGGATAGTCTGGTGAAAGGTAAAGTATCCAATGACGGTAAAATCCAAAAATGCAAATCCAAGAAAGTTAGTTAAATTTTCATTCGCACAAGTAAAATCCAAGGGAATCGCGTAATTGGAAGATGGTCCAAAATAATCCGTGGAAAAATTCACAAATATGTACAAGGAAAAGGGGAAAGAATTCCAATAATATTATTAAAAGAAAAATAAGATATGCGTTAGATTCGGCTGCTAAGGCAAGGCGTAAT
>NC_136514.1:47760922-47765922 GCF_053919585.1 Euprymna scolopes | reverse complement strand
CACTCATGCATTCTCTCATTCGCGTTCGTTCTCTTGCTCTACCTCTTTCCCTCTCTTTCCTCCGCTCTTCTCTCATGTCCGTTCTCTCACTTTTATTATCTCTATATGATACTCTATCCTTCTCTTTCCATCAGTGTCCCTCTCTCACGTTTCATTTCTTCCCCCCACCTCTCACATTCTCTTCCACTTTCTCCTTCTATATCCGCACCATCTCTCTTACTCTCTCTCTCTGATCCTCTCTCCCTCTCTTTCCGTCACACTCTCTCTATAACCGTTTCTCTCTTTCCCCTTACTCTTTCGCTCTCTCCACCTCTCTCTCCCTCTCGCTCTCTTAGTTCTTCTCTCTACTTTTCTCCCCATTCTCTCCCCCCTCATCTCTTCTTCTCAATTGGGACAGAACACCTTTGCTCCTAAAAATAAAGCTAAAACATATGATATTTTATACTTAGTGATATATTGCCTTTCTGTTCAATAATCAAAATGGCGGACAACCATATCGTAACTGAACGCTGGATGAATTTAGAATTATGTAGACCTAATAATAGCAAGCAGAATATCGACATAACTAATCTTAAATGGTGTATCGATATTACACACGGCCACCAACCAACAGACATTTAGACAGAAAGACCCGAAAAGGAATCCTTAAGATGATTGGTAACCTTTAATCCAGTTGTTTCTAATCAGAGTGCCGCGGAATGATTATCAGTGTGCCGCGAGAAAGTTATAAGTGGAAGTTACAGATTGTTATCAGTGAAAAAGAGCTTTCGTATTGACCGATATTGTTTGTGTTAAATAATAACACATTATTACTTACATAATACTGATGCTTAAATCTCTCTCTCTCTCTCTCTCTCTCTCTCTCTCTATATATATATATATATATATATATATATATATATATATATATATATATATATATATATATATAAACTTCATTTACTCACATAAATTAATATACGAAAGTATAAATTTATGCGTAAACTTTAAGTATTTACTTCAACAGTGCTCAATACGTAGGTAGAGCTAGTTAGTAAGTTATAAAATATATATGGTGATTAAGCTACACTGAATATTCCGTGTTTCATCCACTCTAGGATTCTTCAGGCTTATGCGAGAATTTTGTGGTTGTCTCGCATTTTTATATACGCACCTTCTATTGAGTTTTTTTTTGTTAGCCAATCAGCTTTCTAGTATCCACCGCACCCTTCCTAATCAGCCAATGAGCAGGCACTTACAGGACAAAGGCCTATTTGTCCTCCGATTGACCCGTTCAATAAATAAATATGCATATGCATAAACTATCACACACACACACACATACACACACACACATATATATATATATATATATATATATATATATATATATAAACTAACATATAAAAAACAAGTCAAGACACTAGACATCTACGCTAAATAGTACACACAAAGGAGTGTGTGTTAAGACAATTCTCAACCTATATACTCAACGGATATTTGATCAATATTTCAATACATTTATTTATTTATTTATTAGTTTACGGACTATTATCGTCATCTTAAAGTAGTTGTTTCACAAAGTTTCAATCAACTATTCCTCTGGCTTTCGTCAGATAATAAAACGCAACAGGATAGGAATGTTCAGTTTCTTAACTGTATCTTCAGTAATTACTGCCTTCCATAGTTGTTGTCTCACCACCGTTTTTTTTTTTTTTTTTTTTTTTTTTTTTTTTCAAACTAAGCCTCTGGCCGACTTTGTATAGGGTTGAAATTGCTATCTTCAGACAATGCTCAACTGGAACTGTAGAGATTCAATGTCTCTGTCCACTGCGCCACGAACACTGAAGGGGCAGTCAAGGTTGTTGTTTTTTTTTTTTGGTCAAATATATCCAAGTTTTTTCGTTCTTATCTGGTCTTTTATCACCGGCTCCGTACCGTATTTTAATCAATGATTTTTTGTTTGAGCCGAGATATGTTCATCTGAATTTAAAAGGGTAAAACCGCAAGAACTTTCTCGTCAACCTGATAGATAAATAATTGTATTCAATCTACAGTAGGTTCACTACAGTGCAATGTATACTACACTGTATTATGAACTAATCACTTCCGGTAGGCATGTGAAGCTTCGTCTCGGTGCATCGCTATGGGTTCACAACTAGAGCAGGCAATCAATCGATTTGATTGCAAAAATGGACGATTTCACCGAATTCGATAACAATAAAAATATTGGAAATGGGGAACATTCATTGATCCTAATTCAATTTCGGATCACCTTGCTAATATGTGATAGAAAGAAAAAAACACACAGAAAAAAACGAACATAAATAAATGAAAAAGGCGCTAAATTGTGAAGCAAGGTATGCGCAATCCCTAACCACTCTTCTCTTGAGTCGGCACTGCTTGATTCCAAGGAGAAGTCCAGGATAATTGGAAACAATGCTGGAATAAACGGAGAGCACATAAAACACCTGCTTTTTTTTTTTTCAAATGATCACCCATTTTTGTGATGACCAGGTTTAACGATGCTTACCTTGTAGTGGATACCGGATTCTGTGTTAGTACATTTTCTTTTTCAGCTAAACAAAAACATAGAATGTGACTTTAAAACTGAGACTTACTGAGAACGCGCATTAATGGAAATAAACACCCACTCATTTGAATAAATATCCATTTCCCATTTGTCACGTCTATATTAATATAGGTGTGAAAAATTATATATCTATAAAAATATGAGTGTTAGGACACTCCTCAATCTATATACTCAACGAATCTTTGATCTACAGACTTGAAATTTGGTAAATAGGATTTTCAGACACGTGGAAAATTTTTAATCGGTTTTCGTCTAGGAAAAAGAGCTGCTAGGATGTAAAAATTAAAAATTTGTACGTGGGGGGGGGTCATCGGATTTTTATCTGTTTGTCAACTGCTTCACCAATTTGCATGCGTGAATGGTTCACATGACAGATTCCTTATGTTAAGAATAAGTAGGGTTGAAAGCACTTTTTAATGAAACAAGCTGGTTTAATGGTTATCGTACTTGACTCACTGTCTTTAGGTTTTGGTTCCAATCTCAGCTTGAGTAGTTTTTTTTTTACTTACAAGAAGTGAACTGTTTAGAAAAAAAAAATATTCGCATGCACATGTCTCAGTTTCTGTATGAATTAAAATATAATATTTATGCGTATTTTAAGTCCGGGCAACATCGGGTGGTCTGCTAGTATGATAAAAAAAAAGAAATAAAAATTCATAATACATAGTTTGTTTAAATTGTTAGAAACTTTGAACTTAGCAATATTCATAAATATTGATACACGTTGTGGTGCGTTATACCATCTATCTCGTTGACAATATTTACAGATTCTTTGTATGCGTTTTTATTATTTATATGTTTGAAAAACAAAAGGGTTTCAACTGGAAAAATGGATTATGAAGGGACAGTGAGTATCTGGTATAACTTATTCATATGAATAAAAAAAGTCCTGAAGGGCTTTTAACTTAAATAGATTCTCTATTTTTGATGATACCTTTCTGTAATTTTAACACAATCTGACTAAGACAAAATTTGGAAATTTAAAAAGAAATGCAAAATTCAAACAATCTTTATGAAAAATAATGTCTTTTAAATGTTGCCCATTTTCAACTTCGCGTATGTGTGCTCTTTCCAAGACATTATTCACGACAGATTGCAGAATCTCTGGATTGCGATTTAACTCCCTTATTTCGTTCCTGATGTTTTACTTCAATTTTTGCAGGATTTGAGGTTCGATATTTTGAGGTTTGCCAGCTCGCGGAATGAAACAAAGGAGATAAATCGCAATCCAGAGATTCTGCAATCTGTCATGAGTAATGTTTTTTGGAAAGAGCACAAATATGCGAAGCTAAAATTGGGCGAAAGACATTATTTTTCATAAATAAAGATTGTTTGAATTTTGCATTTTTTTCAAAACATTATTCATGACAGATTGCAGAATCTTTGGATTGTGATTTAACTGCCTTATTTCGTTCTTGATGTTTTTCTTCAATTTTTGCGGGGTTTGGAGTTTGTTAACATAACTCTTTCTTTAAGTTTAGCACAATAAAATAATCAGACCTAGTGAAGTCTTTTTTTCTAGTATCCCCTACTTACAGGGTACAGGAAAACATATTTCGTAATTCATACTTGCACGATAATAATTTTTACAAAGTACAACTTTTGGAAGGGAAGACGGAGAGAAGGCATTGAACGTAAGGACCAACTGCCACGCGTCGGTTTCTTTTCTTCTATTCCTCTTTCTCATGTTTACTTCTTTTATTTTTCCTTCGCGTTTTCTTCTTTTTTGATATTAATCTCTATATCTGCATTTGAGTCCGTGATGTAATGCTTATACCACTTCCCCAAATGCTAAAGCAATTATGTTACAAAAGTAGGCTTTTAATATCAATGTCAGTTCGACAAAAAACTCAAATGCATATATATATATATATATATATATATATATATAAAACTTATATATATATATGTGTGTGTATGTGTGTGTATGTATTGAACACTTTGAAAAATATCGTTTTATTTCAATAAATTACAACTTATTTAATACACACATGATATTTTAATTTATGCAGAAATCGTCAATTCTCTATCGATTATTATATTATACCCAATATATAGCAGTGATTTCGAAAGTAAAAAAAAAATGACGTGAATGGCATCGGCTAGAATTGAAACAAAACCATATACATCTTGAGCCTTATTTCTTGGCATCTGAGCCACGCATATACGCATGAAAATATTTTTTAAAAGATAAAGTTGTTTAACCTGTGAATGAAGATTTGTGCATGCAAATAAGTTTAGTCGACTACTCCTACCAAAGTCAACTGTTTTGTTTTCAATTTTGACCCTTAGCAGCAATTTTTATTGGCTAGAAATCAAATTGAAAGTGAGCCACAAATCCACTAGCCTATATATTAAAGTATTACTCTGTAGACCAAATATTCTGAAATGAGTTTGGTGAGACTTTTCGCACACACTGACAATGTCA
>NC_136514.1:47735922-47755922 GCF_053919585.1 Euprymna scolopes | reverse complement strand
ATATATGCATATATATATGCATATATATATACATATACACACATATATATATATATATGTGTGTGTGTGTGTGTGTGTGTTAATCGTGACACCCTGCACTGAAGAATCCCGAAAGGATGAAACACTAGTGTCTGTAGGTATTTAATTATTATAGTAAAAAAAATAATTACATATATACAGGCGGCAAAAAGAAAGTCCGCACTTGAAATTTTTTTAAAGACTGCAAATTTAAGCTAAATTTAATGTAACTGTTTAAACAAACTATACCTCATTTTATTCGCCTTTTATTCTTCTATAATCTTACCTGTTCATATTTGACTTTTAATTGAAATATTCTAGTGTTCACGTCAATTTTAATAAATAACTCCAAACTGAGGAGGCAAAAAGAAAGTCCGCACAATGGAAAATTGTTATTTAAATGTAACTTTAGGACATTAATGCAACACAAATACAACAGGAACATAATGAAATTGCTAATATTTAGTAGCATAGTCCTTCTGCAATTTGACAGCCTGCAATCTTTTGGGAATTCCTTGAATTAGACTGCAGCAATACTCCGGGGAAAGGGCATCCCACTCTTCTTTAATTTTTGTCCAAAGTTCTTCCAAATTTGAAAGTTTATCATTGCGTAGCTGTTGCTTGATGTAATGCCATACGTGCAGAATAATCTCAACACGGAATATCATGCTATTCAAGGAGCCTCTTGACATTGCCAGCTGTGTGAATGGGAGCATTATCCTACATGAAAATAGGATTATCATCCAAATTCTGACCAAAGTAGGGTGGAAAATGCTCAGTCAACATATTAATGTACTTGGTCGAATTAATTCGACCTTACAAGCGAACCATAGGCCCTGGCCCATTGGTACTAATAATGCCCCACACCAAAACTGAACCTCCATCACCTTGCAGCGTTAAAACTGAGAAGCTAGAATTAAATATTTCGTCTTTCCTCCGACGGACGTACTGTCTATTATCACTGCATAGCCTATTCAACTTGCTTTCGTCGCTAAAAAGCACTTTTGACCATAATGAAGAGTCATGATCTTCATTGCACCTGACGAAGTCCAGACGGCGCTTATATCATTGGCTTGCGTCTTGCAACATATGCTCGCAAATTAAATTCCTTTAATATGTTCTTGACAGTAGAAAGAGAGCACTTTTTACCAAGATTGCACTATTCTTGGATTTGGGGAACAAATTCAAATCTGTTTCTTAGGCTGCGGATCTTGATAGTATTGTCCTGTTAGAAAGAAACTCTAGTACGACCAGATTTAGGAGCATCACAAACACTGTCGGTGTTTTGGTGCTTTTGTGCAGCCTTTCGTACCGTTTTCTCATCATATTTCAATCTGCGGCCGATTTCACGATTGGATAAACCAGAAAGGTTGGGATTAATGAGCTCCTGACGATCACAAAGAGAAAGTCGTTGGATATGGACTAAATATTACGTTGTATAACCTGGAACAACAACAATTACCATTAGAAATGCTTTGTTGCCTGTTATGGATATTTTAAACTGATTGAGAGGCGATAATTTAAGTTGGTTTTAAGCGAAGTTGTATCTGCGGACTTTCTTTTGCCTCATACATTTGAAGTTATTTTTTAAATCGACGTGAACACTAGAATATTTCAATTAAAAGTCAAATCTGCACAGGTAAAATTATAGAGAAATAAAAGGGGAATCAAATGAGGTATATTTTTTTAAACAGTTACATTAAGTTTGCAGCTTTTGAAGAAATTACAATCGCAGACTTTCTTTTTTCCGGTACTGTATATATATATATATATATATATATATATATATATATATATATATATATATTACAATAAGCTTACCGAGGTAATCAAAATAATAAACTTAAAATATATTGTAAATATTAAAGAGTAAATATTTACAAGTAAAGTAATCTCAACCAGATGTAAAAGCTCAATAAAACCGAAAAGGAAATAGAGCTTATAATATGAGCAAGTGATTAATAAAACATGTTAAAAAACATATTGAAAAAGAGTTTAAAACATAGTTAATTTTAAAAAGGAGAAACAAGATAATTGGATAGTCCTTAATCCGCGGAGTTTCGAAGAAATACTCTCCTTCTCATCAGAGGGCAGGAATTAGCAAAATGCGGGATCGGATTTTGCATGTAAAAGTATTTAATGAAACCAAAAGTAAGTCATAGATCTTACTTGGTTAAAAAAAAGGGTGAGGTAAGGGGAATAGGAGGTAAAAGAAAAAAATGATAAAAAGATTTCACATGAATGGATAGTCCGGTGAAGGGTAAAAAATCCAAGAATGGTAAAATCCAAACACGGTCGAATTAAAAACTTCCAATCCAACAGGTAAGTTCCAAAGGAATTGCATAACGGGAAGATGGTCCAAAATGATCCAAAAGGCAGAATTCCTTGGAAAAAAAAAACACAAACGGAATGAGTTCAAAATCATTAAAAGAAAAGTTCAAATGTGCACAGAAAAAACACTGAAGAGAATATTTATTTATTTATTTTTTTATTTTTTTAGTGTTTTATTTTTTTATTTAATTATTCACTTTTTTTACTCTTCTTAATATAATAGACGCTCCATTTCATAAACTTAGCCATTTACCTGTTTCACTGACTCGTGTTTCTTAATTTAATTCAGGAACTTTCACGTGCGTATTTAAGTTGACCTAATTATTAACGCTAACTTTCGAACTTTCTGTCTGGGTCATTTTGACCTTGCTTTTTCAAATTTAAACTTTCACCGTTTTTCTGTTTTTTTTGTGTTTTTTTTTTTTTTGTAAACCTTAATTTACTTAATTCTTCCGGCATTGGCAGACGTGTTTTAAATATATTGATATAAATATGTATATATATAAATACATATATAAATAGAAATGTATATACATATAGAAATATATGTTTAAGTATATATATATAAATATATGTATATAAATATATATATAAATATATATATATGTATATATATAAATTTATATATGTATAAATATGTATATATAAATATATATAGATACATATGTGTATATATTAATATATATGTATGTATATATATATATAAATATATGTGCATATATATATAAATCTATATCTGTATATATTTATATACATATATATATATAAATCTATATACATGCATATATATATTAATATTTATATATGTATATATATATAAATATTTATATATAAATATATATATTAATATATATATGTATATATAAATATATTTATATAAATATATATATATTAATATATATATGTATATATATAAATATATTTATATAAATAAATATAAATAAATATATACGTATATATAAATATATATATATAAATATATGTATATAAATATATATAAATAAATATATACGTATATATAAATATATATATAAATATATGTATATAAATATATATAAATAAATATATACGTATATATATATAAATATATGTAAATAAATATATATAAATATATATATAACTATATATATAAATATATATATATATAAATATATATATTTATATATATATAATATATATATATACAAATATATATAAATATATATATGAATATATATACATATAAATATATATATAAATATATATATATTAATATATATATACAAATATATATATAAATATATATGTTTATACATATAAATATATATGTAAATATATATAAATATATATGTAAATATATAACATAAATATATATATGTATATAAATATATATACATATATAAATATATGAATATATATATAAATATATATATACATAAATATATATATATAAAAATATATAAATATATAATATATAAATGTATATATGAATATATATATAAATATATATATAAATATATATATAAATATATAATATATAAATGTTATATATAAATCTATATATATTAATATATACATATAAATCTATATATATTAATATATATATATATATATATAAGTATATATATATAAGTATATATATATAAATATATATATATTAATATATATATATGTTAATATATATATATAAATATATATATAAATATATCTGTATATATATAAACATATATATATATAATATATATAATGATATATATATATATATATAGATATATTTAAATATATTTATAGAATGGTATGCATATATAATTATGTATGTATATATATATATATATATATATATATATATATAGACATGTATATAATTATGTATGTTTTTATTTATTTATTTAATCTTTATATCATGCATGTATGTAGATTACTGCTTAAATAAATAAATAAATAAAAATATTATTAGTTTACGTCCAAAATAGAAAATGGGCAATTTCTAAAAAAAAAAACCAACTATCCGATCTTCAGGGTGAAGACGCTAACCTGAATATCGTTTAAAAAAAATCAACAACAAAAGTACATAAATATATAAACGATAAAAACTAAACAGTAAATTGTCTATGGCATCATAGCGTAATGGATAAGACGCTGGACTGAAATACATAAGGTCTAGGGTTCGAGTCTTAATAAACGTCAAGCTACGCTGAAGATGGGTAGGGCCCTTAAACACGCATGTAGGTAGATTACTGTTTTAAAAATAAATAAATAAATGAATAAAAATATTATTTATTTACATCAAAAATAAAAAATGGGCAATTTCTATAAAACAAAAACAAAAAAAAACATCCAATCTTCAGGGTGAAGATGCTAACCTCAATATCGTTTAAAAAAAAAAACCACAACAAAAAAGTATATATATATATATATATATATATATATATATATATATATATATATATAAATAAATTATTTTTACCATAATAATTAAATACCTACAGACACTAGTGTTTCAGCCTTTTGGGAATCTTACGTGCAAGCTGTCACGGTTTACACCAGTCTACAGATTCGAACTCGGCAACAGAAGCCATCTCTGGCTCGATTAGCAAGACCGTATCTATTCGGCCACCATTAACTGCGTGAAATAACGTTTAATTTAAACATTTATTTTTTTAAATGTTCTGTACGTCACTCAGACAGTGATCTAATCGTTATACGATGATCTATGCATAGGAGCTAAATTAACCGACTTAATTCAACTGAAAGTGCTCAAAGATAAGAAACGACTTTCTTAAAGTGACTGTCATAATTATTTTTTTACTATAATAATTAAATACCTACAGACACTAATGTTTCATCCTTTCGGATATCTTCATTGCAGGGTGTCAAGATTAACACCAGTCCACAGATTCGAACTCGGCAACACGAGCCATGTCTGGCTGGATTAGCAAAGACCGTATCCGTTCGGCTACCATTAACCGCGTGAAATAACGTTGAATTTAAACATTTGAATTTTAAATGTTCTTTACGTCAGTCAATGATCTAATCGTTATACGATGATCTATATATATATATATATATATATATATATATATATATATATATATATATATATATATATATATATACTCTTTATTTGATTTTACATAAGCATTAATATTTTGCTACACATTCATGATCATGTTTCGGTAGACTAGTTACTTGTAACTAAAGACCCCTTCAGGAGAGACAGCTTATGCGATGGCAAAGTTGAGAGAGAGAGAGAGAGAGAGAGAGAGAGAGAGAGATGGGAAGTTCTTTCAAAGAAACTTTGTTCGTGGAAATTCTGTTTGATTTTAGGAATATGCAATAAGAAACGTTCGTTTTCATTGCAATATTAGTAAAAAAAAGAAAATATTAGAAAATATCGACTGTGCAGAAAAACACTGGCAAAGCAACGCCTCTTCGGCGAGAAAAGCACTGCAGGGAACTGAAGGGATTATCTTCCACTAGATGTCAAATCGATTTTGTACTCTGTCTGTCTGTCTGTCTGTCTCTCTCTCTCTCTCTTTCTCTCTCTCTCTCTCTCTCTCAAGTCAGAAAAGGTGGTGTTTGAGCCACACCTTCTCAGATGTGAAAGCAGTCTACTACCTTGCGCTTCATTCGACTCTTCAACATGTACTTTATGGAGAAGTAGAATTATCCAACCATTCAGCTAGACCCTCGAGGTTTTCATTATAAACGACAATAAAGGTGCATATCTATTCATTTCATGCTTGTTTAAAGTAGTAAACTCCAGTTTAGGAACTGTTTTTTTACAATCTGATTGGCTCGATTATTTCAACTGGAGTGGAGATTGCCTCCATTTTTACCTATCGGGTCATTGTGACATTTCGGCTTGATACTTAAGACGCATTTACCTGTTTTGAAATCGTGGTAAGCTTAAGTTAATTGTTAAGAAAAATATCTTTCGATATTGATCTATCGATCTATATTGAGGGAATTGTTTCCACTGAATCTTAAATGATTGATGAGTGAAATCTAATTTAACAGTCAATTCTCAGTGGAGGTCAATGAAACGCCAAAGGAAATGAATATTGGATTCTTTCAAAGATATATATTTTCAAAAGCGCGCGACAAGTATGGTTCGCGTCACAGTTTTTATGTTCGACTCGACTTAATGGCTTCTAAAAATGAATAATTCAAGAACGTCTTTGATGAACAATCGATAATAAAACCGGTTCTCGGTCGCAGATACTTTTGAATTTGTCTGGGGAATTATATTTTTGAAGTCGGATGAGTCATCGTGTAAATATTTTAGTGACTAAGTAGAAAAAATAAATTCTTCAGCATCTCTGCTTCTGACGAACGTCCATGACGGGGGTGACTTTTATAGAGTATCACCCACGCCAATATCTGCAACAGAGACATGAAATATTCAAGGTAATTAATGCATAAGTTCAGTAATCATAACAACACAATTTGCAATCCTCTCGATCATAACCAAAAAATGTTGCTTTTTTCCTTCAAATGCACAAGGTCTCCTTTTTTATTCCGCTCGAATAGATCAGACGGGATTGCAAATTACATTGTTAGGATGACTGAACTTATGCATTAATTACTCTAAAAAGTTTTATTTATTATTAAAAGAACGGACTGAAAAATATTATATAAAAATTGTTTGTTTTTCAGTAAAAAAAATAAATAAATAAAATGAAATATTCGACTTTTTCCGATAGAAATAAAAGTTCAAAAACGAGTTCACTTACTATGTTTTATTAGATTAAAATTATCCCAATGTGCAATTATAATAATTATCCAAATAGAGAATTGTTCTTTCTCTTTACAAGAACATACATGGATGTTCGGTAAAGCAGCCATATTTTTTTATGCCTGTTAACGTGACGACGTGGTTGAACACCGGAAACTTTCTATAACCTACAAGTTAATCAGGAAATGAATTCACGTTGTCATGTTCACTGGCCTACTCTCTCGGTAGCCGTGGTATCACTCGCGTCAATATTTGCAACAGAGACGTGAAATACTCAGGCCAATTAATACATAAGTTCAATCATCATAACAATACAATTTGCTATCCCCTCGATCATAACCAAAAAAAAAAAATGTTGCTTTTTTTTCTTCAAATGCACGAGAATCATTCCAAAATTTATGGCCTTTTTTTATTTCGCTCAAATAGATCAGAAGGGATAGCTATTACATTGTTATGATAACTGAACTCATGCATTAATTACCCTGCATGTTTCATGCCTCTGTTGCAGATATTGACAAATGTGATACTCCATGAAAGCCACCGCGTCATGGACGTTCGTCAGAAGCAGAGATGCTAAATAATTTTTTTTTCTACATAGTAATCTCTATTCTCAATGCATTTTTACCAGCCTCTTTTGAGGCCTCGATCGCAAAAGGAATAAAAAATAAGGGAACATCTCTCGTATATATATATATATATATATATATATATATATATATATATATATATATATATATATATATATATATATATATATATATATAAGGAAAAGTTAAGGGGAAAAATAGGAAAGAGGTCTTTAGGCAATTGCATTCAGAGCTAAATACTTCTCATCAGAAGTTAAAAAGAGCCAGAATTATACAAGTACAAATATAGAACAAACTGACTTAATGACATTTAGAAATGAAATGAGAATGAAGGAATAGGATAAAATGGTAAAAAGTAATTCAAATTAGGTACAACATATGAGGGTAAATAGGAGGAGTAAGTTCACTGACAGTCTTAACAAGGTCGCTGGAAACGCGACTATGGATCTCATTAGAAAGACCGAATGCAGAGAGGACTGGAGAGCCATGATCATAGATGTCTACAATAACAGACGTGATAACTGAAGAAGAATATCTGGAAATCTAGAAGAATAATAATAATATCTGGAAATCTAGAAGAAGAAGAAGAAGAAGAAGAAGAAGAAGAAGAAGAATATCTGGAAATCTAGAAAAAGAAGAAGAATGTTTGGAAATCTAGAAAAAGAAGAATGTCTGGAAATCTAGAAGAAGAAGAATATCTGGAAATCTAGAAGAAGAAGAAGATCTTGAAATCTAGAAGGAGATCTGGAAATCTAGAAGGAGAAGATGAAGAAGTGGAAGAAGAATACCTGGAAATTTAGAAGTATATCTAGAAATCCTGAAGAAGAAGAAGAGGAGGAGGAAGAAAACATATATACATGCAAAACTTAGTTTCCTCAGTTTTCCTCTCGACTTTGTAAATTCTTGCTTTTCTCTTTACCTCCAGATACACATCCTTTTTCACTAAACCTTTTATCCACTTACTCCTATGTTTCTTATGGGCGGAAGGAAGACAAACGAAGAAGTCATGTATAAGGCAGAGTACAGTAAATCACTACTCAACGTTGTCCATGCTAGACAGAGTTATTCGGCCATTAAATGGACGTCTTGGACGAAAGCTTGATGTTAGGAAAAATCGCCGGGAAAATAGCAGAGAAAGACAACGAACAAAGTTCACTGATATTCTCAACAGTGTCATTGGAAACATGACTGTAGATTTCATCAGAGAGACCAAATGCAGAGGGGACTGAAGAGCCATGATCATAGATGTCAGCAATAGCAGACCTGATACCTGAAGAAGAAGAATGTTTATTAATGATTATTATTGAAATTACATTTACATAAAGCTTGACATCGTATGTGATTTCAATTTTCTACATATCGGATTCTTTGATATATGCGAACTCGCGGAAAGACTATCAAATGTTTTGAAAAAGAACAGAAATAAATGAAAATAGAGGAAACAGATTTTTTTTCCAAAAGATTGCCCTTTTAACAAACTACAGTCGGTCAAGAGTTCAAGGCGAAAACATTAGTCATTAGACTTTTCAAAATACAGTGTAACCCGGATATAAGAAACTTCTACGCAGGCCCATAGACTCTCTTATATCTGAGTTACATTTATACCGTAGGTTTTTTATATCCGGGTTATACGGTACATTAACACGAGCTCTAATCTGGGACCAGAGAAAATCTCTCTTATATCTATTTTCTTTTATTCGAGTCTCTTATATCCGAATTACACTGTAAATGATTCAGGTTTAAACGTTTTGTCGATATAAAGCATTCTATCCTACTTTGACAGAGTTCAAAACCGACTTCGTAGCCTAATATGGAATGTCCTTTTCTATTCCCTGCAACCTCTTTCCCACGAAAGAGATTTTTCGAACCTGCCCCTACTCTATCGTTATTTTCATGGCAAGTGCGCGTTTGAGCTTAAATCTATGGTGCCCCCTTGCCAAACTTTCACGAAAAACACTCGTCTATCTTAAACCGCTATCAATAATTCCCCCACTCTTTATCCGAGCCTAAATCTAAACGTAGATTCCACGAACAAAGCTTCCTTCTTAAAACTGTCCGTCTGTAGAACTCTGTTCCGTTTACCTGCTTTCCAGTTGACTACAATATGGTCGTCTTCAAGTCCAATGAAAACAAGTTCTTGATGAGCCGTTCCCTTTTAATAATCCAATTTATCCAAATTTCCACTAGTCCCATCCGCTCATCAGTCTTATCCTCGAGTGGCATCCGGGCCTTGATAAGAGGTGATAAGATACAGTCATCTTCAAGTTCAACGTAAACAAGTTCTTGATGAGCCGTCTCTTTAAGTGAGACAATTTTAAAAAATTTCCACGACTAACGATTACCACAATATTGTCCCATTGACTACCGTAAACTCATTAACCCTTATCCTCGAGCCGCCCCCGGACCTTGATAAAAAAAATTAGTTTGTTTTTCGTTTTTATGTAATAACGGAATGGGATATATGAAATTTTCAAATACATTTGAGGATCAGATCAAATATAGAATAATGATCGATTATTATCAAATATTACTTAAGCTAAATTTTCAATGAAACCTTAATTTGTTTTGAGTTTTTGTTCTCAATGATTTGCCATTATTCTATATTGGATTTGATCTTGAAATTTATTGAAACTTATTGAATAGAAAGAAAAAAAGAAGCGAATGTATTCAATGTAAAACCTACAAAATTATGTTCCGTCGAAAAGAATACAAACGCGGAAATTTTAGAGTAAACTTTTATTTTTAAAAGAAACCTCAGATTTTGCTAATTTGCAAAGGATGCTTTGGCGAATTCGATAGCATTCAACACTGATTGTAAACATTCTTTAAAAAATATAGTTACTTTTCGTGAATTTAGTTTTAAATACATTGAGATTTTTTTGTAAGTCAGAAATTCAATTATAAATAGACAAGGTGAATTAAAAATACATATATACTTAATGGAAATCTCTGCAGAGAAGATATGAGGGCAGTTGAGGTACCCAGCGCTGCCGCAGCCGAGATTGAACTCACTACACGAGTTTGTAGTGTAATTCAAATCTTGTCGGTAGCTGAATACTTGATGCTTCGCCTGGGCTATCAAGAATATTTTTATCATGATGTCATCACTAGATGGGTTGCTTACCACGGCTTAAGAGAGTACCATCTACCCCCAAGAGTAGAATAAGCCACGCCAGTTTCTCAACCTGGTATTTTACCTCGCGGTACATACAGCGCCTAGTCTTCCCAAATGGTCACCCATCTGGTAGTGGCCAGGCTCAACGTTGCTTAATTTCGGTGATCTGGCGAGAACCGGTGTGTCAACGTGATTGTGTCGTATAAATTTGGTGTAAAGAGCTAAAAATACCACTTCAATGTTAAAAACTAGCAAAGATACGTGTTAGGTGGATGGATTCGGGCTTAGAAAACAGCAATTCTTCCTCTTTTGTCAGAAACATCGCTCATTGAATGTAAGAACTAAAGGACAAAATAAGATAAGCGAGAGTTACAAGGCTGCTGAAAATAAATCCAAGTTCCACTTTATTAGAAAACTAGCGGGTATGCCTGGCGTTGCCCGGGGGTTTGGAGGTGTGTGCTGAACCGAAAAAAAACGTGTTAGCAGGCAGGCAGGAAGGCAGGCTCGAACCCGTGACGCAAAGGCGAAAAAAAGTGAAAGAAAACCTTCCATCTTACCGCTACGCTATGACGCGAGAGGAAGTGAAAAGCGTTCAAATTTCGTGATGAAAATAAAAAAAGTTGACTTGAAGTGAATGAGTTCATGCAGGAGCAGAAATGAATGTCTGGCTGAGTGTTAAGCATCACGCACTGAACTCTGGCTGTAGGTCAGTTTCTGTCGTATCTCTTTCTCCGCGATGTTGGGGACAACCAGCTCCCCCTAAAAGGGGGAGCTCTGGCGGTGTCCAAATGAATAGCAATGATATGAAGTGTTTCCCCTCCCACATTGATCAAAGCTAATTGCCTTTCTGGACGTCCCTGGCAGGAAAGCCAGGCGCTGCTGTTTGCTTCGATCAGTATAAAAATACGAAAAACACAAACAAGCATTGGAAAGAACGGCACATAGAGGGATTTTTTAAAAGTCGATCAAAATAAAGATAGACACGACGTCCGTTCGCAAATCGAAGATATTATCATCTAGAAAGTATAAGGAAAGTTCTCCATGATAGCAACGTTGTCGAGAAGACCGGCTAAAAAAGCCTTTCGTGGACATACAAACACGCGCGCACCCATTTTGTTTTTTATATAATAGACTAGCATGGGTGCCCGGTGTTACCCGAGTGTTTGGATGGGTATGTTGAGCACAAAAAATACAACAACAAAAAAAAAACGCTAATTTTTTTTTAATTTGACCTCTATTATAACCCTTAACATTTATTGTTTTGGGCTCACATCAAGTTATTAAGTTAGATCCATGTCCAAGTAACCTACATCTAAAATTTCAAGTGTTTAGATTCAAAATTGGCGAAGGAGTTTGGTAGAGTTCTCAAAAGGCAAATCGTTGAACTTTTACCCTTTAACAGCCAAATTTCTGTCCGAAAACCGATCACAAAGATTTTCCCAAATCTCAGTACTCTGTATATCAAATTTCGAGTCTGTAGACTAAAAATTGACAGAGTTATTGCGTAGGGAAATGTACATAGACAGACACACAGACAGACACACAGACATGTTCACTTTTATAGATAGATAAATATATACTAGCAGTTCCGCCCGGCTTTGCTCGGGTCCTATGTACTGGTCATAAGGTTATGTGCATATGTATATATTCAAAAGTGTGAATATGTAAAGTAATGCCTTTCTGTATAATAGTCTTCCTTAACTACCATAGAGAAAAGACAGACAGACATTTTCACTTTTACAGATATAGATAGATAGATAGATTGGATGCAATATATAGTAATGATTTAAAAAGTATATAAAAAAAGACGCATGCGCCACCACCGAGAGTCGAAACGAAAACGTTCAGCTCACGATTTATTTTGCCTCTGCCGTCAATGATTGGGCTATGATAACATGTTTACTGCAAGGCTAAAAATTAAAACATGAACCAATAACAACTACGTTATGCATTCGTAATGCCGGCGTTCGACCTTCGCCTAGCATTTAATTTTTACACTTTTGCACCGATTTTTCCGGGCTAAAACCCAAATTCAGCAAGAAAGAAATAATATCCTTTTGCAAAAACTTAATGCATTTAATTTTCAAATGGCACCACTTCCATCTTACTGCCATTCATAGTTAAGCAGATATAAGGACTTGAAATGTGTCCAAGACATTTTGGAAAATTTTGTAGAAGGTAAGAGTTAATCTATTTTGTATGACATACAGTTTTTTATTTATTTTGTATAGTATTTTATAGCTCGTGAATACAAATTTAATTTTCTTTTGCCTTTTTCATATTTTTTCAGGCGTTTGGTACATGGAGCGAACATGTTCCGACGACTTGACCATCTTCATCAACCTCATCGACCGTGTGTGTCGGACGGAAAGGAACGGCAACGGATACCTGTGCATGTGTGGCAAACGGCTGTGCAACTCGGCTAATCACCCGGCAATCTCGTCTGTCATACTCCAGGCTACGCTAGTGTCACTCCTTACTGTCGTTTGCTTATTACGGGTATATAACTAAATCGGAAGGAAATCGCTAAAAGAAAAAAAAACAAAAAAATTTATTTTTTCAATTAGCGAAATGTGAAAAAAAAAATATTTTGTCATAAATATTTTTGAAGTTAAAATATATCACAACTTCTTTCCCCTCAAAAATGATACACGATTTGCACCTGATAATATACCTGGCAGTCTTTTTGCGAGTGTTCAAACTAGACCGGAAGTCTCTAATTGATAGATAAAACGAGTTAGCACAAAATGAACGACAGGACGTTTTCTTTTTGTAAGTTGCAAAATTATTGCAATTTCATTAAACGAAATGTAATTGCCGGATATCATTTTTACGAGTGCTCAAACTAAACCGGAAGTCTCTTATTGTCAGACAAAACCAATTAGCACAAAAAGGACGAAAAAGCGTTTCCTTTTTGTAAGTTGCAAAGTTATTGCAATTTTACTGAAAGAGATGAAATTGCTGGAAATTATTTATTTTATTCGGGTGCTAAAATCAGACATCAACTCGTCTAAAAATAGCAATGTATGGATGACACAAAAACATTTAAAGTGCAATAATTATTGCAAATATTTTCTAAAACAAAATATTTTAGAGTGAATACTGATAGTCGTTTTACGCATGCTGCACTAGACCTTAAGTCTTATATATCTGAACAAAAATATGGACGACCACACCATATTTCTTCCAGTTGGAAAATTATCAAAACTCTTTTCTCAAAAATGGTATTTTTAGATGAGAATTTCTGGCAGTTTTATTTTACAGGTGCTCGACTGGACGTCAAGTCTCATATTTATATAAAAATAGAAATATATGAACTGCAGAATAACTTCCTTTCTCGAGAAAAGAAGTTATTCTGCAGTTATAAAGGAGAATATTATCGATGACATTTAAATATTAATTTAAATATTATAGACTCCTTTATAATATAAAATAAAATAAAATGCAACAGTCAAGAACAACACCAACAAATAGCAATCAACTCGAACACAGCATTTATATATATATATATATATATATATATATATATATATATATATATATATATGTATGTATATATATATATATACATATATATATTAAAAAATAGTTTTATCTAACCAAGTAGATTTTTTTTATTCGTGGTGTGGAGTATTAACTCTTTTTTGACTGGTAATCCGTTATTTTGTTATTTTGAAATAGAAAAAAAATCGGAATGTTTGCCCAACAATGGACATTTTCACATGGAATTCTAGCAGTCTGTTATTGAGTACTCATACTAAACCGGAAATTCGTTTTATCAGTAAAAAGAAAAACGAAGTTGTTTTTAACTTTTCACAATCTTTGCAACATTTTTTGTCCATAATTTTATTCCTTGCAGACTTTTGATGAGTGCTAAAAGAACCGACGTTTCCCATCATGAAGAACGTTATTGCAACTGATGACAAAATATTTTTTAAGGTTGAACCAGTTCAGTATTTTTTTTTTTCTTAAAAAAAAAAAAAATGGTATGGATTTTTAAACATCTTTTACACGTGCTCAAATTAATCCGGAATCTCATCTTCAGAGATGATGCATGTTAAAGTTGCAAAAACTTGAAAAGATTAATTTTTTTCTGGCAGTTTTTATGGAATTTTTTGGATCAGTAAAATTTTTTGTTCTCAATTTTGAAATATATATTTGAGATGACAAAATAAATTTGCATTTTCACTTTTTCTTTTCAAGAAATAGAACATGAATATAATTAACTGCTAACCAAGATTATCTTATTAACAAACCAACTAACAGATTATTTTCTAACGAAAATTTTACCATTTTTGCCATTATAAAATATACAAACAATCTCACCACCGTGTATTATAAAGAAGCTTTTGTAGTTTGGACATATTTAACTTCAAACTTGGACAAAATATTTTTGAAAAGTCCAGATGACGGAATCAGATTCAAAATTCACCCATTAAATTGTGCAGAAATTTGATATCAGTTTTTATAGGTCCTTTTTAAAAAGTGAGAATAATATCCCCATTAAAGGAGTGAATATAAAATCTATTTAAAAAGCGAGAATAAAAATCTCTATTTAAAAAGTGGAAATAATTTCCTTATTTCAAGATTAAAATTGGAAATAATATCCTTATTTGATAACTGGAAATAGTATCCCTATTTAAAAAGTGAACATAAAATCTCTATTTTAAAAGTGAAATCTCTATTTAAAAAAAAAAATTAGAACAAAATCACCCTTTAAAAAGTGGAAATAAAATATTTATTTAAAAAGTAGGAATAAAATCCCTACTTAAAAAAAAAAAATTGGGATAAAATCGTCATTAAAATGAGAATAAAAAGGTGTAATTATTAAATTTGGAGTAAAACAATTATTTAAATTTTATATCCAAATCTCCCATTGGATGATGACAAAACAGAGATGCATATTGTATGTGTGTTCTTAGTGGATGTCGGTTCAAATCCAGGTGTATCCCCAGCTCGAGGTTTTAATGATGTATAAGCTTCGTAGCCAACTCCCCAAATACAACTTGTTTTCTTGGCAATTTTCTCCAGAAAAAAAAAACAGGGATTTAAAAGCTAAGCTTGGGTTGTGAAATAGAGTAACGGAGGCGAATGTAGTCACTATAGCATCTACTGGCATTAATAAATGAGGACCTATGTGAGTACGCGAACAAAAATAATAATCATTTTGGAATCGAATAGATAGAATTCTTGACAGTCTGTTCTATGAGTTGACTGGAAACCAAGTCTGGCTTAAAAGCATGCATGCATAGAGATTAAAACAGTAGAAACTCATTTTATAGTTTAAAAATTCTTACACTAATTAAAAAAACATTTGAAAAGTCTTTTTATAGATTTGCATAAACTAATACATAAATTAGTTTAAAATTGTTAAAGACGAGGTTAAGAATACTCCTCTTTTAACTTGCAATAGTCTTTCAACATGTTTAAAGAATTTCTAAAATGGTACACGATTTTCTCCAATGGAGATGGGTGGACATCATCAGACTCACCGCGGGGACTGCTTAATTTATAATGTACGGGGAATCCAGTTCTCCTAAGGAGGCACTTTGAATCGGGACAGAAAAAAAAATGTCGCAGTTTATTTATACTTATTTATAAACAAGAGAGTCCGTATTCAAGGGAGATAATCTCCAATCTCTAACAAGGAAAATAAATTATAATATTATATATATTATATCTTATTACCGTTTTAACAAATTCCAACATTATATTCGTTCGATTCCTTCTTCTGTAGCCAGAATAGCTACTGTACTTTGTTCACAGCTCAAGTACCGGACAATATACTGACAGTCATCTTTCTATCCATTAAATCATTTTTCTTCAAACGACCGATAGCTATCACGCCAAATTAAGAATGAGGTTTTGTACAAGAGGTTATGGAATACTGAAACAGCTTACCGTAATTTCGTATTAACATAGATACCTGTTTATACTTGGCTATAAATAAGAGATTTCCTATCCAAGGGAAATAATCTACAGCAGAGTAACTGATAATATTACATCAAATTATCATTTTAAAAAATTCCATATTTATACTCACTGGATTTTAATATATATATATATATATATATATATATATATATATATATATATATATATATTTATATATATGTACTTTCTTTGATATATATTATAGAACGATAGCCTAGTGTCGTCCTAGTAGGATAGAAGCCATTCTCCTATACAGTTTAAATAGAAACCTGAGCCCAGTAGAAGTTTAAAGGCGTTTTCTTACGATACCAAACTGAACCGTACTAAATTCGTTTCTAATTTAGTAATAAAAATTTATACTAAAACACAGATATATTCATGGAAGATCTAGATTATTACAAGTTTGACTGAAACATATCTGCAAATGTGCAACCAAATATGATAGCATGAAGATTGTTATAATTTATATGTACATATATATATATATATATACACACATATATAAACACACATATAAGCTTTATATATATATGTGTATATATATGTATATATATAAACACACATATATTTACACACACGCAGATACATACAAACATATATATATATATATATATATATATATATATATATATGAGATAGAAATAGGGAGAGTATTTATTTAAAGCTATGTAACATTTTTCAGAAACGTGTCATTGTTCCAATTACATGTCTTCTTTGAACTGTATTCTTCGATTTTTCTTTCATTTTAATTTCGTGGGTCGCGTAGTATTTAAATTGGTATTAAACATTCTTTTAAACGGGTTAAGATCAATACAAGTGAAAGCCTGGTATGTTTCTGATATACATGTAACATATATATTTTTAAACAATCTGTATTTTCGATCTACATCTGCGATCATATGTGTGTGTGTGTGTGTGTTAAACAAACTTTGTTACCTATTGTCTAGAAACATTGATTGACTATTTTACATATAAAAAAATTGTTTGCTATATACGTAGTAGTCAATCAATTTGATTTTAATCTTGTTTTAATCTTATATTCATTGATGCAGAAGCAGAATATTATAAGCGGGAATATTACAAACGTTCATTTTTTATATGCAAATTGCAAATAGTATATATATATATATATATATATATATGTATGTATATGTATGTATATGTATGTATGTATATGTATGTATGTATATGTATGTATATATATCAATATATATGTATGTATATGTATATATATCTATATATATGTATATATATGTATATGTATGCATATCTATATATATGTATATATATGTATATGTATGCATATCTATATATATGTATAAATATGTATATATATGCATATATATATGCATATATATGTATATATATGTATATATATGTATATATATGTATATGCATGTATATATATGTATATGCATATATGTATATATATGTATATATATGTATACGCATATATGTATATATATGTATATGCATATATGTATATATGTATATGCATATATGTATATGCATATATGTATATATATATGCATATATATGTATGCATATATATACATATATGTATATATGCACATATGTATATGCATATATGTATATATATCTATATGCATATATGTATATGTATATGTATGTATATATGTATATGTATGAATATATATGTGTATATATTTATATATATGTATGTATATATATATGCATACATGTATGTATATATATGTATATATGTACATATATATATGGATATATATGTGTATATATATATATGGATATATATGTATACATTTTCGCCGTGACTCATTATAACAATAAGAACTCATTAATATTAAAAGCAAACTAAAAGAATATAAGCATGGTTACATAATCCGAAAGAAATGCAAGTGTAGTTGCAATTGTGTTAACGACATCTTTCATATTATATATACACCTATATGACTTCATATATATATATATATATATATATATATATATATATATATATATATATATATATATATATATATATATATATATTATATTTAAGTATATTATATATACGCGTGTGTGTGTTAATAATAATAATATCATTGGTGTGAATTCACCCCCCAAGATCCCCAATATTTATTCGTCTTGGAGAAATTATTGAACTCATTTTCAGTAGATACGATATAGTGATGACATTTTCTAGATTCCTTAGTCGTTGCGTACCAAACTTATGTGAATTACGTGTTTTGCAAAATAAATAATCTGTGTATATACGTGCATTAACATATACGTGTGTATGCACTTGTGTGTGTATATATATATATATATATATATATATATATATATATATGAATTCCAAGAAAAATCGTATTTCTGTAGTTTCCTAGACGTCAAACCAATAAAACTCCGGCGCTTTTAAAAAGTGCGCAACAACAAGTAGACTAGTATTATAGTATAAATTCCATTTCATCTTTTAGTTTATCACAGGACATTGCATGTCGATGTTGCGTGAAAAAAGAAATCGCATGTTAAATATGTATTCGCATATGTAGCCAATAATTTTTGTATAAATAAAGGAATTTGCACTTCTAGATTCATCACATATACATATATCTATACACACATACATATGCTTATACATACGTACGTGTGTAGTTGTAAATATATATATGGATACACACTCATTATATATATATATATATATATATATATATATACATACATTCACACACACACACACACACACACACATATATATAGTTAAACATATATAAATTATATATTTAAATATGTATAATTATATATTTAAATATATATATATATATATAAATATATATATATATATATATATATATATATATATATATATATATATATATATATATGAAGCAGTAGTAGTTTAAAGGTATTTTCTTACGATACCAAACTGAACCGTACTAAATTCGTTTCTAATTTAGTAATAAAAAGTCATACGAAAAACAGATATATTCATGGAAGGAATCGAAAAAGAAGTAAGTCGGGATTTCTATGATTTTCCTGACCTAAATAAAAAATAACCAACGAAAACTACAAACTAACTAAAAGAAGTAATAAAAAAAAAACATTTAAAAGCCTAACTTTGTATTTTGCTTGCTGGAGATCTTTACCGGAAGTTACAGAACCGTGAATTCTAGTGCGCCTACCTGCAAATAAAGCCTGCTGAGAAAGCAGACAACCGAGTAGGCAGTCGTTTGGAGTTGAATTACGTGGCCTCCATCTTCTAAATGTATCAATACCAAAAAAAAAAAAAGACAAATAATAAAATAACTGAATCAGGTGCTTCTATATAATATGTCAT